>NC_081302.1:61910000-62237000 GCF_030435805.1 Mustela lutreola | reverse complement strand
CTTGATAGAAGCCAGGCTCCTCCTCCCTGTTTGCAGCTGACAGGGAGGCACAGTTGGTGGCGGAGGACACTTAGGTGGTGGGTCTGCCCCAGCCCGCGGGACACATTTGCTTCCTCGCGTGTTCTCCTGTGCTGAGGCCTGCAGTGAGGACTCTGACAGACAGACAGCAGACTGCCCTTCCTCACGTCACTTGCCCCAGGCAGGTCTTCCATCTCACGAGAAGTCTGGACCCACCATTTTTCATCATCCCCCGAGGAAGTACTTTCTTACGTGTTCTATTTCCACATCTGAAAACCCCAGGTTAAGGTCCTTGATATTTTCCTCTCAGGAAGTATTTCCTTCCCTTATAATATTTTCACTTCCTGACCCCTTGGAAAGTGATATAGTTCTGCTCTGCTTTTCACTCCAGAAAATGAGAGAACAGTGTGGCAGTTCTGTGTTCTAAGTGATGGGTTGGAGTTGCAGAGGCAGAAAGCACATTGGTCATAGAACCCCAATATTTGAAGAGCTTAGTTTGCAACGAGATTCTTTCTAGTGAATGCTAGGGAGGCTGTTCTTACCCTCACCCTTTCTTCTCACTACTTTTCACAAACACACACAGAGACATGAAGGGACAAAGGTGAGGCGTACACAGGCGATATCGCGGGTCAGCCTGGAATTGGGGCACACATTTCCACCCATATTCCAAGGGGAGGCTAAGCCACGTGGTCTAGCCACCCAGCCCAAGAGATGAGAAAGTAAGTTTGCTAAGCATCCAGCCAGGCTGTACCCTAGGGAAATTGCTGGAGCAAGACTAGACGCCTCAGTAAGCAAATATTTACTGCTGGTGATTTGGGGCCGCAGGCTGGAACACCCAGGTGAAGAGAAACAGTGCAGAGGCAGAGCAAGCTCTCAACTCCTCTAAGGCCGTGCTCGGAACACAGCGTGATGGTGGTGTGAGCTGAGCTCTGAGCCTTGAGAGAGGAGGGGACTGCCTCTGCCCTGGGCTTAGGGAAGGTTGCAAGGCAGAAGATTTCAGGTGAGTCTGTGTGGGATAAGTATGACTTTGTGAGGAGGAGAAGTGGTTCAGTACTTTTGCAGTGATTTGGAGGCCCATTGGACATGGAGGGCAAGGGCCATAGCCTTCTGGTTCTCTCTTCGTTTGCTCCCTTCCTGCTCACCCTCCACACCCCCTGATGCTCTGTTTTACTCCCACCCCCAAATGCTACTTTTAATATTGGTAATTCCAACAGATAATGTTATTTATTTCTCCTCTGATTTAATAGCGGGAAGTCTCTCCTGAAGGAAGTGAAGGCAATGTAGCTAGTAATAACAGTTCTGAGTTTTGCTTTAAATCCCCTCTGGGGCATTATTAAGCAGACCTGACTTACCGGGTCACACTCATAGTCGAATAAATTTAACAGCATTTACTAAGTAAGTGCCAGGCACTGTTTTAAGGATTGCATGTGTATTAGCTCATTTAATCCCTATAAGTTCTAATCCTAATAACCCAATAAGGGAGGTCCTGTCAGAAAAATTATCCAGAATAAGAATATTAGAAGAAGAATATTAGAATGAAGGCAAAAGGTGGACAACACATCCCTTCAGTGTAAGAGGGAAAAGGCTGTCCAAGGATTTTCTCCAGGAATGTCCTTGGTTTGCCTTATTACTTAATCTCGATTAAAGTTTCCAGAGGTAGAGAAGTCATTTGTTCATTTGAAGACTTCGATCCAAGAGATTTACAAATAATTTATCATGAATAAAAAATATAACCTCACTGATTTATGATATGTTGGGCATTACTCAGGTCATATCTAATCCAACTGCCTTATCCTAATATTTCTGCATTACATTCTCCATAAGTACCCTAGCTTCTCAGATGCTCTTTGAACCAATCATATCATCCTATTATTATTTCATTATCAATGAATGTAAAAATGAATGATTTTATATTTTTTGAAAATTATGTTTTGAAAATCATTATCCCCATTTTACAGATGATTAAGCTGAGGCACAGAGAAGTTACAGAATTTTCCGAAGGTCAATAAGATGCAAGTACTAGAGAGGAGATTAAAATTCATAGAGCCTAGTTACAGGAAACTCTTCTTATTCACTCCCTATGTATTTATTGAACACTTTCCTCCATTCTTGACTTTTCCCAGATTTCCCCTCCTACTGAATCCAAGGGCTCTTTATTTCATTAAGCAAGTATTTACAGAGATGCTACTATGTGGCAGGTTTTGAGTTAATCTACTTTATCGTATTAAATTTTTATATGTTACAATTAACTAATTGTGTATTGTATTAATGTTGTATAGCACAAGCTTAAAAATAAACTCCTGTCCAAGTGTCCAAGCTCTTAAACAAGCCAGGCATTTATATAATTTGCCTTGCCCTTTCTGTTGGCATCTTATGGTTGTCTTTGCTTTTGGGCAGTATAATTGCCATTGGTAGAGGGAGGAGCCAGAAGAGGTAAAAAGCAGGCTCCTTGATGATGGGATGAGGGTGTATGAAAATTCTATGAACTAAGTGTTTTCCAGAATCCTCAGCCCATGGAATTCATACTGTAAAGCTGGATATGTAAAATGATGTTATATAAAGATCCCCTTTTGCCAACTCCAGCATCCATGCCCTCCTTCAAAACCACCTAGTAGCTGCCTTCAGTGGCCTTGCCTAATTCTTATTTTAATGGTGGTCCTTATGCTAGAATCTTTCTAAGCAATTACAATTGGTGGTTTCCTGTCAGAAAAATTATCCAGAATAAGTCAGTATGTTCTATTATTGTCTTTTTTTCTTTTTAAGATTTTATTTATTCGATAGAGACACACAGAGAGAGGGAACACAAGCAGGGGGAGTAAGAGAGGAAGAAGCAGGCTTCCCACGGAGCAGGGAGCCCAATGCGGGGCTTGATCCCAGGACCCTGGGGTGATGACCTGAGTTGAAGGCAGATGCTTAATGACTGAGCTACCCGTCCCTTGTTGTCTCTGCCTTTAGATTATGAAAACATGGGATAAATGGACTTGGGATAGCTGTGGTCATGCCTAAACTACCAGTGGACTGTCCCTTGAAAACCTCCAGCAAGTACTGGTGATAAATGTTCTGCTCTCAGAGAAAACAGATTCCTCCCATTACACTTTGAGATGCTTATCTCCATTTCAAGGATGACAACTGAAACTCCCAAAGTCAGGAAATTCACCTGTAGCCCAGATACGAACAGTGATGCTTCAGGAGCATTTCCCACTCAGCCTGCCTGACTTTGATAAGATGCCTAATTTGTTACTTAGCTTTGCAGCCTCTTGGTCAAGTTGCCATAGGTGATCCTCTCTATGGCTGGAGATGGAGATGTGATGACTGTGCGGTACTCTGACTTCCAGATTCCAATTTCCCGTCTCCAGTGGGTTATGTTGACTCCAGCATTGACTACCATCTAACACAGCAAAACTCCAGGAGAACTCTTCACCAACAAATAATCAATAAACTTTAAGGAAGCAATATTACAGTAGCCACTCATAGTCTTAACTGTCACATCTTCTGACTTGAGCTGAATTCCTCAAGATGTTAAGTAACTGAAATGCTGGTGAGCGTTTGCCTCCATCTCTGTGTCTCCCTTGTTCCCACCCAAAGTACCCAGTGAGTTTGAATTTCCTCTGAATGATTTGATGTTGTGTCTGGATGAACCAACACTCCCACTTGAGTCAGTGAGAGGAATGTCAACACAGGATACCTGGTAGATTAGCCCCTGGTAAACTCTGGCTAGGGTGAACCAAATGGTGTGCTCGGGACCAAAGAGTCATGTGCTTCTGTTGTATATGAATGCTAACCGAGGGACTGTTGCTTCTCCTCCTATAACTGGCCCAGATAGAAGCACATCATATTAAGTGTGGAGAAGAACAAAGAACCCCAGACAGTCCTCCACTCAGGAGGTGATAATGTGCACATCTGGAGACTGTCACTTTGAGGCTGGTGACTGACATCTCTAGGGAGAAATGGTTTACCCAGAGCAACAGGACAGGTAGGAATCTGAATCCCTTTCTTCTATAAACCATTTAATTGCTGACACAGACACAAGGAAAGATTATATGGCAGGGACCCAGGGAGGGACTTTGAACAGTTAGACTGATATCTATAGCAGATCAAAGAAAGGAGGCTTAGACAATTCAAGTGCTTTATCTGAGGTCACCTCTAGGGAGAAGGGGCAGATCTGGGATGGAGGTGTGGGCTTTTAAAGGCAATGGTGATCTAATCTATCTGTGAGTGTCTCCAGGACTGGCTGCCATTTATGCCCATAGGAAAATGTCCTCGAACACTGCTCTGGAACGCGGCATGCTCTGTGGAGGGAAATGTCCATTACTAAGTTGGGGCACATATGTCTTTCTTGAAGAAAATGTGCTTGAAAATTACCATTGCTCCTCCTCCTTTGAGATGGAAACAAGCTAAGAGAGACTAGCAAAGGTGTGAAGTAAGCACCTCAAGAGAATCAATAACCAGGCTAAATTAAGACAGATATGCAAATGGAATTCCAGTATGTCTGATTTCCATATGAGATGCCCAGCTGTATTTTTCCATCATTCCTTATAGGTCTCCAAGGAGCTGTGAAAAGCACCTGGTCTCTAGGGAACAATATTCTAAAGCAAGCAGCTAGGAAAAATCCTTCTTTAATATGTCTTGAAATGAACTCACGACTGGACCAGAAATGTATCTTCATTCAACATAAGCACATCAATAAACCAAAAAGCAAAGGTGCTTCCAAAGAACTTCAAGTGGGTATTTGATTAATATCTCAGAGCCCATGGGAGCTCCAGAGCATGTTTGGAAAGTCTGTGTCCAATCTGGGCAGAAATCCATGTGCTGGATGACATGAGAGTGGGTCTCTGAACTAGAGCTGAAGCTACGGCTTCGTAAGGGGGCTCCAGCAGGGGATGGCAATTTCTACAGAACAAGGAGTGGTGGGTTTGTGATCCTTATTCTGGTAAGAACAGCTACAGCAGAGGCCTAGGGGGCATGGCAATGCCTCCACATGTCCTCACTTGGGCAAGGTATGGGCCAGCATTGGGAGGGGCTTATAGGGATGAGTCTGGGTCTGTGGGCCCCTAAAAAGTGTCTGTCCCTGTGATAAATGTCAATGACTTGCCTCAGCTCACCAGGACATCTCCATCATCTTGTGTCGAATTTGGTAACCACCTATTTTCTTTCTTTTTTACCTTCCTGCTACCTGTTTGGGAAGGACACCATCAGCTGTCAACCCATCAGTGATAACTTCCATTTTCTTTTGCTTTTAGGACCACAGGGTATTCACCCTCCTCTATGAGGCCTCCTTTATGAGAGGCTAGGCCCTTCCCCACACTAGGGAGAGAAGCTCTATTGGTCTAAAGGAGTCCATGATCTCAGTCCATTACTAATGAATGAAAGTGTAGAATGAATACAACTTGGAATGAGAGCGTTTGGGAATCACTTGGCACAGAGGATGGAGTATGTGTAAAGAGTGGCTGACATGGCCTAGTCAGGTAGGTTAGAATCAAGTTACAGGAAGTTTTAAATGATAGGCAAGAAGTTTGGATTTTGTTCAGTATTATTGTTTGGGTTCAGATAGTTTATTTGGGAGGTGATAAGAGGGAGCAGAGAGGAAGAAGCGGGGTGGTGAGATAGGGAAGGGAGAGAAGCCGATGAAATGCTTATTAGTGACTGATTTACTGCTGATGCAACTAGAACTCAGTCCCAGTACAGAAACTTGAGGAGCGTGCTGTAGAGTTGACTCTCTGAGTCAACTCTAGAAGAATAAGACTTTTATCCCGTGACCCCATCCCACCCCACCCAGCCACATTGGCTAAGGGTTGCCTTGAGAGGTGTCAACATTTCCCAAATTGGGGTTTAAACTTTTAGTGGCACAAACACCCTTGATGCTGAATAAAACTTTTAGGAAAATAAGAGATGGAGTCTTTAAGGTGAAGAACTGTTCTGGGAAATGGACCCCATGGCTCTAGGAGACCTCGGTGGGTTGGGGATGTGTGCCCAGGAAACCAACAGTATCCCCTACATTTGGTAACTAATGGAAAACACAGAAAAATGTTAAACTGGTGAAAGACTTAATTAGAGGTTCTTTGGAAAGAGTTTTTTTTTCATCGAGACTATATATATGATAGGTGGGATTTCATATTTCACTCAAAAGACATTTCTTGACTCCTCAGCAAAATGCCAAGAGTATGTTAAAGAATAAATCTTTTGCCCTCAAGAAGCTCACTGTCGGGGTGCCTGAGTGGCTAAGCTAGTTAAGTGGCTGCCTTTGGCTCAGGTCATGATTTCAGAGTCCTGGGATTGAACCCCACGTTGGGCTTCCTGCTCAGTGGGGAGTCTGTTTATCCTTCTCCTCCTGCCCCCCCCCGCTTGTGGTCTCTCACTCTCAAATAAATAAATAAAATCTTTTAAAAATAATTTTATTTATTTGACAGAGATCACAAGTAGGCAGAGAGAGAGAGAGAGAGGAGGAAGCAGGCTGCCCCAGAGCAGATAGCCCGATGCGGGGCTCGATCCCAGGACCCTTGGATCATGACCTGAGCTGAAGGCAGAGGCTTTAACCCACTGAGCCACCCAGGTGCCCCAATAAATAAAATCTTTAAAAAAAAAAAAGCTCACTATCTGGGAACCAGGGCTTTTGCTGTCAGAAGACAAGAACACTATGCTATTGGTCAAGTGAGATAACGAGGAAGTACATTAAGCCAGTTCAGAGGAGATAATGGATGTGAGAGACAAGACAGAGGTAAACTGAAGGTCATCTGCAGATACCATAAAGCAACGGTTTTCAAAAGTGCTCAGGGATCCTGGGAGTCCTGAAGACCTTTCTGAAGGTCAAGAGGACAATTAACTCATATTAATATTAAGATGATAATCTCCTTTTCACTCTTACTTTGTTATTTCTGTACATTGGAGTTTTCTAGAAACTGAATGATATGTCATGACAGAATTTCTCAGGGGCAAGCCAAATGTGCTTTTTAATTCTTGTGTTTCAAAACATTTCTTTTGGGACACCTAGGGTAGCTCAGTCAGTTTAATATCTGCCTTCAGCTGAGGTCATGATCTTGGGGGTCCTGGAATCGAGCCCAGCATTGGGTTCCCTGCTCAGTAAGGAGTCTGCTTCCCCCCTCCCTCCCATCTCTCCCTCCACCATTCATGTTCTCTCTCTCTCAATAAATGAATAAAATCTTTAAAAAAAAATCTCTTTCTTCTAATTAAGTTCTAAAGTGGTATATATACAATATGGTAAATATTTATTGGTATAAGCCATATAAATAAAAGATTTGGGGGGTTCTTAATAATTATTAAGAGTATATAGTGGTCCTGGGACCAAAAAGTATGAGGATCACTGCTTTATAGATTTTTTTTTATTTGATCTGAAAAATATAGCCAAGGAATTTGCATTAAAGAATGTAGGCAGAAATTCTCCAATTATTTGAAGAAAGAAAGTAATGCAGAAATCAAAGGATGATTAATTGAGTGACAAACCTGAGGATAGATGGAAAAGATGGATGGCTTGGGAAATCATTTGAAGAAATCCAGTTTTTATTAGTCAGGGCTCTCCAGAGAAACAGAATTGACCATATGAAAGAGAGAGAGAGAGAGAGTTCTCCCTCAGCCTTTTTATTCTGTTCAAGCTTTCAGTGGATTGGGTAAGGCCCTCCCATACTGGGGAGAACAATCTGGTTTACTCACTCTAGTGATTCAAATGTTAACCTCATCCAAAAACACCCACAGAAACACACCCAGAATAATATTTGACCAAATGTCCAGGCATCCTCATGACCCCCTCAGGTGCTAACTCTGGATAGGGGAACAGAGACCCATCAGTAAGAAAGTGGTAGGATTAGAGTGGAGAGGAAGACAAGACAATGCATTCACTGACTCACTCGGGATTTTCTGTCTGGCCACAGATTCTCATTGCTCTGTCTTCATGCTTACAGATTCCATTTTCGTGAGATCACAAAATTCCATCTCATCCCTCCTGTCTTGTGTCTTATCTCCTTCCTGCATGATCCTTTTTGGGATCAAGGCTAATTCTACTTTTTGAACGAAGTTGACTTCACCTCAGCAACCACAAAGCATCAAGATGGTGTTCTACACCCACCCCAAACCCATATAAACCCTATAACCTCATCCTGAAAGAGGCAAAGAACACATTTATTTCTCCAGAAATGCAGTAAATGCTAAAGCTTGTTTTATGACGAAATCCTTAGCCATAATCATTCGTATGATAATATATCATAAGATTCTTATATGATAATGTATTGCAAATTACTAGTTAATGCTCTTTTCAGTAATCTGAACACTAATGCTGGCTTTCAACAAGTGAGTCATTAGTAGAAAAGAGAATGACCCTTCACATCTGGGAGTTCCATTTAAATAAAAAAGGTCCTTGATGAAATACATTTGGTGGGCTCAACTCACTAATCCTCACAGAGCAGTAATGTGCGGGATGCAGAAACGCTTGCTGGGAATGATGCAAACGTAGTCATCCTTAACCTCCGGGAAACACAACAAGGCCATACCGTCCTGGGTGACCCAGAGGTGTTCAGAGTCTCCACTGTGGCTGTATGCCCACATCTAGCCTCTTGAAGACCCTAACCACCTAGTCCTGCTAGATGTCTGTCAAAACTGACCAAGGGGGCGCCTGGGTGGCTCAGCTGGGTGCGCAACTGCCTTCGGCTCAGGTCATGATCCCAGACTTCGAGGATCAAGCCCCGCATCGGGCTCCCAGCTCCTTGGGAAGTCTGCTCTGACCTTCTCCTCTCTCATGTTCTCTCTCACTCATTTAAAAACAAAACAAAACAAAACAAAACAAACCCCTGACCAAGACCTCAGGTCTTTGCAGGGAGGGACTTCTTGCTATTAATAGACAAACTCATAGTTGGCATAAGGGTGTTCTACATATTATGCTAACTCTGAAAGCTTAGAAAAGAGCGTTTCATGGTAACATAACCTTATAAAAATAAAACCCTCTCTGGAGAGTCAGAATCATACTAGCATTTTAAAAGCTCTGAAAAGACTTCAGCAAAGATGGGTACTTAGCTGAAACTAATTCGTATACGTGCTGCCGAAGTGAGCACTAGCAGAAACTAATTTGATCAGGTGGCAAGATACTATGGGTTGGCTCACTCATCTCTCAGTCCACTGCCTCTTAGAGTGTGCGTGCCTCCATTTCCTGAAAATTACATTTCCCAGGACTCCCTGGAAGGTCAAATGCAGGCACACAACCTGGATGGGACCAACGAGATGTGTACCTAGGGGATACCTGCTAGAGGAAATCAGCACAGTAGAAGAAAATTGCATCTCTTGAGAGCAGAGCTGCAAATGTCTGGTTTTCCTGAGGGTGGGTCATGCTAAAGTGCCCGGGGTCCACTCTCCAGTGCACTAGTTACCAAGCAGAAGGAGATATGATGAGCAGTGGCGTTTATGCTAGAAAACTGCCACAGTATGGGTGGGTCTTGTCCTCTGCCTGTTGTTGGCCTTAGCTGCATGGTTTCTGGCTGAGGAACTTACCAGTCTGGCTTCCCAGGGAATAATAATAACCATAGTCACATAATAATTGTTTTGCTACTTAAGCTGGCTAGAGTGACTCCAGGTTGCAAGTAAACCCTGACTGCTCCAACCACAGAAACTACTGAATACTTAAGAATATCCCATAAAACTAGTGGTTCAAGGAATACATTTGGAAATGCTATTTTTCAAAGAGAACTTGGGAAGATTCCAACATGAATCCAGGGGAATATAAACCCCAAGGGTGGGAATTTCAGGTACTGTGCCAGGAACTGTCTGTCATGAGGCTAGGGGAGCTGTTTAAGTGCTATGTTATTTGCCATCTCTGGACCAGAAGCTCTCAAGGTACTTCCTACATGAAATCTACAAGTTCATGAAAACATTGGCTGGACTAAGCATCTGTTCTTTATCTCATATCCTGCTGGGTCCTCATGAGGAAACACAAATAAGTGAATAGCTTGATTTCCCATTGGGACTACCGAGACGCTGAAGATTTATGTCTGAAACCATTAGGGAATGTAACATGAAGTGAAGCATTTTGAGTTTTGATACATCTAACTTATTAAACACATAAATTATAAAGCAATTCTTCCATTATCTAGGATTTCCTTCTCTAAATTAGTGGCTCATAAGCCAAACTGGGTCCATAGAAATGTTTTACTTTGTCCATGCAGGGTTTTGTTTTAGTGAATTAGTTGACAACATTTACAAAACTGGGAGATTTTTGCCTTAAATGTTAAAAAAAAAAAAAACAAACACCTGGCAACTAAGGACAGAGATAATTATGCTCTTTTCTGATATGAAATGAATGCTGTTTTTTTTTCTTTTTCTGTCTTGCTTAATCTCTAGAATTATTCTTTATAAGGGACATTGGCAATCTGGTTACCTTTTCTGATTTTAAAATTCCCTAAATGCAATTGTGCCCTTGAAAGATGGTCACTGGATTGATGGAGGATGACCAACCAAGTTTCCCAAACCTGTAGGATGGAGGGAAGACAGAAGTAGCACATAGATGATGAAGTCGGAGGTGAACCCTGAGAGACTGGGCTTGTCATTTGGTCTTTCTAGAAACAATGTCCCCACTATTAAAAAAAAAACAGGTCTGGCAGTATGACACAGGTGTTCTGACCACCAGTGTCGTATTCTACATACTTCATTGTGTCCCTTCTAATGAAAGCAAATACAATATTGCTTAATACCTGAGAGGGAAAATGCAAGAAGGGTGAAGGCAGGTCCATGGAATGATGGAGGTTGCAAAGACAAAAGCTCCCTCCTTGCCCAAAACTTTGTGATACCTCATTGCTTCTTGGGGACATCTTCAATCAGACTTCTAGTTCTGTTAGGTAACAAAAAGAGAGTACTTCAAGAATGGATTATGGATTTGACTTAAAAAAGGGTTCTTAAAAGAAGAAAGTATTTACTTGGTGGCCACATGTAAAAATCTGAGTGTTTTAGCCCTGTGGCTGCAAACTTCAGTCATTTTAGATGGCAGAAATGCAAAACAGGGGAGTTATTTGTGCGTCAGGTGCTTTGGTGACTATGCAATCCTGGGAGCATCTATTCTACCTCAGAGGGGAAGCCACTACTACTTCAGCTTGCCATCAACCACTGAGGATGTGACCCAATATGGACCATGATCCCAAAATTTCAAGAGAAGATGGAAATCTGGCATTTTGTATGAAATGTCCAGCTAAGAAAGAAACAAAATAAAATTTGTAAGTCACCAATATGCAACCTTTGTTTAAAACCCTCACTTGACTAGGCTACTTATGAACAAACATAAAAATAACAGAAACTTTCCCTTAACAAAACAACCAGTAATTGTAGATAAAATGTTAAAAAATGTTTAAATGTACAGTTAAGCTCTTTAAAGAATAAGATAAATCAGTAGAGTAGTAAGTATTTGAGCTGACAGTGTGCCTGCCCTGGATTTGGGAGTAGTTTCCAGTCTTAGAAACTAAGAAGCTTGATTTTTAAGAAAATTTTTGTTATTGTGGTAAAATATAAATTACGTGAAATTTACCATCGTCACCACTTTTAGTGTGTGATTCAGTAGTGTTAAGTACATAAAACCATCACCATTGTCCATCTCTAGAACTGTTCCATGGTCCCAAACTGAACCTTTGTACCCATTAAACAATGATTCCTTCCTCCTCTTGCCCAGACCCTGGCAGTAACTATTCAACTTTCCAACTCCATAAGTTTGACTACTTGAGCTACTTCACGTAAGTGGAATCATGCAGTGTTTTTCCTGTTGTGACTGACTGAATTTTTTCACTTAGCATAATGTCTTCAAAGTTCATCCATGTTGTAGCATATGCCACAATTTCATTTCCCTTTAAAGGTGGAATAAAATTATATAGATACAGATATAGGTATAGACATAGATGTATAGTTATAGGTCACATTTTCTTTATATATTCATCCACCAGTGGACATCTGGATTGTTTCTACCTTTTGGGTCTTATGAATACTGTTGCTGTAAATAAATATAGGTGTACAAATATCACTTCAACTCCCTGTTTTCAAATTATTTTGGGTATATACCCAGCTACGGAATTATTTGATTAAATGGTAATTTCTTTTTCTTTCTTTTTTTTTTTTTTAACAAGCTTTAGTTCACTTTATTTTTCTTGTATAAAACTATGTGGTAGCAACAGCTGGAGCCTGGGTCCTCTGCACAGAGACTCTGGTGTGGGTCTTCACAAGATTGTCCGTGAACTCCTGATAGGGAGACTTGGTGAACACAGTCTCCTTCCAGAGGTCAGGGGTGAGATAGCTGTAGGTCTTGGAGATGGCTTCCAAAGTAGCCTTGGCAAAGTTCCCCAGGGTGGCAGTGCAGCTCCTGGCCGAGGTGTAGCAGTTGTCATCAGCAGTTTCTTGGGCACAGGGGCCGAGACAATGCCAGTGCCTCAGGGGGGCAGGGATGAGACACACCAGCACAGAGTCACAGCGGCCAGTCACCTTGCATGGGACAGTGTAGGGCTTGCCAATCTTGTTCCCCCAGTAGCCTCGCTGCACAGGGACGATGGAAAGCTTGGCCAGAATGATGGCCCCGCAGATGGCAGTGGCTACCTCCTTGGAGCACTTGACACCCAGACCGACGTGTCCATTGTAATCTCCAATGGCGACAAATGCCTTGAACCTGGTCTGCTGGCCAGCGCGCGTCTGCTTCTGCACAGGCATGATCTGCAAGACCTCGTCTTTGAGGGAGGCTCCCAGGAAGAAGTCGATGATCTCAGACTCCTTGATGGGCAGGGAGAAGAGATAGATCTCCGCCAGGGACTTGATCTTCATGTCCTTGACCAGACGGCCCAGCTTGGTGACGGGAATCCACTCCTTGTCCTCCGCCGTGCCCCTGCGAGCTCCACGGCCTCGGCCCCGGCCACAACCACCGCCCCGGCCCTGACCCCGGATGCCGCTGCCGAAGCCTCAGCGGAAACGGCCCCGGCCTCCCATTCCAGGGCCCCTGGGCCCTCCGGCCCTCCCTCAGCACCAGTGTCATCCACCATTTGGTGTTCTCTTGGAAAGGAAGGATTAAATGGTAATTCTATCTTTAATTTTTTGAGGAGCTACCATACTGTTTTCCACAGTGGCTCCATTATTTCAAATTTCCACCAGCAATGTGTGAGGGTCCCAGTTTCTGTCCATGCAACACTTACTATTTTGTTTGTTTTTTTATAATAGCCACCTTAATGGATCTGAGATGAAGAAACATGGGCTTTAATGACCACTTAGGAAAAGGAATTGAGTCCTGGATCCACAAGAGGCTCAAAACCTTCTTCAGAACCAGCATTCATAAGTGGCTAATCCCTTATGAAAAAGGAGAACTAGAAGTTAATCTACCTATCGCATAAGAATTGGTCAAGGGAAATTGTCAATTTCTCTCTGGTTGGAAAAAAGTTTGCTGAGGTGCAAGAACCCTGAAGCTAAGATATTAGCTCAAAAGTGTACCCAGGCCAGCAATAGTGCTGGGATATCTGGCAATTCAAAGGAAAACCTCTTCGCTGGGATATACCCTTCACCAAGAATTGTTTCACAGATAAAACTCAGCTGAACATAAATTCAAAGCCAAATTTGATTCAAAAACTCAAATATGTAATGTTGTAACCCACTATGAATAGAAGTCAACTGACCAAATAAGTAACTTGATTTGATCCCCCGTGATATGTAGATAATACAATACAACCCCCAGATAGAAGTTATAAAATAAGTATGATTGAAATGACAAGGAACAAAAAAGGAATTAAAAACATAAGAAAGAACAAGGCCTTTGGGGAAAAAAAAGAGGCTGATGTAAAAAAGAAAGAATTTCTATAAATGAAAAACACAGTCATCAAAATTAAAAACTCAATTGACAGATTAAATAATCACTGAAACAAAGCCAGAGAGAAATTTAATGCATGGAAAGATACATGTGACGAAATTATCCAGACCATAACACAGAGAGAAAACAGATGAAATGTATGAAAGAGAGAGCAATGGCAGAGTGGAACATTTAGACACTGTCCTGCCAGTAACAATTACACACTCTGGGGAAAAAAGCAAACAAACAACTGGGAGAACAAAAGCTGGTAAGGATTTGATCCTTACAGAGTGAGATGCACATTTATATGGTTTTTCCTTTAAAGGGACTCCCAGGCCCATCAAAGTGTGGCAGCTAGAGAGGAAGGAGAGAAAACAGTTTTACAGGACTATGGGATCAGATGATGGAATTTGGGACTGTTAGAGGAGTCTACTATTGAGGGGCAAGGACAGAATTCCAGAAAGGATGAAGCCACATAGGATAGGGCCAAAAATCTGTGTAGACGGTCCATTCAAATCATTGGGTGATCCCTGGATCATATGCATGGGGTGAGACTCCGAGGTGCCCAGGGAGACACAACAATGAGAAAGCTGAGAGCTGAGTAGAGATTAAGGAGTGCCCTGTTACAGATACTGCTTGGAATTCGAGTTAAACCTATGTGGACATTGCCTCTAGCTTTTAAAACTAAACCCCAGCAGCTATGCCTTATGCCTTAAGACTAATGATTCACCCTGAGCAAGTTGTGAAGCTGAAATAGAACCACCCTAACAAAACCTAAAACCAAGCCTTCATAAGTTAAGGTCACTGCCAGTAATTCAACTTCTTTCTTTCTTTCTCTTTCTTTCTTTCTTTCTTTCTTTCTTTAAAATTTTTTTAAATTTTTTATTTTTTATAAACATATATTTTTATCCCCAGGGGTACAGGTCTGTGAATCGCCAGGTTTACACACTTCACAGCACTCACCAAAGCACATACCCTCCCCAATTCTTTCTTTCTTTCTTAAATATTTTATTTATTCATTTGACAGACAGAGATCACAAGTAGGCAGAGAGGCAAACAAAGAGAGAGGAAAGGAAGCAGGCTCCCTGCTGAGCAGAGAGCCAGATGTGGGGCTCAATCCTAGGACCCTGAGATCATGACTTGAAGGCAGAGGCTTTAACCCACTGAGCCACCGAGGTGACCCAACTTAACTGCTTTCTAAGATGAAAGTCAACACTTCTCAGAGGAAAATGAATCCAAAGTCTCTATGAGGTATCATCCACTTCACCTACTATAAAATAAAAATTTACTAGTCATGCAAAGATATAGGGAAATGTGACACAGAATCAATAGAAAAGTGCATCATAAAAGGAGACCGACAGAATAACTAAATGTTGAAATTAACAGACAAGAATTTTAGCATTATTATGGTAAATATGTTAATGAATTTCAAGACCACATGGTTATAATGGGTGAAGAGAGGGGCAATTGTCAGCAATGATATGTAAATTGAAAATGGAATCAAAGTTAAATACTAAAACAGAAAAATACAGTACCTGAAAAAAAATTCATTTCCTGGGATTGACAGTATATTAAACATAACAAAAGAAAGTAGTAATGACCAGAAGACTGGCCAATAGAGATCATCTAAGCTGAAGGACAGAGACTTTTTTAAATGGGCAGATCTTCATTAAGCTCTGGGAGTGTCTCAGTTAATCAAACACATATTTAAGAAGGAGAGGAGAGAGAGAATGGGGCAGGAAAAAAACTGCAACTATATTGGTTGAAAATTTTAAAAATTTGACTCAAAACAGCAACCCAGACATCTGTGGGTCCCAGCAAACCCCAAACAGGTAAGTGCAAATAAAACCATGCCTAAGTACATCATAGTCAAACTGCTGAAAACCAAAAGAAGAAAAAAATCTCAAAAGCATCCAAATAAAGAAGTTGCATTACATAAGAGAGAATAATTATATTTATGATGCCTAACTTCCTATAAGAAAAAAATGGGCCTAGAAGAAATAGAACTATATCTTTTTAAAACGATGAAAGAAAAACATTGCCAACTTGACATTCTATACATAGCAAAAATATTTTTCTTAAGTGCAAGTAAAATAAAGACATTTTTAGATAAACAAAAGCTGAAAGAGTTTGTTGCCAGCAGACCCCACACTATAAGAAATTCTCAAAGATGTTCTTCAGGCTAAAGAAAAATAGTACCAGATGGAAATTCAGATCTACAGGAAGAAATGAAGAACATTAAAAATGATAAATATTTGCGTACATATGCAGGACATATAGCATTTTGTCGTAATTAACTCTTGTCCTCCAAAACACACCATTGGGAAAACTGAAGCAGCTCACAGAATGGCAGAAAGCATTTGACCCTGTGGAAATGGCCACTGCCAATCTTACTGTCACCATTTGGAAGGATGGCTTGGGACTGGGTGTTAGAACAGCATGAAGAAAAACCATGGGTGATTTTTCTCTCAGGAACTATTTTTCCCACTCTTCGAGCCAGGGTAAAGGGTGTCCTTATAACTCTCTATGCATCGTGGTTCCTGCCTCTAGGTTTCAGGCTATCTTGCATCTAGGTTGGGGGACACAGAAGGATGGAAGGGAAACTCACCAGCAGTTCAGTGAATTCCGATCTCCTTCCCTAATCCACCTGCTGCTTGCTGTTCAGAGTCCTCAAATAGCTGGCCCAGCGTTTGGAGCTGCATTCAAGTGAGAAAGACAGTGTAGATGGAGCGTGCTGACCCATTGCTGGAGGAGGTCATCAAGAGGACAACGTGACTGCTGGTTGACTTTAAATTGCACTAGGAACCACTTCAAGGACGCAGCCTTGAGAGAGCAAGGTGTGTCGAGACCATCTGGACATATATAGGACTGAGTCCTGTTAAGGTCTCTGTATAAACTTTAAAGATTCTGGCTGGTAGGTACAGTGTTCTACCAGCTGCCCAACATAAGCCTTATATATAAGTTTCCTTGCTTATTTAACAAGCTAGAATGTTCTGCCTTCTTCAGTCTCTCCTTGCCCTTTGTGTAAGGGGAACAGTTTCAAAAGTTCACCAAGAAACACCCGAGGTTGCAAAGCAACATTCATCTTACCCAGAATCAAAACCCAAGAATTAAGTTTTGAGCACACTAAACCTGGGGTACTCATGGGACAACTGGGTGAAAATATGTCTGAAGCTTTGAAGGGAGATCTGGGCTAGAAATAGGTATTCCAGTCTTCAATCTATAGATGCCTGCAGGTATGGGACTGGAGAAGAGAAATCAGGAAAAAGTACAGAATAAGCCAAATGGAACCAGGAATAGAGCCCTGGGACCATTGGCATCAGAGAGATGAGTAGCAGAGGGGTCCAGTGGGCTGTACGCAAGCCAAGGGGCTTCTGTCACATCTCTAACCTGCTCTCTCCTCTACAGTGCAAACCATCCCAGTTTCCAATGTTCCCGGTGTTTTGACCATCTCTACCTGTGTCCCCATCACCTGGGCGGATGGGGAGAGTGTTAAACATGTTGATTCTCAGGCCATACGCCAAACTCACTTAATTAGCATCATAAGCAGTGGGACCTGCCTGCCTGAGTTTTTAATTAGCTTTCCAGGGATTTCTTATGAAGAGTTAGAGAATCAGGGCCCGAGGCCTAAAGAACACGGGAACCTCTGTGTCTGTCACCAGCATGAAGACAAGGCTCTGAGCCGGGGAAAAGGGAAGAGAAATGAGGGAGAAGGGAAAGAAAGAAATTGCCCAAGTTTGGTAGGTGAGGTGGGAGAAGGAGATGGAGGACAGAAACCTTTTACTCTCATCCTTCGAGAGTCAAGGCTGAGCTCTTGGAGCAGCTGGGTGGGGCCCATCTTGAGAGTTTTGTGTTGGAGGCCCTCTGCGAGCCCAGCACTAGCTTACTTTGAGCCACAGGAAACCACACAGCTGCAATGAGTGTGATGATGAAGGTGACAGGTGAGCCAACAGTGTCAGGTGACACTATCTTTCTTCAAAGAGTATCCGAGGGTATAGTCCTCTTACTTTTACATGACTCAGTTGGCATAGGTTCATGGGTCCATTTTATGCCAGATCCAGTAGTCATGTTTTCTTCTGTACTGCTCTGGCCAAACAACATCTGTTTGGATAGGGGAAATGGAACTTGCTGAGATGCAAAGTCACACACATCAGTTTTTCGTCCAGCCTGTCTACTGAACGGGACATTTAAGAAATCTTGTGAAACAGACCAAAGGTTAATGTCAATAGAAACCCCATTCGATGGAAGGGAATTCACCACCGAGAGCGTTTGACCTCTTCTCAGTGCTTCCTAATATTCCATGCAATGCCAAGTTTTCTTGAACTTCACTTGAGTTGTTCCCAGCCTTGATTCTTTCCTGCAAGTGCCTCACAGCTGCAACCATGCGTCCCCAGCTCCATATTCCCAGGTCCCAGCACAGTGTCTGACACACACTAGGGGTGTCTTTAAACTTCCAAAGCGTCACTTATGAGTTTAGCATCCAAGTGCCATGTGTTCTTCCTAATGTCTTCTACATTTCTTTTTCCCTCCTCCCAGATTTTTCTTCTTTTCTGTCTTGTTCTTCCCTTTTCCTTCTTCTTTCTCTCCTTTGTCTCCCTCCTCGCTCCTCCAGGACCCCAACATTGCCAGAAGATGACTTCGTGTGCAGCCGGCGTGTGAGGAAGGTGAATTCCTCCAGTCCCACCCTTCGTCTCCCAGCACTTTCTTTTTCCTTCTCCTCTCTGCACCCAGTCCTCCATGTTGAAGCATGAAGGTGAAGAACACAGTGCTATTCAAGGAAGAGGAATTAAAACTAATTCTCATTTCCTATTCATCCCTTTAGTGATTCTTAGTTTTGAGTGAAAAATTCATGACCAGCAGGAAACATACTTCATTCTAGAATGCTGCAGCAAGATCCATTTAATAGTCCAAATAATCTTTCAGTATTTTAGTCAAGGCACTAAAAATTATTATATCCTAATCCACATTTGGAAGACTGTCTGATGTCCTGAGTACTCAGGACATTTGACCAAAGTCCCCCTCCCCATAGGCTAGATTTGCCAGATCATCTACTGAACAATGGATAAATGCTTATGGACAAGCTCTTTGCCAGAGACTACTGAGATTACGGGTTTATGTGTGTGTATATAAAGTTACACTTAAAGATGCTTGACTTGCTCGAGCCCATTATTCTTTTGACTCACTGTGTTCTCACCAGCCATTCACATGTTTCTGAATAATCTCTACCGTTGGGCCATCTGGAGATTGTGCTGGTTGATAGCTAACCACTCCTGGCAACAGCAGGGAGAGGATTAAAATTCAGGCCAGCATATTTTCCTCTCTGAAAGCAGCTCTCAGAAAAACTGAGCTTCTGCTTGGAACTATATTTATTACTTTTCATGAAGAAAGAGATTAGAAGTGGAAGAAGGAAACCTGCATTTTTGAACCCCTTCTAAATGCTCCCCAACATCTAAGTGTTAGCTCATTTAATTCTAAAACAATACAAAACAAAACAAAAAAATTCAAAACACCAAACACAAGGGAGGACTTATTGTCTTTATATCACAGATGAAGGAATGAGAGCTCAGAGAGTTTAGGTCACTTGTGCATGACCACAGAATTACAGAGTGCTTAAGCTAGGATTCAAACCCAATGCTGGCCAAGTCCAAAGCCCATATGCTTTCCAGTGGTGCTTTAATCTTACTGCAAGACTGTGAGTATGTCTGTACGTCACTCTTCTTGATAACTGTGCACAGTGACCAGCTCCAGAAATTTCTCCACGCACCCTTCTGCCTCTCCTCCTGCATCCCTCCCTAATAACCTTTCTTCTTTCATCAATAATACATCACATTTGTATGGTGCTTTACAGATATTTATCAGGGGTTTTCACAGCAATCCTGGGAAGCAGGATCATTATGGTTTGCAGTTTATAGATATGGAACCTGGGATCTTAGAGGGATGATGGAATTGGCTCTTTGTCAGAGAGCAAGTCAGCATCTGAGCAGATTCTGGAAGGAAGATGGGCTGTGGGCCTGGTCACTGGGGAGCCCTCAGGGCAGATCAGGGAGCTAGGATTGATGAAAGGCAGGTCAAAGGGAATGGGGCAGGCAGGGAAATATGGGCAGATGAGCATTTCACTAGGGAGGCTGAATTCTGTTTGCTGGTAATTACAGAATTTTCTGATAGTTCTGTTTCCCCTGTTGCTGTTTAGAGCACTTGCATATTCCTATAACTCCTTACTCTGAAAGTTCTTGCTTCACCCAAAGAATTGTTTTCCCTTGATATTCATCTTCTAAAACCATTATTCATGTTCCTCTTCCATCTTTACATGCATAATTTCTGATGCAAACTCTCACCCCATCTCCATGGACAAGTACAGCAGCTTTCTGATTTGTTTCCCTGTCTTTGCCAGCTCCCCCTACCCAGCAGTTATCACTAGACTGATTTCCTTTAAATGAAACTTTAATCATGTTATTTCTCTACTTAACATCTGTTAGTGCCTCCCAATCACCTTTGGGACTAAATCCAGACTCCTTATTACAATACATGATATCCATCATAACTTGACCTCTACCCATCCCTCCAAGACCACTTCAAGTGGTGTTGAACTGCTGCCTGTTCTCACACACCTACGTCTTTCCATATCACTGTCCTGCCTGCAGTGGCTCTCTCTCCCACTCTACCCAGTTAATTTCCAAGAAGATGCCACCTTACTTCTCCTCACCTAGCACTATGTCCTTTCGTATATGCCTGGGAAGACTTGGGGTTCCCTAGCCCATGCTCCCATCACATATGTAATAGTTGCCTGCACATCTCTCTGCCCTTACCAGTCCAAGATACATTTGTGGGAAGGACTTTACCTTTTCACCTTTGATCTATTGCTATCCCCTATCCAATGTCCTTTCTAGGATCGGGATCTTTCCAAGGGTAGGGGGACTTTTTGTAATGGTGGGGAAGCAAGTGATGCTTTTTTCTTTTTTAAAGCATAATAAGAGATGGGGAGGGGTTAAGCTCTACAGTGTGAAAGTGTGTTTTTGTTGTTTGTTTGTTTTGTGGGTGGTGGGCATTCTTAAACCACCTTGGGAGAATCTTGCCTCTATATCCTCCACCTTGGAGATGAATACACCTTCTTTTTCCTACATTTAATATTTTAATACTTATAAAGGCTTGCAGGATGCAGATTTCCATTTGGTTCAAAGGTTCACATTCAAATTAGATGAAAAAGATGTGTTAAGAGTTGAAGAAATGCTAAGTTCAAGTAAGTGATGTAGCAGCCAGGAGAGGTTATGACCCAGGTCTGCCCTATTCCAGGAGCACCGCACGGATATGCACTGTGTAGACTTTGCTCATGACAAGCCTGTTTTTAAATTATAATGCTTCAGCTATAAGCATGAATTCCTACAGTTTGCTCCCTGGCTAAAATTTCCAGTTGTGATACATTCTCAGAAAGTAACCCTTCAAATTCCTGGCACTAGGTGTTCAAAAACCCTAGGAAGATGCAGAATGAAATGCAGAAATATTTTAAAGAATCAAATTTTAACCCACTGAGCCACCCAGGTGCCCTGAACAGACATTTCTGCAAAGAAGACATCCAGATGGCCAACAGACACATGAAAAAGTGCTCCATATCACTCGGCATCAGGGAAATACAAATCAAAACCACAATGAGATATCACCTCACACCAGTCAGAATGGCTAAAATCAACAAGTCAGGAAATGACAGATGCTGGCGAGGATGCGGAGAAAGGGGAACCCTCCTACACTGTTGGTGGGAATGCAAGCTGGTGCAGCCACTCTGGAAAACAGCATGGAGGTTCCTCAAAATGTTGAAAATAGAACTGCCCTATGACCCAGCAATTGCACTATTGGGTATTTACCCTAAAGATACAAATGTAGTGATCCAAAGGGACACATGCACCCGAATGTTTATAGCAGCAATGTCCACAATAGCCAAACTATGGAAAGAACCTAGATGTCCATCAACAGATGAATGGATCAAGAAGATGTGGTATATATACACAATGGAATACTATGCAGCCATCAAAAGAAATGAAATCTTGCCATTTGCAACAACATGGATGGAACTAGAGCGTATCATGCTTAGCGAAATAAGTCAAGCAGAGAAAGACAACTATCATATGATCTCCCTGATATGAGGAAGTGGTGATGCAACATGGAGGCTTAAGTGGGTAGAAGAATAAATGAAACAAGATGGGATTGGGAGGGAGACAAACCATAAGTGACTCTTAATCTCACAAAACAAACTGAGGGTTGCCGGGGGGAGGGGGTTTGGGAGAAGGGGGTGGGATTATGGACATTGGGGAGGGTATGTGATTTGGTGAGTGCTGTGAAGTGTGTAAACCTGGTGATTCACAGACCTGTACCCCTGGGGATAAAAATATATGTTTATAAAAAATAAAAAATTTAAAAAAAAAAAATCAAATTTTATCATTTCAGGGGCACCTGGGTGGCTCAGTGGGTTAAAGCCTCTGCCTTCGGCTCAGGTCATGATCTCAGGGTCCTGGGATCGAGCCCCGCATCGGGCTCTCTGCTCAGCAGGGAGCCTGCTTCCTCCTCTCTCTCTCTGTCTACCTCTCTGCCTGCTTGTGATCTCTGTCTGTCAAATAAATAAATAAATAAAAATCTTTAAAAAAAATTTTATCATTTCACATTTTAAAAACCTCTGCCTATTTGATATTTATTTCTGTGTAGAAGCTGTCAAATTAGGCATGTCCTCTCCCTCTTCCTTTATTGTGGAGGTGACCTTGGAAGCACATGACCTGGCTAGTACCAGATGGAGGAGGACTACACAAATTACACCAACCCCACTTGAAAGAGAAATAAACCTATATTGTGTTGTGAGACCAGGAGAGAGAATTGTCCACTGTGACTCTCACATATCCTTGTTTCCAATAGCTGTTCTCTACCCCTTTCTTGCACATAACCTAGCCCTCAACTGTTCTCACTATCCCTTTCGATAAAATTCAAATTGCCTAATCCATGGCTGCTAATTCTTCTCTCTTCTGAGAACTCTCTTTGACTTAATGATTCCTGAAACTGACTGAATTTCAGCAGATCTCCTCTTGTTAAAGCCCTATAAAATATTCTGTCCTCCTCCAAGTTAGAAATCCTATTTGGAAACTTCTTATGTCTGGAATTTTTGAATCAAGACTTCTGCTGGTGATGTCTGGCTGATAGTTTTTTAGAGTTTCAAGTCATCAAGAATGCAGGTTTCATTTGTTATTACATCATAGCCTAGCCTATACTGACAAGCTTATTTACTATATTTACAAATAAGGAAATACTTAAATGTATGGGACAGTTTGTCATCAGACAACTCAAGTACTTAAAATTATTCACATTCATAAATGAATTAAAAATAGTCAAAGGTGTTTAATGTAATTTGGTTTATAAAATGAGACCAAATACTATTCAAGGGGCCCTTAACTATGATTGCTAAGATTTGCTAGACTTATCAATAAAATA
The DNA here is from genome assembly GCF_030435805.1 of Mustela lutreola. Classification (NCBI taxonomy): domain Eukaryota; kingdom Metazoa; phylum Chordata; class Mammalia; order Carnivora; family Mustelidae; genus Mustela; species Mustela lutreola. The sequence goes on along the minus strand of NC_081302.1, from coordinate 62,213,725 downwards.
ATGATTTATAAGATGCACTCAAAAGCTTCGGGATGAATTGCATTTTTAAATATGACTTTAATAAATCTAATAGTGCCTTTTAGAAACAGCCCAAATCTTGAATGATCTTTTCTGTGCATAAAATCCACATTCAAGGATATTTAAATTCTTTCATATTTAGCAGTTTACTGTGGGACTAAGTGTAGCTGACACTGACTAATGACCCACATTGGAGTCACTACTGAAGGGATAGTGAGATCTCACAGAGAAGGAGTCCAAAGGACAGAAAGCAGAATAAAGAGATAGTAGAGAGAAAAGAGAATTTACAGGAGAGGGTTAAGGGGTAAAGCTCTTGGTGTGGAGGGTGCAGTCAGAGAAACATGAATAGAAGTCAAGGACAAAACAGGTAAGTCAGAGAACGCTCCTGTGTGCCCAGCAAGCACACTGCAAATTTAGTATGTCGAAGTAAAGGAAGATACCTTGAACTTTAGTGTGAGGGAAAGAGGCAAGTCAGTTTTTTCCTGTTTAAACTCCCTTATTAATGTTGATGTTTCATTGTGAAAGAAATGGATCTAGGAGGGTCACCTGAAACTGACTGGCTGAATAGTAAGACTGTTTCATTACTGTCTGTCCTACCCTGACTGCTTCATGATAAAGGCTCAACAATAAGCCCTTACATGTGTATGGCACTTTATAGTGTACAAAGTGCTTTATAAAAATCCCCTAACCTCACCCATTTAACTTTCACTGTAGACCTCTGAAATCTTTATTTTGGTATGAATTTTATTTTTTTTAATTAAATTTTATTTTATTTTATTTTATTTTATTTCAGTGTTCCAAAATTCATTGTTTATACACCACACCCAGTGCTCCATGCAATACATGCCCTCCATAATACCCACCACCAGGATCACTCAACCCCCACCCTCCCCCCAAACCCTCAGTTTGTTTCTCAGAATCTAGTCTCTCATTGTTTGTCTCCCCTTTCGATTTCCCCCCACTCACTTCTCCCCATTTCCCAATGATTTCTGTGTTATTCTTTATGCTCCACAAGTAAGTGGAACCATATGATAGTTGACTCTCTCTGCTTGACTTATTTCACTCAGCATAAGCTCAATATACACAAAACAGTTAATCACATCAAAAAATGGGTAGAAGACATGAACAGACACTTCTCCAAAGAAGACAAACAAACAGCTAACAGACACATGAAAAAATGTTCATCATCATTCACCATCAGGGGGATTCAAACCACCTTACACCAGTTAGAATGGCCAAAATTAACAAGACAGTAAACAACATGTGTTGGAGAGGATGTGGAGAAAGGAGAACCCTCTTACACTGTGGGTGGGAATGCAAGTTGGTGCAGCCACTTTGGAAAACAGTGTGGAGATTCCTCAAGAAATTAAAAATAGAGCTTTCCTATGACCCTGCAAATACACTACTGGGTATTTTCCCCAAAGATACAGATGTAATGAAAAGGAGGGCCATCTGTACCCTAATGTTTATAGCAGCAATGACCAGAGTTTCCACACTGTGGAAAGAGCCAAGAAGCCCTTCAACAGACGAATGGATAAAGAAGATGTGGTCATATATACAATGGAGTATTATGCCTCCAACAGAAAGGATGAATACCCAACTTTTGTATCAACATGGATGGGATTATTTCATCCCAAGGTTGCATACATAATCTGATGTACTTCTAAAGCTTTAAGACACCTGAGAGATCAGTGGTTTCAGACCATTTTGTCAGTTAATAAAGAGACCGAGACCTATAAGAGTTAAAGGATTTTGCTAAAGCCATACAGCTATTTGGGATAAAGTTGGTCAGGTTTTCTGTTTGGTTGATTTTTTTTTTTTTTTAATTCCTAACAATGCTAACCTTAGTTAAAAGACTGGGTTTTAAATGGAAGGTATGTAAATGGGGGAAAGTGTGGAAGGAAGAAAGAGAGAATGGGGAGTAAATGAACCCTTGTCTAAAATCATGTGTTTGCAAGTTGAACAACTCTGATATAATAAGTTTCCATAGAAACTCAGATTGCTGGTGGCATCTAATTACTGCATAAGTTTCAGTGCCCTAGTATAAGACATTCTCCATCATGGATTTCACATTATAATATCAGAAATAAGAGCTTCTGGGAAGAGGCCTCTAAGACGGTCTTCAGTTATCCCTGCCTCCTTGTGCAATCTTATCCCCATGAGTATGGATTGGATTTAGTGACTCACTTCTAATGAATAGAAAACAACAAAAGTAATGGAGTTTTACTTCTGTGATTAAGTTACAAAAAGGCAATGGCTTCTGTCTTTAGTATTCTGTCTGTCTGTCCCTCTTTCTCTGTCTCTTTCTCTCATCACTCACTCTGGAGGAAGTTAGCTGCTATGTTTTAGTTAGCCCTATGGAGGAATTCATGTGGCAGGGAACTGAGGGAGGCCTTCAGCTAATAGCCAGTAGGAAATAGAGGCCCTTTAGCAATTGCCCACAAGGAATTGAGACCTGACAACAACCAAGTGAATGGCCTTGGAACTGGACCCTCCTCACTGGAGTCTGCAGATGAAACCACAGTCTCATTGACAGCTTGGCTGTAGCCTCATAAAAGCCTGTGAGCTGAAGTCTCCAAAATAGTGGCACCAAGATTCTTGACTCATAAAAACTGTGGCACAATCATTGTTGTAAACTGCTGAGTTTTGGGTAATTTGTTTTCAACAGTAGGTAACCACCACAAGGTGAACTAAGGACAAAAGAAATCTTAAAAAAAAGAAAGAAAGAAAGAAAGGAAGGAAGAAAGAAAGAAAGAAAGAAATCTTAGTTAATAGATTATTTTCTCCCTTTGATCATTGTGCATCACAGTCTTATAAACAAACTTTGGATTGTTTTTAACTTTCCTTTGATGCTGTTAACAGTAAGCTTGCAAATCACAAAACTGAAAAGCTTATCTATTTATCCCCTTAAATGCATTACCCCAAATTGTGGTTAAAAATACATCTTGGTTGGACAACATAGAAGAAATAAATAAATTCCTAAAAATATAATTGTCTAAAACTGAATCAGGAAGAAATAGAAAAATTGAGCAGATGGATTACTAGCAAGAAATTGAATCAGTAATCAAAAACCCCAACAAACAAAAGTCCAGGACCAGATGGCTTTGCAGGTGAATTCTACCAAACATCTAAAGAAGAGGTAATACCTATTCTTCTCAAACTATTACACAAAATAGAAGAGAAAGGAAAGTTTCCAAATTCATTCTACATGGCCAGCCAGCATTATCCTGATACTAAGACTTGATATAGAAGAGAGATAGATAGATAAGTAGAGGAAGGAAGGAAGGAAGGGAGGGAGGGTGGGAGGGAACTGCAGGCCAATATCTCTGATGAACATAGATGCAAAAACCCTCAACAAAATATTAGCAAACTATCCAGCAATACATTGAAGAAAACATTCACCATGATCAAGTGGGATTTATTCCAGGGATGCCAGGTTGATACAATATTCACAAGTCAATCAACATGACACATCACATTAACAAGAAAAAGAACAAAAACTATGTGATCATCTCAATATTTGCAGAAAAAGCATTTGCCAAAGTATGCATTCATTCATGATAAATATTCTCCACAAAATGGTTTAGAAAGAACATACCTCAACATAATAAAGGCCACATATGACAAACCCATAGCTAACATCATACTCAATGGTTCCTCTTAGAACAGGAATAAGACAAGGATGCCCACTCTCATCATTTTTATTCAACATAGTACTGGAAGTCCTAGCCATAGCAGTTAGACAACAAAAAGATAAAAGGCAAGAAAATTGGTAAGGAAAATGTAAAACTTTTACTATTTGCTGAAGGCATGACACTATACATAGAAAACCCAAAAGATTCCACCAAAAAACTATTAGAATAAATGAATTCAATAAATTCACAGTATGTAAAATCAATATATAGAAATCTGTTGCATTGCTATACAATAATAATGAAGTGGCAGAAAGAGAAATTAAGAAAACAACCCCATTTACAATTTCACCAAAAAGAATAAAATACCTACCAATAAATTCATCCAAGAAGGAGAAAGTCTTGTATTCTGAAATGAATGGAAGAAATCGAAGAAGACACAAGTAATGAAAAGATATTCTATGCTCATGGATTGGAAGAACCAATATTGTTCAAATGTCCATACTGCCCAAAGCAATCTACGGATTTAATGCAATTCCTACCAAAAAATCAACAACATTTTTCACAGAATTAGAAATGATACTAAAATTTGTATGGAACCACAAAATATCCTAAATAGCCAAAGCAATTGAGAAAGGACAAAGTTGGAGGTGTCACAATCCCAGAGATTTCAAGATACACTATAAAGTTATAGCAATCAAAACATGGTGCTGGCACAAAAACAGACACATAGATCAATGGAACAGGATAGAGAGGTCAGAAATAAATTTATGCTTATACAGTCAATTAGTCTATGACAAAAGAAGCAAGAATATACAATGGGCAAAAGATGTTCTCTTCAACAAATGATACTGGGAAAGATGGAGAACTACATGTGAAAGAATGAAACTGGACTACCTTCTTATATCATACACAAAAATGAATTAAAAATAAATTTAAAACCCAAATGTGGTTTTAAAACCACAAACCATAAGCCTCCTAGAAGAAAATATAGACACAAATTTTTTGGACGTCAGCCATGGAAACATTTCTCTATGTACGTCTCCTCAGGCAAGGGAAACAAAAGCAAAATTAAACTGTTGGGAGTACATTAAAATAAAAAGATTTTGCACAGTGAAGGAAACCATCAACAAAACAAGCAATTTCCTGAATAGGAGAAGATATTTGCAAACAGTACATCTGATAAAGGGTTAATATCCAAAATATATTTAAAAGATCTTTTATGAGTCAACACCAAAAAAAAAAAAATCCTATTTAAAAATGGGCAGAGGATCTGAATAGATATTTTTTCAGAGAAGACATACAAATGGCCAACAGAAACATAAAAAGATGCTCAATATCACTTATCACCAGGTGAATGCAAATAATAACCACAATGAGATATCGTCTTACACCTGTTAGAATGGTTAAAATAAAAAACACAAGAAAGAACGAGTATTGAAGATGTGGAAAAAAGGAAACACTCACGCACCATTGGTAGGAATGTAAATTGGTACAGTCACTGTGGAAAACCATATGGAGGTTCCTCAAAAAATTAAAAATAGAATTACCATATGATCCAGTAATTCCCCTACTGGGTATTTACCTTCTAAAAATGAAAACACTAATTTGAAAAGATGTATGCATCGCTGTGTTTATTGTAGCATTATTTATAATAGCCAAGATACGGACACAACTCAAGTGTCTTTCCATAGATGAATAGCTGAAGATTGTGTGTGTGTGTGTGTGTGTGTGTGTGTGTGTGTGTAATCACTTATCCATAAAAAAGAATGAGATTTTGCCATTTGCAGCAACATGGATGGATCTAGAGGCTATAATGATAAGTGAAAAAGCCAGTCAGAGAAAGACAAATACTTCATGATTTCACTCATATGTGGAATATAAGAAACAAAACAAATAAACAAACAAAGGAAAAAGACAAACCAAAAAGACTCTTAAATACAGAGTAAAAACTGAAGGTTGCCAGAGGGGAGGTGGGTATGGGGGTGGGTGAAATAGATAAAGGGAATTAAGAGTACTGTTATCTTGGGGTTATGGACATTGGGGAGTGTATGTGCTATGGTGAGTGCTTGAAGTGTGTAAACCTGGCGATTTACAGACCTGTACCCCTGGGGATAAAAATACATTATATGTTTATAAAAAAATAAAAAAAATGTTTTCAGGTATGTTAAAAAAAAGAGTACTGTTATCTTAATGGACACTGAGTAATGTATAGGATTGTTGAATCATTACACTGAACACCTGAAACTAATATAACACTGTATGCTAATTATACTTAAATAGCAAAAAGATAAAAGGGGTACTTCTTGGTAATGAGGAAAATACTCAGGGACCAAGTCAGCCATAAATTATTTCAGCAACTTATCGTATTTTGGGTGCCAGGTCTAGAAGTGTTTTTAAAGACATGGTTGAGTTGGTATTTTGAGGTGTGAATCACTGTCTGGGCCAGAGTACTTCTCTTTTTCCAGGTACCCCTTCTCAAAAACTGGTCAAGGAGTTTCTACACTTCTGCTGACATCGTGCTTCTTATTTTCAGGGCTGAAGATATGCCTGAAAAAGGCATAAAAATTCCTAGTTTATAATCACATCTAGAAAGAGAAATATATCCATGCTCTACCTCCAACCTACCAGCCGGAAAAACGGAGGTTTAGAGGAACATAGAAGTCGCTTGCAGTAACAAGAATGTCAAATCTCATGCCAGAAGAAACAGACCTGGCCTAAAGGCATGATCTCTTAAGTTTAGAAAGTAAAACTCTGTGGAAGCTTGGCAGGTGGGGAAATTCCAAAGTGCCATGTAGCTGAAATGAAAGGGAACTGTGATCATTTTGGATGTCTGTCAATAAGCCCAGAATGGCGGATTAGGGGAGAAGTTGAGAAGAGTTGTGACCAATGAAGACTAATTGAATTCAAAGTTCCTATGAGTAAAGAACAGCTCGCTTGTATCTGAGTCCTGGGCTAGAAGCCCAGCTAGCTCCCCCTCCCCCACTTTTTTGTTGCTAATTCCTTTTAAGAAAAGCATTTAGATGAAGCAGCCCAAAGAAATGAAAGAGACTTCCACAGCCTCATGAAGCATATACAGTCAGCATCTCTCAGTACCTCCTTCCCCGTTATTCTTCCCTTTCTTCTCTCATCTCCTTCTCTTCTTTCTGCTGCTTCTCCTTCCTCCTTTCTCTCTCTCTCCTCTGTTTTCCCTTCAAAAGTTTTGCTAACCTCTTGCACCAGCCCCTTTGGCTTTATAACAGGAAAGCAAACAACCTCCAAAATGTGGGGGTGGGACCTGAGGAAGGACTGTCACAAGAGAACATTCTGCAGCTCTTGTGAGTCCTTCTGTTTTTAGCTGCACTAAAACCATCCCTCTACTATTTTTTTCTTTTTTTAATTTAGGAGCTCATTATTTCTAGACATGGTGGTTTCAAAACTTATTTTCCTCCAGTAGAGTCAAACCAATAAATTCATGGCGTCCATTATCAAGAAAGAGAACATTTACGTTTGTCGAAAGTATAATTCTAAGAACCCAAGGCGGTTTTTAAATATAGAAGTGCTGAGAGGAACAGCCAAGGAACAGCCAAGACACCTGTCCTGCCAGCTGTGCAACCTGTGATTGGTTCCTAAAAAAACTATACCCTCCCAAAAAAGGAAGAAAAAAAAAATTAAAGGACACCATGTAAGAAGGAAAAGAAATAAATTAAACACACATGTCTAATCATTATTCATATGTGCACTCTCTGTATTACTTCATAACACAGCTGTATACACACAAAAAAGTCCCCTTTGCTTCTTACTATTGGAGTCTTATTAATCGTTGTTTAATGAAACACAAATGTATGGGTGCTTCATTTTGAGCAGCACGGTCCAGTTGGGTGTTTGTTAAGCACTGGCCAGAGTGGCTGTGCCCCTCTAATACAAATGTCTTCAGGCTTTTCAAAGCCCCTTGACAGGGCATCTTTTGATCATGCCAGTTGCCATGGTCACCAGTGTGCTGATTTGCAAGGGAACTTGGAAGCCATGCTCATTACGTCAAAAACTACATTGGGGGATAAAGAGAACATGTTTGTTTCAAGAGTTGGCAATTGGGGTTTGTTAGCCTCCCCACCCACACACTTTCATCAAACAATGTCTCATTCAACTGCATAAGTCAAAGTTTACAACTCCCATCTTCCCCGCTGGAATAGGCCTGGGGAGTGTGGATGGAATATCATCATTTAGAGAAGCACAGGCTTTGTGAGCATTTAGAGAAGCACAAGCCGACCTGTTCTGGTGACTTGCAAGCACAGAAGAGAGGGGATGGATGGGTGGTGGACTGGAAAGCAATGGCAGCCTGTGTTCTGAGACCATCTAGAGCCAATTAGATGTTTGACCCAGGCTTATGACAGCTTGTGTTTTCTTCACGGATAAAATGAAGTGGGTGGGAGAGAGCATCTGTAGGGTCCCTCTCATCTTCCAACTTCTGTGATTCTAAAACACACTCTCACAATGAATCATGGGACACTACATCAAAAACCAATGATAAAAACAAAACAACTAATTATGTACTGTATGGTGACTAACATAACATAATAAAAATAAAAAAGAAAAAGAAAACACACTCTCTATGCTGATACATTCATCCTGTATGCTCAGGTAGCTTTACTTGTTTATTTTTTTCCTAATACTTAATGGTTTGAAAGTATAAGTGGGATGCCTTTTATTTTCATATGAGATATGTTTTCAAAATCAATCCCCTCCCCCAATACAGTTGTCCAGTCTGCAAACAGACTAGCTACAGTAGCTTAAGAACTAACCTCAGAAAGCATCAATTTAATCACCTAGGATTATTTTCCTTAGCAATGATTAGAATCCTCCCTGAAATAATAAAAATGCTACCTATAATGCATTCTGATTCTTCCTATCCTTTCCTTTTGGTTTTGTTACATGAAAAGTAACGTCTGGGGTAATTCTAAAGTTTATACTCTATGAGTAGATCCTTCATATAAATTATAATCATATAAATTTTATGTATGTATGAGGAGATGGAAGACTAGGTAATTTTCCCAAAGTCTCACAGCTAAGTGACAAAGCTTGGGTTTGGGTATAGTTCCTTTTGATGTCAAAACTCATTCTTTTCTTATCTCCTAGGTTGCCTCTTTCCCCTTCCTGCCAATTTTCACTTAAAAGGCTCTGGAAATCAGGGTGAGAACAGAGAGGTTTACCGTAAAGGAATGAATCCAGTGAACATTTAGTAGGGCCTAATAAGATTTTTCCAGAAAAGGTAAAGTTAGACTTATTAAAGAGGTATAGTATAGATGTGTATCTACTGACGAGTGACTAATACCTATAAAGGGAAAGACATGCCAAAAGGTTGTTAATTTTTGTTTGCATTTTACTGATTAAGCTAATTATTCTAAGAAAACTCCTAAATTTTGAAAGCTTGCCTATTGTATCAGGAAACTATATTTATTCATTGATACCTGTGATGAAGGAATAAAAACACATTATAGCTAATTTGGAATAAAAAGAAGTTAAGGTTAATTGAGGCCAACAAAGTTACACTGCTTCAACTGAATGGCATGACTTATTTTTAGTACTTGGGGATTTAATTTTCTTTCATTGTAGAATTACTTAAGAATCAAATGCTTTAATGGATATGAAATTGGGTATAGCATGAAATATCAGTGTTAATTGCTATAAAACAAATATTTATTCGCTTGTTTTAATAAATGTTTATATAGTAGTATGTACCAGGTACTTTTTTTTTTTTTAAAGATTTCATTCATTTTATTTGACAGAGATCACAAGTAGGTAGAGAGGCAGGCAGAGAGAGAGGAGGAAGCAGGCTCCCCACTGAGCAGAGAGCCCGACGCGGGGCTCGATCCCAGGACCCTGAGATCATGACCTGAGCCAAAGGCAGAGGCTCAACCCTCTGAGCCACCCAGGTGCCCCATCAGGTACTATTCTAAAGCTTGATTCTCCTAAGGACACTAAGAGGTCCTTATTGCTATTATATACATGTTGTAAATAAGAAACTGAAGCCTACAGGCCAGCAATAACTTGATAGAGCATAATGCTCTATGAACTTGGTGCAGAAAACTGTTATAAGTGTTATAGATCCTTAATACACAGTACAGTTGACTTCATAATGGGTTCCAAAATCCTTAATAAATTGCCTTAGTTTTATTTCCTCTGCACAATTTGCCTTGTTGTAACTACAATTAAAATTTTTATTTCCTTTCTCTTCTAATTCCTTTCAATTCCATGTACTCTGTTTCCTATGAATTTGACTGAAGAAAACAGGAAATCTATTGCAGTTAAAAGAGCAATAAGCAGATGTTGATAAATACCCACCCTTGACAACCATTATTTTACTTTCTGTCTCTACATATTTGATACTATAGATACCCCATCTGAATTAAGTCATATATTATTTGTCTTTTTGGCTTTTTCACTTAGTATAATGTCCTCAAGGTTAATCCCTATTATAGTATGTGTCAGAAGTTCCTTCCTTTTATGGCTGAATAATATTCCATTGTATGCATAGACCATATTTTATTTACCCATTTATCTGTCAACAGACACTTGAATTGTTTCCACCTTTAAGCTATTATGAATACTGTTGCCATAAATATGAGTGTACAAATATCTTTGAGTCCCTGCTTTCAATTCTATGGGGTGTATACCCATAAGTGGAATGGCTGATCATTTAATAATTCTATTTTTACCTTTTTGAAAAACCTCCATACTGTTTTCCATAGCAGCTGTGCTACTTTACATTACCACCAGCAATACGTAAGAATTCCAATTTCTCCACACCCTCACCAACACTTGTGTTTTTTCTACTTTTGGATAAGTAGCCATCCAATTAGATGTGAAGAAGTTATCTCATTATGGTTTTGATTTGCATTTTCCTAATGATTACTGATGTTGAGCATCTTTACACGTGCTTATTAGCCATTTTTATAGCTTCTCTGGAGAAATGTCTATTCAAATCCTTTTCCCATTTTCTAATCAGTTTGCTTGTTTGCTGTTGTTCTTGATTGAGTTGTAGGAGTTCTTTATATATTTTGGATATTAATCCCTTATTAGCAATAGGATTTTCACGCATTCCAGGGATTGCCTTTTTACTCTGTTTGTAGTTGTCTTTAAACTGACTTTTTATTTTTACAGTGTCATATTTTAAACAGTTTCCATCCTCGTTTGAGGGTTTTCACCTGGAAGTATGTTTACTGAGCCTATTCTCTGGATGTAATGCACAATTTGTGAAATTGTTAATAGACCTTTGTGAGCTAGGCTTCAATTGCCATACAGAGTCGGGGTCTAGTCAAGAGACAGAAACCAAATCAATGATTAAAACAGAGTAAATCTAATATAAGAATCATTACATGGGTGTTGGAAAACTGACAATGCAAAAGGGGGGAAACAGAAAATACTAAAATAGTAACTGCAGGAAGAAGCTTAGGGCAGGTGGTAGGAGGGGTTGACTCAGACCTCTGTTGGTATCTCGGAGAGGCAGTGATGAAGTTGGATCTAGGAGTGTGGGGACATTGCAAAAAAATTGCTGCTGCTTAGGTAAAGAAGTCTTGAGGTGGTGATGCTTGTGTGACAAGAAGCAAGTAGGAAAAAAATCATATAAGCCTTCTCCTTCCTACAGCCTTCCAATCACCCTCTAGTACACCCACTGGCAGAGCCTAAACGGAAGCTACCAGCAAAGGAGAAGTTATTTCCTGAGTGCCTCTCCCAGGATCCCTAGCAGAGTACAGAAGGGTGGATTTACAGCTCAAAGAAAATAGCTTGATAACATGTCATAGCTACCAAAACCTTTTCAATTTTCTGTCGTTAGAAGTGAGAAATCTTTGTTCATGTTTGTAATCCCAGAAGCTAGCACAGTGCCAGGAATATAAGTATTGAAAAGCATTTGCCAAATGAAAAATGTATGAATCTAGAAAACAGATCTCTAGAAAGGAAATACAATGCTTGATTTTACTAGAACTTAATCATATTTTAATTTTTAGTTGCTCTCAGTGAAAATTTCCTGCTTACAACCTCATTTATTATAGTGATATCCATTTGCTGGGCAATTTTGTTGTGTTAAAAGTCCAACATACATTTTGTTCCTTTCAGACATCCTACAAGTTAAGGTATCTTTATTCCCATTTTACAGATGAGAAAACTGAGTCTTAAAGGTTAAACAATATGCTCAAGCTTAGCCAGCTAATTAATGGAACCAGGATTTAAAACATTTCCAGAGACTATACTCTTAGTGACTAAACTCACATGCTCAGTCTCACATAATATTGGCCACCGTTTTTAAAGATACTCTTTGAACAACAATTTGGCCTCCTTTTCTAACTTAGCTTTCCTATAGGCGAACTTGACACTATGAAAAATGACTGAACCAGTCACTCTGCAGTCCTGTATGTAGGACTTTTCTGCCATCTTTTATGGAATGACTCTACTACAGAGGGGTGCATCCTGGACTATCGTGGACCTCCGACACAGGTTTACCAGTGCTGGCGTTCTTTCTCACCCTACCAGAAGGTTTCATAGTGGAGGTGATGGTTGGCCAACTTCAGTCTGTGAATTGCCTTGTAAGTAACATTTTGTAAGTAACACTTTATTGGGACACAGCTTGATTCATTCTTTTATGCATTGTCCATGGCTACTTCCACAAAACAGCAGGATTCACTAGTTACACAGAGACCATGACCCACAAATCCCAATATAGTTCCCATCTGGCCCTTTACAGAGAATTTGCTGGCCCCTGATCTGTGCGGACCAATGACCCAGTTTATCTCCCACCCACCTCATCAGTGTTTGCAACTGCTTCACCTCCGTGCCTTGGGGTTGGGAGTGTTTCTTCAGTCATCACCCACATAAGGAAAACAGGGCTGCAAACCACACTAAATACAAACCCTAGACTTTGAATCTTGAGTGTGGCTTCCTGTGTTAGCCTTAAAATAGTGTTCCCCTCTCCAAGAAATACGCACTCCTAGGGCAAGTGCAAAGTGTTGCCTGATCGTTAAAGCATCTGGGGTAATTATTTAAGTCATTTTAGGCTTTCTTTAAAATTAAAAAAAAAAAAGAAAGAAAGAAAGAAAGAAAGAAACAAGGGCCAAAGTCTTTAGTTTCAAAGAGGATCATTCACACAGGAAAACAATAAACTTTTCACCAAATGCTTTTACACACACAAAAAAGGCAAATCATTTTTAAGTTCTTGCTCTGTTTTGAGTTCATTGATTGCATTTCTTTTTTTTCTTCCAGATGATCTTAAAAATGCAAATATATCTGCATTCCTGTTCTAAAACATTAAAAATCCCTAAACCTTAACTTCCCTGCCAATCCTCCAAAGCATTATTTTACACATATTACCAATATAGAAAAATGGAACCTCTAAGAAAATAAATAATTTTTAAGCATATGAAGTACCTTTTTTTTTTTTTTTAACTTCTTAAGGCAAAGTAAATACCGCTTAAACTTACTTAACTAAGTGGATGTACTCATGAAATTATGTGGAAAGTAAACATCTATATGTGAGATCATGATTTCCAATTTTGGAGAGAATAATTTTGGCTCCAATATATAATGAAACCACAGTAATGCACCAAAAAACTTACTATGTTTGACAATTTGAATGTACTGTACATTTGGCTCTCCCACGAAAACACAAGAAGAAAAGTTCATGACATGGACAAAGGACAATGAATTACTGTGTTTTTGGATGCTTTCTTGTTTCCCATAGAATTTGAATATCTAATTAATGCCCATTTCATTGAATTCTTAAGGTTTCTAATGAGATAATGCTGTGTCTCTTATGATAGTAATTGGGGAACTAATGCTCAAAATATAAAATCATTAAAAATTTAGTTAAGAGCAGCTTTGGGGAATTCTTAAGAGTGTGGGATATGGTCTTTGCTCTCAGGCATATAATTTTGCTGAGAAATAGTGGTAAAGCAGGAAAAGTATAAATGTTGGTATAGCCAGATTTACTGAGTCTTTGCTTTGAAATAGTTGTCCTCTAATTCATTTGTGGATAGGAATTTCTCTTGTGGTATAGGGGAACTTGATGATCTGAACATTTCTGGAACTCACCTCAAAAGATTCCGATTTTTAGTTTGGGGGTAGATCTCAATTGTCTACATAATTAATAAACACCCATGGCTTTCTTATTTGGGTGGTTCATAAGCCACATCTTCAGAAAAGATATTCAAGGTATTTTCAAGAACTATTGTAGGGGAAGTAAAGCTGGTACTTGAGTAGGAAGATTAGGCAATCCTCCTTAGATAATTTACAGGGAGTGAGAGGGTGCTTCCCCTTGTTGTTCCTCCTAAATAACTTCCTAATGCATCCCTTGGAATACTATTCTTAATAAAGTACAATCACTTTAAAAGGAGAAGATCATTTGGATCTTAGCCATTACCTATATCTCACTTTGACTCATTTTATTAGCTCCTCCCTGAGATAGATTTTGATGGGAGAGCAGGTAGTGCTAGGCCCAGAGTGCAGAAAGGGAAGGAGCCGAAAGTGGACAAGGCTATTCTAAATGTTTCTATCATTTCAGGAAGAGTTGAGGAAATGGGGAAGAAAACAGAAAGGAAAAATGTGGTATACATAAGTCTCTCCCTTTTTAAGCAGATTAGGTCCAAAGAGGTTGGGGATGTCCATTTACTCACAAGATTAAAGTAATGCTGTAGGGTTCTCAGTAGCATTGATGTATTTTTGCTCTGGTTCATTTGTTTGTATATATGAGATTTCTTAAGTTGAATGTAGGAAATTTGTTTGCTTCTGTATTTGGAACTTTTATTTTGTGTAGGCATATTTTAGAATCATAGATTTCAGACATTAAGTATAAGAAGCTTTCTAATTCCAAGGCAGTTCATAGATTTTACCTTATGTGTACTCTCTGATTGGTAATGACTTCCTGGTATGCTATGTTGCAAATATAGTTTGCAAATCACTATGTGGGTGATTTGCAATGTCTGTTCTGTCCTGGGAGTAGACTAAACTCCATTAGTCTAATATCCTAATTTTAGCTACACCAGGAAACTGAAATTCAGATTTAGTCACAGAGAAACTTCAGAAAAGATTAAGAGAAGTAAGTCTATGGTTTATAAATCTTTGTATTGATATGGGTCTAAAATGACATGGTTTCCTTTATTAGTAAAGTTGCACATAGAAGTTCAGATGTTCAAAGAAAGGTTTACTGTTACATTATTATGGTCTGGGATTATTGTGCATACTACTTGGTTTCCAACCTTTTCTTATCTCTGCATCATTACACAGGGATCAAGGTATCAATAAATCAAAGCCTAAATCATTCAGGAAAAAAAATATGTGACACCGTTTTTTGAAATAAAATTCTTCATATATTTTCAAGCTCTTTTAGAAACATTTAAATTGCTGAGTGTGCCTCTGTGTTCCTGTCAGGACAAGGATCAGAAATCAATAATAAATTAAGATGGTCTTTCTCCACACCATAACCACTGTCCAGTTGCTGACCAAATACAAACTTCTAGACATCTAGAAGCTTTTCATTGAGAAGCTTCATATGCCCTAAAGAGGGAGTCTAGTTCTCCCACTTGTCTGAGCATTTGGCCAAAAGAGACTAGGCAGGACAGGACGATGCTATTAAAAAAGTGACAATTTTCAGGAATCTGAGTAGATTCCTATTTGGGTCTCTTTGAGGTTGTGAGATAGAGTGAAAAAGGAACACACCTCAGAAACTCTAAAGGCTGAAGATAATTTTTTCAGACTTTCCTGAGTTCCTCTAATCTGTTTCTTATAAAATCGTAATTCATATCTGGTCCCTAGGTAGGACAAGCAAGCACAAGAGGCTTTTGAGAGCTGATTTTCTTTTTTAATTCAAACCTGGAAATTACCTAACACTCATGTCCTGACATCTCTTCTCATTCCTCCTTCTGGAATTCGGTTCAAGATTTTGCCTCTCTCTGGAACTTCCATCCCCACTCTATAACTGCATGTTAAGGTCCTGCTCTTCATTCATTCATGGATTCATTTACTGGGTTATTCAGTTCTAATCACTTATCAAATATTTGCTGAAACAAGTTAAATATGGTTCCAGATCACACTAATCTTAACATCTATAAAACATCCAAATTTACAGAAGAAATTATTTAATTCCAACTGTCCAGTGCCTCAGGAGAAAAAGGGAGACAATCTGGCCTGAGAGTCAGGGAAGGCTTCATTGAGGAGGCAGCCTTTTATCTGAGCCTTGGAGAAGGAATTAGCTTGGGCTAGGTGACAAGGAAGGTGGGAGAAAGGGAGGAAATAAGGGAATAATATTTCTGGAAGCAGGCACTGCCTGGATAAGGCCCCAAGGCAGGAAGGAACATGGTGAAGAGGACAGAATGCAGTGTGTGTGTGTGTGTGTGTGTGTGTGTTAATTTTGGAGGGCTGACCTCTGAGAGATGCCCAAAATGAGGATAGGGAAATAAGAAAGGGGCCAGATGATGTAGGATCTTATAGGCCATGTTAAGGATTTTGGACTTGAGCTTATGAACTATAGGAAGCCACAAGGATAAATGTAAGTAGGGAAGAAAGTGTACTTCAGATACCTGTCCTTCTAAGAGGCTTTCCCATTTTCCTCCAACATGTTATTTGAAAATCTGTAATACTAATTTGTATTAGGAACATATAAGTTTGGGGACACATGGGTGGCTCAGTTGGTTAAATGCCTGCCTTTGGCTCAGGTCATGCATGGTCTTGGGGGCCTGGGATCGACCCCTGTGTCTGGCCCCCTGCTAGCGGGGAGTCTGCTGCTTTCTCTCCCTCTTCTCCTCCACCCTGCTTGTGTGTCTCTCTCTCTCTCTCAAATAACTAAATCTTTTTTTTTTAATAAACATATAATACATTTTTATCCCCAGGGGTACAGGTCTGTACCCCTGAATCGCCAGGTTTACACACTTCACAGAACTCACCATAGCACATACCCTCCCCAATGTCCATAACCCCACCCCTCAAATAACTAAATCTTAAAAAAAAAAAAAAAAAAAAGGAAAGAAACTTGTAAGTATGGATCTGTCTCCATGGTACTCCTTAAAGGCAAGAATTTTATCTCTTTTTCATCTTTGCATAATTTGCTGCATAGCTAGCAGGATAATGTGGAAAGGGGTTATTGGCATGGAAGGAGCTTTGGAATCAGGCAGATCTGGCTTTGATTCCTGTCACGATGCTATTCTAACTCTATGACACTAACCATGTACCCAGGGCAGTCTGGCAGGAGGGCCCACCCTGGGTGCAGGCAATAAGGGTATGCGTTGCTGTTGAGAATTTAAAAACAATAATAAACCTGATTGAAAGTCAATCTGCTTTTTATTATCACCATGTGCTGGCAATTTCAAACAATGTCAGTGATAAAATACTCCTCCCTAAAAGAATCTTTTGTGGGTCTAGGTTCTAAACAATTAGACTGGTTACCACTGAGGCTTTTCCCAACATTTTATTATGAAAAATGTCAGACATATAGAAAAGTTGAAACAATTTTGTGGTGAAAACTACTCTCTCGATTCCAAAATTAACATTTTTTGTTTCCTCAAAATATATACTATCCATCTATCAGTCTTTTGATTCATCTATCAATCAGTTTGTTGGACACATTCCCAACTAAGATGCATTGATGAGTAAATTGCCCCCTAAATATTTCATTAACTGGAGTTATTATTTATTTATAAAAAGTTCCATATTTGTTTAAGGCTATTTTTTTCTACTCAGGTAAACTTTTCATAGCATGAAATACATAAATCCTAATGACACCATTTAATGAGTTTTCTTTTTTTGCTAATGTTCTTCCACTAAGTGGATTCTTTTTAAAAAATTGAAGGATAATTGACATACCATATTATATTAATTTCATGTGTACAACACAGTGATTTGACATTTATAAACATTGTGCACTGATCACAAGTATAGTTACCATGTCACCATACAAACAGTGCAATATTCCACATGTTGTACATTACATCTCATGACTTATTTATTTTATAACTGGATGTTTGTACCTCTTGATCCCTTTCATTCATTTAGCCCCTTACCAACATTCTCCTCTGTGGCAAACACCACTCTGTTCTATCTATGAGTCTGAATTTTGTTTTGTTTTGTTTGTTTGTTTTGTTTTTTAGATTATACATATGTGTGAAATCATTTGGTATTTGTCTTTTTCTGCTGACTTGTTTTACTTAGTATAATACCCTCAATGTCCATCTATGTTGTTGCATATGGCAAGATATCATCCTCTTTCATGGCTGAGTTATATTTCATTATATATATATCTATATACATATATATATCTCACATCTTCTTTAGCCATCCATCTATTAATGGACACTTGGAAATTGCTTCCATATCTTGGCTATAGTAAAGAATGCTGTAATACTCATAGGAGTGCATATATCTTTTCAAATTAGTGTTTTTGTTTTCTTTGTGTAAATGACTAATAGTAGAATTACTGGATCAAACAGTAATTCTATTTTTAATTTTTTGAGAAACCTTCATATTGTTTTCCACAGTGAATGTACCAGTTCACATTTCCAGCAGTGTATGAGGGCTCCCTTTTCTCCACATTCTTGTCAACACTTGTTATTTTGTCTTTTTGATTTTAGCCACTCTGACAGATGTAATGTGATATCTCATTGTAGTTTTGATTAGCATTTTCCTGATGATGAGTGACATTGAGTATCTATCTTTTCATATGCCTGTTGGATATCTGTATGTTTTCTTTGAAAAAAATATCTGTTCAGCTCCTCTTTCCATTTTAAATCAGATTTTGTTATTGTTACTGAGTTATAGGAGTTCTTTATATGTTTTGGATATTAAACCATAGTTAGATACATGATTTGCAAATATCTTCTCCCATCCTGCCATCCTAGATTGCTTTTTTCTTTTGCTGATGATTTCCTTCACTGTGCAGAAGCTTTTTTGGTTTGATGTAGTCCTATTGTTTATTTTTGCTTTTGTGCCCTTGCCTCTAGAGTAGGATTCAAAAACCATCAGTACGACTGTTATCAAGAAGCTTACTGGGGTGCCTGGGTGGCTCGGTGTGTTGAGGCCTCTGCCTTCAGCTCAGGTCATGGTCCCGGGGTCCTGGGATCGAGCTCTCCATCGGGCTCTCTGCTCTGCAGGGAGCCTGCTTCCTCCTCTCTCTCTCTTTGCCTGCCTCTCTGCCCACTTGTGATCTCTGTCTGTCAAATAAATAAATAAAATCTTTTTTTTTTTTTTTTTAAAGACGCTTACCACTTATGTTTTCTTCTAGGAGTTTTATTGTTTCAGGTCTTGCATTAAATCTTTAATCCATTTTGAATTCAATTTTGTATATGGTGCAAAACAGTGATCTGGTTTCATTCTTTTGCATGTCCAGTTTTTCCTGTCCAGTTTTTCCAACACCATTTATCAAAAAGGCTGTCCTTTCCCCATTGTATATTCTTGCCTCCCTTTTTATAAATTAATTGACCATATATGCATGGGTTTATTTCTGGGGTATCTATTCTGTTCTTTTGGCCTATATGTCTCTCTTTTTTGCAAATACCATACTGTATTGATTATTATAGATTTATAGTATAGTTTGTAATTAGGGAGTATGGTATTTCTGGCTTTGATTTTCGTTCTCAAGGTTGTTTTGATTATTTTGGGATATTTTGTGGTTCCATACAAATTTTAGTACTATTTGTTGTAGTTCTGTGAAAAATGCCATTGGAGTTTTGTTAGGAATTGGAAAATTTATGGAATTTAAATACCATACTGAATCTCTAGATTTCTTTGGGTAGTAAGGACATTTCAACAATATTAATTTTTCTTATCCATAACCATGGAATATCTTTCCATTATTTGTGTCTTTTTCAACTTCTCCCAACAGGATTTTATAGTTTTTGGAGTATAGGTCTTCCATCCTCTTTGTTAAATTTATTCTGAGGTATTTTATTCTTTTTAACACAAATGTAAGTGGGATTGTTTCCTTGATTTCTCTTATAGTTTATTAGTGTATGGAAATACAATGGATTTTAGTCTATTATTTTTGCATCCTTCAGCTTTACTGAATTCATTTATTAGATCTAACAGGTTTGGGGTTTTTTTGTGGAGTCTTTTGGGTTTCTTATGTATAGTAATCATGTCATCTGCAAATAGTAATAGTTTTACTTCTTTTTTTCTAATTTGGATGCCTTTTCTTTACTTTTCTTGCCTAATCGCTGTGGCTAGGACTTTTTTTCTTTCCTTTTTTTTTTTCTTAAGATTTTAGTTATTTATTTGACAGACAATGATCATAAGTAGGCAGAGAGGCAGGCAGAGAGACAGAGGAGGAAGCAGGCTCCTTGCTGAACAGAGACCCTGATGTGGGGCTCGATCCCAGGACCCTGGGATCATGACCTTGAGCCGAAGGCAGAGGCTTTAACCCACTGAGCCACCCAGGCCCCCTGCCATGGCTAGGACATTAAATACCATACTGAATAAAAGTGTGGATAGTGTGCATCCTTATCGTGTTCCTGATCTTAGAAAAAACATTTTCAGCTTTTCACCACTGAGTATGGTATTAGCTGTGAGTTTGTCATATATGGCCTTTATTATGTTGAAATACATTCTCTCTATACCCATTTTATTGAGAATTTTTATCATCAATGGACGTTGAATTTTGTCAAATGCTTTTTCTGCATCTACAGAAATGATTATATGATTGTTATCTTTCATTTCGCTAATGTGGTTTATCAGATTGACTGATTTGTAGATGTTGAACTACCCTTGCATCTCTGGAATAAATCTCTTCATCATGGTGTATGATCCTTTAAATGTACTGTTGAATTAAGTTTACTAATATTTTGTTCAGGATTTTTGCATCAGTGTTCACAGAGATATTGGCCTATAATTTTTTGTTTGTTTTAGGTTTGTCTTCCATTGTTTTTTGTTTTGTTTTGCAGTGTATATCAGGTTTTAGTGGTAGCATAATGTTTTCTTTGAAAAATGAATTTGGATGCATTCCCTCTTCTTCAATTTTTTTAAAGAGTTGAGAGAGATAAATACTAAATCTTTGAATTTTGGGTAGAATTCATCAGTGAAGCTATCTGTTCCTGGACTTTTGTTTGTTTTTGATTACAGATTCAATATCTTTACTAGTAATTGGTCAATTTGGATTTTCTATTTCTTCATGATTCAGTCTTGGAAGACTATATATTTCTAGGAATTTACCCATTTCTTCTACGTTGTCAGTTTGTTGGCATATGCTTATTCATAGTAATCTCTTATGACACTTTGGGTTTCTGTGATATCAGTTGAAACTTCTCTTTCATTTCTGATTTCTGACTTAATATGTTTATGCCCCTTCTTTTTTTTCTTGGTGAGTCTAGCTGAACCTTTGTCTATTTTCTTTATCTTTTCCAGGAGTCTCCTCTTAGTTTCATTGATCTTTTTTTGTATTGTCCTTTTCATCTCTATTTCATGTATTTCTGCTCTGATTTTTATTATTTCCTTCCTTCTACTAACTTTGAATTTCATTTTTTCTTTTCCTAGTTCCCTGAGGTGTAAAGATAGATTGTTTATTTGAGATTTTTCTTGTTTCTTGTGGGAGGTCTCAATTACTATGCACTTCCCTCTTATAAATGTGTTTGCTGCATCCTACAGATTCTGGTATGCTGTATTTGTTTCCATTTGTCTCCAGTTTTTTTTTTTTTTAATTTCTTTTCTGATTCTTTGATGACCCATTGGTTGTTTGGTAGTATGTTGTTTAATCCCTACATTTTTGTGGTTTATCCAGTTTCTTTTTTGTAATTGATTTTCTAGTTTCTTTTCATTGTGGTCAGAAAAGATGTTTGCTGTAAATTCAATCATCTTGAATTTATTGAGTCTTGTTTTGTGGCCTAATGTAATCTGTCCTGGAGAATGTGCCATGTACCCTTGAGAAGAGTATATTCTGTCACTTTTGAATGGAATGTTCTGTTAATGTCCCTTAAGGCTCATCTGGTGTAACATATCACTTAAGGCGATGTTTCCTTATTGATTTTCTGTCTGGATGATCTATCCATTGATGTAAGTGGCGTATTAAAGTCCACTGCTCTGTCTTCCACTCTGTGACTTCCATTGCTTTTTCTTCTAGCTCACTGATCTGTTCTGCTTCATTTGGTCTGCTCTTGCACTCCTCTAGTATATTTTCCAAGTCAGCTATTGTATTCTTTAACTCTTTTTGATATTTTTTGACTTCTTTTTGATACTTTTTTGTATTTTCTATCTCTGCATTAAACTTCTTACCGTGTTCATCTATTCTTCTTCCGAGTTGGATAAGCGTCTTTATGACCATTACTTTAAACTCTTTATCAGGTAGATTACTTTCTTTATATCAGTAAGTCTTTTTTCTGAGGTATTGTCTTGTTTTTTCTTTTGGAACATATTTCTCTCTTTCCCCATTTTGCTGATATTCTGTATTTGTTTCTAAGTATTGGGTAAAATAGCTACTGTCCCAGTCTTGAAGGAGTGGCCTTATGTAAAGATGACCTGTGGGACCCAGAAATGCAATCCTCTTGACTAGGTGCTCAAGGAACATCTCTCGGTTGCACATGCCTGCTGGCTGTGGCAGAGCCATGGATGTGGTATGGATGGGAGGGGGTGTTCTCACCTATCTGGCTGTTGCATAGGAAGATAGGGGATATTCACCTATGCTAGCAGGTTAGAAGGAGATTGCCAAAATAGTGTCTTCCAATACCAGGATTAGCAAGGTAGAATGAGATTACAAAAATGGTACCTGCCAGACCTCCAATCTAACAGGTTCCTGCCTTTCAGCAGTTACTCTAGGATTAGTAAGTAGGTTTCCTGCATGTACGATATATGGGTGCTTCAAACTGCTATTTTTGTGCTCAGCCCTGGGGGTAGTGAGTCTGTGTGTGGGCCCTTTAAGAGTGGATTCTTTGTTCCCAATGGTTTTCTGATTCTTCTGGACATAATTCCCATTAGTTTTATGCTTTGATTGTTGTCTCTCTGGTGCTGAACCCAAGGGTTGCACTGCCCATTATGCAGCAAAAACTCCTCATTCTTCAGGGAAATTCCATATTTTTGAAACCTTCCCAGTTGTGAGTCCCTGTGCCTGGGGTGGGATTTTTGGCAAGAGCCTGTCTCTGCCACTCCCACCCTTCTCAGGGTTAACCTTTTGTTATTTATTGTAGAGACACTATTCATTTAGTTTTCAGGACTTTTGCAGATGAAATTATTCCTTATGTAACTATAGTGTTGTTATTTGTGAAGGTGTATTCAGCATCTTCCTACACTGCTATCTTGAACCTCTTAGATTCCATTTGGTGACTTTTGACAGAGAGTATACACCTGTGTAAATCAAAACACCACTAAGATACAGAAAATTATCCTTATCTCAATAAATGCTGCTTAGGCCCCTTCGCAGGCAATCTCCCTCCCATCTATCCCCAAAAAAACCCTGTTCTGATTTTCCTTACAACAGGTTAGTTTTGCCTATTCTAGAACTTCATGTAAATGGAATTGTACAATAGGTATTCTTGTATAAGGCTTCTTTCTCTCAACATGGAGTGTTTCAGATTCAACCACATTGTTGCATTTATCTGTACTTTTCCCTTTTTAGTTGCTCAATAGAATTCCTTTGTAGGAATATACCATAGCTTATCTGTTATCCTATTGATGGACATATAGGTTGTTTTTTGAGTTTTATCTGTTACGAATAAAGTTGAGATTAACTTTTGTGTACAGGGTGCTTTGAAAACTTATGTTTTCATTTTTCTTGGGAAAATGCCTATGAGTAGAATTACTGGTTGCAGTGTAGGTGTATGTTTTGTTTATCAGAAAGTGCAAGACCTTTATTCATAGTGGTTGTACCTCTTTATATCTTTTTATCATCTCATATCTCTTTGGATCTTTTTATCACTTCACTGACAATGTATGAGAAATCAGCCACTTACGCTTTTGCTTATATTTGCTGTTTTCTGTTAGTTAGTTTTTTTTTTTTTTTTAAACTTTAGTCATTCTAATTGTGTTTGCAGTGGTTGGGGTTTTAATGTGAATTTCCCTAATGACTAATGATATTGAACACTATTTCACATTCTTATTGATCGTTCATATATCTTCTTTTTTTGTGGTGTTTCTGCAAATCTGTTATGCATTTTTATTAGGTTGTTTGTCTGCTTTATTACTGCATTGTAGGAGATAGATATATATCCTGTATATCAATTCTTTGTAAGATATACATTTGAAAATATTTTCTGTCAGTCTGTGGCTTGTCTATTTATTTTTAAAATGGTTTATTTTAATGAAACATAAGTATTAATTTTGATGAAGTCTAATGAATCAATTTTTTTTTCTTTAATGACTATTGCTTTGCTTGTCTTATCTTAGACATTTTTGCCTACCCTCAAGTAATGAAGTTATTCTATGCTTGTTTCAAAAAGCTTTTTGGTTTCAGTTTTGTTTATGACTATCTCTAATTTTTGTACATAATATGAGGTAGAGGTGGAGGTTCTCCCCCGCCATGGATCCAGTTTTTCCAGCACCATTTGTAAGAGACAATCCCATTGATTGCTTTAGAATGTTTATTGAAAAGTAAATGGCCACATAGCTCTAAATTTTGTTACATGCACTTTTTTTGTCAATCCTTATGCCAGTCTCATAGTAGCTTTTTGGTAATCTTGAAGTCAATTAGTTTAAATCCTCTAATTTTGTCCTTCCTCTAAATATTACTTTGGATATTCTAGGTGTTTTGTATTTCCATGTAAGTTTTAGAATAAGTTTGCTATTTTCTACAATAAACTTGCTGGAATTATGAATAGGGTTGCATTCAATCTATAGATCCATTTGGGGAGAATTAGCAACTTAATATTGAATTTCCCAGTACTTAAATATGGTGTATTTCTCCATTTATTCAGTCTTCATTTGTCTTAGAAATATATATTGTTTTAAACTATGGTCTTAAAGTACTTTCTTGCGAGAAGTACAATGTTATTGCAAATAGTATGGTTTTCCCAAAGGTTTGCTGCTAGTTTAAAAAAATGCAATTGACGTTTGTACATTTGTGTACATTTAGCCTTATTTATTGGTTCTAGCAGTCATTTTTTAGATTCTTTAGGATTTTCTATATAAAAAACCATGTCACTTGCAAATAGACAGTTTTACTACTGCCTTTCCAGGTTTTATGCCTTATTTTCTTTTTCTTACCTTATTTCACCAACTAGGACTTCGAGCATAGTATTGAATGGAAGTTGTGAGAAATGGGCACTGTTTCCTTATTGTGTGTGAGTTTTTTTCTAGGCAAGACTTTTACTGGGACTTATGCTTTAACTCAAGGGAGACAGCACAAAGGAGTGTCCTCAGGCTGATTCTTTTTCCTTACTCTTGATATGACAGAGGGAAAAAAAATATGATTTTACCATTATGATGTTAGCCACAGGTTTTTTAAGAGATAACCTTGTGTTTATAAAAAATAAAAAATTATATTAAAAAAAAAGAGATAACCTTTATCAGATTAAGGAAGTTCCCATCTATTCCTAGTTTGATGAGAATTTTTATCATTAATGAGTGTTAGATTTTATGAAATGTTTTTCTGCTTCTATTGAATTGGTCATATGGATTTTCTCCTTTATTCTGTCATTATAGTGAATTGGATTGATTAAATTTTGAATGTTAAAGTAACCACAAATTACTAGGATAAGCCCCATTTGGTCACAATGTATTATCTTTTTGATTTTCACAATTTCAGTTTGTTAATGTTTTGTTAAATATTTTTGCTTTATGTACATAAAGAATATTGGTTTAGCAGTTGTTTTAAAAATGTTTTTGAAGAACTTTTATATTAACATTTCTGACTTCATAAAATGAATTAAAAAGTGATCTCTCCTCCTTTATTTTCTGAGATTGTATGTAAAGTTGAATATTTTTCCCCCATCTCTAAAATGCCCAATAGAATTACCCAGCCAAATTATCTGGCCATTAAGTTTTCTTTGTGAGAGAACTTTTAATAACAACTTTGAATTTTAAACTGGATATTAGATTATTCAAAATTCAGTTTCAACTTGTGTGATATTTGACAATTTGTATTTTTCAAATTTGTCCACCTTATCTAAGTTGTTAAATTTGGTGTATAAATTTGTTATTATCCATTTAATAGCTGTAGGATCCATAGTAATAATCCCTCCCTCATTTCTGATACTAATAATCTGTGTTCTTTATTTCTCTTTCTTTCCCTTCCTCCTCAGTCTTATTAGGCATTTATCAATCTTGATGGTCTTTTCCAGTTTTTGGTTTTGTTAAATTTCTTTATTGTCTGTTTACTGATTTCATATCTTTATTATTTCCTTTCTTTTAATTATTATGAGTTTATTCTACTCTTTTTCTGTCTTCTTGAAGTAGAATCTTAAGTCATCAATTTTGGACCAAACTTCTTTGGTAATATAAACATTCAAAGCTATAAATATTCCTCTAAGAACTGTTTTAGATGCATTTTGTAAATTCCAATATATTTTATCTTTATTTTCATTCAGTTTTAGATAATTTTAATTCTTATAATTTCTTTTCTAATCCCTAAACTACTTATAAGTGTCTTATTAAATTTCTAATTAAACTTGAGGTTTTCTATATATCTTATTGTTATTAATTTCTAATTTGATTTCATAGTAATTAAAGAATATACTTTGCATGATTTTAATCCTATTTAATTTTTTTTTTTTTACTTTTAATTTTTAATTTTTTATAAACATATATTTTTATCCCCAGGGGTACAGGTCTGTGAATCACCAGGTTTACACACTTCACAGCACTCACCAAAGCACATACCCTCCCCAATGTCCATAATCCCACCCCCTTCTCCCAAACCCCCTCCCCCCAGCAACCCTCAGTTTGCTTTGTGAGATTAAGAGTCACTTATGGTTTGTCTCCCTCCCAATCCCATCTTGTTTCATTTATTCTTCTCCTACCCACTTAAGCCCCCATGTTTCATCACCACTTCCTCATATCAGGGAGATCATATGATAGTTGTCTTTCTCTGCTTGACTTATTTCGCTAAGCATGATACGCTCTAGTTCCATCCATGTTGTCGCAAATGGCAAGATTTCATTTCTTTTGATGGCTGCATAGTATTCCATTGTGTATATATACCACATCTTCTTGATCCATTCATCTGTTGATGGACATCTAGGTTCTTTCCATAGTTTGGCTATTGTGGACATTGCTGCTATAAACATTCGGGTGCACGTGCCCCTTTGGATCACTATGTTTGTATCTTTAGGGTAAATACCCAATAGTGCAATTGCTGGGTCATAGAGCAGTTCTATTTTCAACATTTTGAGGAACCTCCATGCTGTTTTCCAGAGAGGTTGCACCAGCTTGCATTCCCACCAACAGTGTAGGAGGGTTCCCCTTTCTCCGCATCCTCGCCAGCATCTGTCATTTCCTGATTTGTTGATTTTAGCCATTCTGACTGGTGTGAGGTGATATCGCATTGTGGTTTTGATTTGTATTTCCCTGATGCCGAGTGACATGGAGCACTTTTTCATGTGTCTGTTGGCCATCTGGATGTCTTCTTTGCAGAAATGTCTGTTCATGTCCTCTGCCCATTTCTTGATTGGATTATTTGTTCTTTGGGTGTTGAGTTTGGTAAGTTCTTTATAGATTCTGGACACTAGTCCTTTATCGGATATGTCGTTTGCAAATATCTTCTCCCATTCTGTCAGTTGTCTTTTGATTTTGTGAACTGTTTCCTTTGCTGTGCAAAAGCTTTTGATCTTGATGAAATCCCAATAGTTCATTTTTGCCCTTGCTTCCCTTGTCTTTGGCGTTGTTCCTAGGAAGATGTTGCTGCGGCTGAGGTCGAAGAGGTTGCTGCCTGTGTTCTCCTCAAGGATTTTGATGGATTCCTTTCGCACATTGAGGTCCTTCATCCATTTTGAGTCTATTTTTGTGTGTGGTGTAAGGAAATGGTCCAATTTCATTTTTCTGCATGTGGCTGTCCAATTTTCCCAGCACCATTTATTGAAGAGGCTGTCTTTTTTCCATTGGACATTCTTTCCTGCTTTGTCGAAGATTAGTTGACCATAGAGTTGAGGGTCTATTTCTGGGCTCTCTATTCTGTTCCATTGATCTATGTGTCTGTTTTTGTGCCAGTACCATGCTGTCTTGATGATGACAGCTTTGTAATAGAGCTTGAAGTCCGGAATTGTGATGCCACCAATGTTGGCTTTCTTTTTCAATATCCCTTTGGCTATTCGAGGTCTTTTCTGGTTCCATATAAATTTTAGAATTATTTGTTCCATTTCTTTGAAAAAGATGGATGGTACTTTGATAGGAATTGCATTAAATGTGTAGATTGCTTTAGGTAGCATAGACATTTTCACAATATTTATTCTTCCAATCCAGGAGCATAGAACATTTTTCCATTTCTTTGTGTCTTCCTCAATTTCTTTCATGAGTACTTTATAGTTTTCTGAGTATAGATTCTGTGTCACTTTGGTTATGTTTATTCCTAGGTATCTTATGGTTTTGGGTGCAATTGTAAATGGGATTGACTCCTTAATTTCTCTTTCTTCTGTCTTGCTGTTGGTGTAGAGAAATGCAACTGATTTCTGTGAATTGATTTTATATCCTGACACTTTACTGAATTCCTGTATAAGATCTAGCAGTTTTGGAGTGGAGTCTTTTGGGTTTTCCACATATAGTATCATATCATCTGCGAAGAGTGATAATTTGACTTCTTCTTTGCCAATTTGGATGCCTTTAATTTCCTTTTGTTGTCTGATGGCTGAGGCTAGGACCTCTAGTACTATGTTGAATAGCAGTGGTGATCATGGACATCCCTGCCGTGTTCCTGACCTTAGCGGAAAAGCTTTCAGTTTTTCTCCATTGAGAATGATATTTGCGGTGGGTTTTTCATAGATGGCTTTGATGATATTGAGGTATGTGCCCTCTATCCCTACACTTTGAAGAGTTTTGATCAGGAAGGGATGCTGTACTTTGTGAAATGCTTTTTCAGCATCTATTGAGAGTATCATATGGTTCTTGTTCTTTCTTTTATTGATGTGTTGTTTCACAATGACTGATTTGCGGATGTTGAACCAACCTTGCAGCCCTGGAATAAATCCCACTTGGTCATGATGAATAATCTTTTTAATGTACTGTTGAATCCTATTGGCTAGTATTTTGTTGAGTATTTTCGCATCTGTGTTCATCAAGGATATCGGTCTATAGCTCTCTTTTTTGGCGGGATCCTTGTCTGGTTTTGGGATCAAGGTGATGCTGGCCTCTTCTAATTTGGTTAAAGCATATTTTCCTGGGGTTGTTGCCACCCTTTTAGTATTTTACTTGCCCCTTCATATACTCTTATCTGGACAAAATGACAAGACGGAAAAATTCAACACAAAAAAAAGAACAAGAGGCAGTACCGAAGGCTAGGGACCTAATCAATACAGACATTGGTAATATGTCAGATCTAGAGTTCAGAATGACAATTCTCAAGGTTCTAGCCGGGCTCGAAAAAGGCATGGAAGATATGAGAGAAACCCTCTCGAGAGATATAAAAGCCCTTTCTGGAGAAATAAAAGAACTAAAATCTAACCAAGTTGAAATCAAAAAAGCTATTAATGAGGTGCAATAAAAAATGGAGGCTCTCACTGCTAGGATAAATGAGGCAGAAGAAAGAATTAGTGATATAGAAGACCAAATGACAGAGAATAAAGAAGCTTAGCAAAAGAGGGACAAACAGCTAATGGACCACAAGGGGAGAATTCGAGAGATAAGTGACACCATAAGACGAAACAACATTAGAATAATTGGGATTCCAGAAGAAGAAGAAAGAGAGAGGGGAGCAGAAGGTATACTGGAGAGAATTATTGGGGAGAATTTCCCCAATATGGCAAAGGGAACGAGCATCAAAATTCAGGAGGTTCAGAGAACGCCCCTCAAAATCAATAAGAATAGGCCCACATCCCGTCACCTAATAGTAAAATTTACAAGTCTCAGTGACAAAGAGAAAATCCTGAAAGCAGCCCAGGAAAAGAAGTCTGTAACATACAATGGTAAAAATATTAGATTGGCAGCTGACTTATCCACAGAGACCTGGCAGGCCAGAAAGAGCTGGCATGATATTTTCAGAGCACTAAAGGAGAAAAACATGCAGCCCAGAATACTATATCCAGCTAGGCTATCATTGAAAATAGAAGGAGAGATTAAAAGCTTCCAGGACAAACAACAACTGAAAGAATTTGCAAACACCAAACCAGGTCTACAGGAAATATTGAAAGGGGTCCTCTAAGCAAAGAGAGAGCCTACAAGTGGTAGATCAGAAAGGAACAGAGACCATATACAGTAACAGTCACCTTACAGGCAATACAATGGCCCTAAATTCATATCTCTCAATAGTTACCCTGAATGTTAATGGGCTAAATGCCCCTGTCAAAAGACACAAGCTATCAGAATGGATAAAAAAACAAAATCCATCTATATATGTTGCCTCCAAGAAACTCATTTTAAGCCCGAAGACACCTCCAGATTTAAAGTGAGGGGGTGGAAAAGAATTTACCATGCTAATGGACATCAGAAGAAAGCAGGAGTGGCAATCCTTATATCAGATCAATTAGATTTTAAGCCAAAGACTATAATAAGAGATGAGGAAGGACACTATATCATACTCAAAGGGTCTGTCCAACAAGAAGATTTAACAATTTTAAATATCTATGCCCCCAACGTGGGAGCAGCCAACTATATAAACCAATTAATAACAAAATCAAAGAAACACATCAACAATAATACAATAATAGTAGGGGACTTTAACACTCCCCTCACTGAAATGGACAGGTCATCCAAGCAAAAGATCAGCAAGGAAATAAAGGCCTTAAACGACACACTGGACCAGATGGACATCACAGATATATTCAGAACATTTCATCCCAAAGCAACAGAATACACATTCTTCTCTAGTGCACATGGAACATTCTCCAGAATAGATCACATCCTCAGTCCTAAATCAGGACTCAACCGGTATCAAAAGATTGGGATCATTCCCTGCATATTTTCAGACCACAATGCTCTAAAACTAGAACTCAACCACAAAAGGAAGTTTGAAAAGAACCCAAATACATGGAGACTAAACAGCATCCTTCTAAAGAATGAATGGGTCAACCGGGAAATTAAAGAAGAATTGAAAAAAATCATGGAAACAAATGATAATGAAAATACAATGGTTCAAAATCCTGTTTAATTTATTGAGATTTTATGACCAGTCAGATCATCTTTCTTGGTGAAAATGTGTTCTTAAAAGGAATGACTATTCTATTCTATTTTAAATGAGGTGCTATATATATATATCAATCAAGTCCAGAGAGTTAATAATGTTATTCACCTTTTGTGTCTTTACTAAGCTATTTTGTCTAATTGGTCTATCAGTGTCTGAGAAAGGGATGTTACACTCTCCAGCTGTGCTTGTGGGATTTTTTTTTCCCCATGTAGTTGTCAATATTGTTCCATGTATTCTGAAGTTGTTATTTAGACATATACATATTTATAAATAGAAATCTTACTGATGAATTGGATATATTATCAGTATGAAATGTACCTCTTTGCTTTGGCAACTGTCTTTGTCTCAAATTTTAATTCATCTGATATTAGTATAGCTATTCCAGCTTTCTTAGTTTTCCTATTTGCATGGTATATATTTTCCTATCCACTTACTTTCAATTTACAATATTTAGATACAAAGTTTATCTCTTGTAGATAGGAATATAGCATTCTTTTCATTTATCTTGTGTAAAGCTTATTGAACTTATTTAAATTGTAAGTGTGTGCATTTTACCAAATTTTAGACATTTTTGCACATTATTTCTTCACGTAATTCATCTATTCCATTCTCTTCACTTTTGGACTTTTTCATTTGGACCATAGTTCCCTGAGACATTGTTGCTGTTTTTGTGTTGTTGTTGTTCTTCATCTTTTTCTCTTTTTCTTCCTTTTTTTTTTTTTGGTCTTCTTCTTTCTCTCTGTTCTTCAGATGGGGTAATTTTGATCTATCTCCACGTTCACAAATTTATTTTAAATTTGAATTCTCTTTTTTTCTTAAGTAATCATAATTTGAGTTTTGATTACCAAAGGAAATGGGATGACTGGTCTTTATTTTTGCTAGGAGTGGAAGAAAAGGACTGGCTACCTAGTTTGTGCGGCCCAGGGCAAAATGAAAATGTGTGGGTTCTTGCTAAAAAATTATTAACAACTTCAGGAGAGTAACAGAGAGCACTAAACCAGGCATAAGGGGCTACGTGTAACTGTAAGTTGCATGCAGTGGAACTAAAGTGTATGGCAATAGTAGATTTCAGAACTTCTAGTCACATATATCGGAACTTGAATCCCAGATCTATGACTTGCTACCTGAGTAATCTTGGGGAGGTTACTTTTTCTCTCTAAGACTTCTGTCCTTATCTGCAAAGTGAGTCTTGCCTCGGTTCATCATCAGGCATACATAATAGCTATGTGAAGTGCCAAGTACAATGTATGATACAGAATATGGTTAAAAAAAGGTAAGCTTTATTTTGTTATATGGACTTTATTGGAAGGAAATTGGCTGCATCGGAAAGAGAATATTTCTAGTGTTATCAACTAAAGACTGGAAGATACGAGATAAGAAATATGCCTGTGAGTGTAGGTAGGCAGCTACAGAGTTGAGGAGTTGGGGGTGCTCGCCCTAGTGTGGAGGCTGGTAAGGAAATAAATTCCCCACACCAATCTCTGGGTGGTGCTGTTAGTCCAGGAGAACTCAGTTACATTCTAAGTGTACAGGTGTTTTAAAGGATGGGGAAAAGAAAGATTGGAAGCATAAAAAGGAAAAACAAGGTGCCAACCAGGCATTCATATAAAGAGAACTTCTGAAAATCTGCAGAAAACTGGAAGAACATAATGAGAACTTCCCACCTTCCTACTTAGAGATATTAGGACATTTGTTTTATCCAGGTCAAGATATGAGGACATTTGGCTTATGTCTGATAATCTCAAACTTGGGTTCTCAATCTGTCTATAAATTAGAATCACCTGTGGAACTTTAAAAACTTTTGATGCTCTGACTCCACCCCAGAGATTCTGCCTTGGTCATTCTGGGGTGAGGCCTGGGTATCATCAGTATCTTTGAAAAGTTTCTTAGAGATTCTAATGTGCAGACAGAGCAGAGAACTACTAATCTAAAACAATGACATGCTGTTGTTAAGATTTTGTCCTTGTATTTCCCTCTGAGAAAATGAGAGGTTGGACTTTTTCTGTGTGTGTGTGTGTTTGTGCGCGTGCACGCATGTTTGGTAACCAGATGATGAAACAGCAGTAATACACACACAAGTGGAAACCATTCGATAGTCTCAGTAGACCAGGGTGCTCCTTCTGCCTCGTCCACAGCTGTACCTGATCAGGAAGCCTCAACTGCCATCCTCTGAGACCCTTACTGTGCAACATGCTTAAGCAGTGAGTGGAACATGATAAGGGCTCAGGAAGTATTATTGTGGGTACTAAAACTGTTTTGTTGGGTCATCTACTATAAGTTTAAATTAATAAAAAGGAGTCAAAGAAAATTTACAGGGTGTAATCGTCTTTCTTTGGGTGGTTCAACCTCATCCTTTCCAGTCTTGCATGTCATTGTAAATAAGCTGTTTAAAAAGGCAATACAGTAAGTGGTCATATCATTTCTAAACCATAAATAATGACTTGCAAAAAGAAAACCTGTCCTAACATTGTGGAAATGGGTATTTGTGGTCTGGAATAAAATTTTCTGTGATAGCATCACATCTGGACTTAAAATAACTGTATTGTTAAAGCTTGGGTGGCAGAGCAGACAGTGTGTTTGGGAAAATTGTTAAAAAATAAAAAAGAATTTCTAATGATGGCAAAGTTGCTGACAACCAAGACATACACAATGCATTTAAATTAGATTGCTTCATGAAATGTCAGTGTAGAATCAAGCAGTATTTCCAAATTAATGAGTATATATATTTTTATTTCGGTTTTATGCAATTACTCCACATATATGTAAATTAATAAATTAAATATTATAAATATATTTTTTATTATTTCACTTAAATGTCTAAAAGTTTACGTGTTCAAGTCAGCAAAATAATTTTTTTTCTTAATTTTATATTTTGGGAAATGGATATTGACTTTGTAATGGGGAGTGCCTTGTGTTCGTGCTGTGGAAATAATCAGAGAAAGGGTATTACGTGAGGAAAGGAGGAAGAAAAGGTAAGTACAAATACTCTCCTTTTCTTCTATTTATGATTCTTAGCAATTATCATTGCAATATTTTAGAATAAGAAAGTGCTCATATGCCACTGAACTGTGGACTTGCCTGGGTTTGTTCTTGGGCCAGTGAAGTTTTTAGAGGAAGGCTCACTTACTGTGGCTGCCATGGCAACTTCCACACTATAGGCCCTCTTCTGCCAGCTCTGATATGTCCAACACAGTCCCAGGGGGCTAGAAATATGCTATCACAGTGGAGGGATGACTTTCCACTTCTACTATTTTTAAGTACAATATTTATTGTTTTATTCAATTTGTAAATTCGTCCATCTCCAATCACAGCTACCTACCACCTCAGACACACATACACAGATACACACACACACACACACACACAAACATACCCCACTTCATTTGCTCCATATCTTCTATCTAATTTCTCCCAAGGATTAGAACAGAATTTTGGTTGAGAATGTAGCTATTAAGTGAACTGGTTGCTCCCTCTGCGTACTGCTGTAGCTGTGACCATATGAATCGCCTCTCCCTGCCTGCTTGCAACAGAACCACAGAAATCCATTTGCATGTTTCACTCAAAAAAAAAAAAAAAAAAAAAGGGATGCCCCAGAAGTTATCTTGACTTTTCCATTTCACTAAATGCTCACCAGGATGTAGACCCCTCAGCAAAATCTGAAGGAGGGATTGCTCTCGGGATCCATGTATTCTATGTTTACCTGATATCTGCTCAAACTCTTGAATCTCAAAGAGAAATTCTGAAGCTTACTCAAACATCTTTACGTTTGAGACTCCTATACTTTTTTTTTTTAAAGATTTTATTTATTTATTTGACAGACAGAGATCACAAGTAGGCAGAGAGGCAAGCAGAGAGAGAGGAGGAAGCAGGCTCCCTGCTGAGCAGAGAGTCAGATGTGGGGCTCAAACCCAGGACCCTGAAATCATGACCTGAGCCAAAGGCAGAGGCTTTAACCCACTGAGCCACCTAGGCGCCCCAGAGACTCCTGTACTTTTTAAATTATTGGTGGTATACAATGAGAGAAATGTATTCCTCTCATCATCTTAAACATTCTTCCTCTTACCCTTCTTCTGCTCCCATCCTTAAACTTTCTAACTATAATGTGAGTAGTGGGGAATGCACATCTTTCAGTCTTTATGTAACATGGAGAGGAACAGATGTCATGATTTTTACATTCTGGCCTTAGCACTTAAATGTGTGACATTTGTTTGAAAAATTAAATAATAATAGCCAGATGCTTATGGACCCATGAATAGCCTAAGAAACAAAAAAGATCTCAGCAAATGAACCTGAGAGAACAAACACTTTTCCATTCTGTAATCTGTAGGGCAAGAGAAAGAAGAAGTAAGAGGGCTGATGAAGTTGACGCTGGCTTAAGCTCATGCTACCCCTTCCCAAAGGGCAATTCATGGAGTTTTGGTGTTATTAGCCTCCCTGAAAAAAATTAGGGATTTCCTTGGAAAACACTTTGGGGAAACAGTGCATATTTTATGCCCTTTTTGGAGATCCACAATGCACATTACCTTATAAAAGCCTCTGAAAAGTAAAGAAACTTATTAAACTTTGTTGAACCTGGTGGGTGTTTAGATTCTAGATTCTAGAACTCATGTGAGCATAGAAACCTCTTTTGCTCACAATTCCTTTTTTTTGTTTTAATTTTTTTAAAAGATTTTATTTATTTATTTGACAGACAGAGATCACAAGTAGGCAGAGAGGCGGGCAGAGAGAGAGAGGAGGAAGCAGGCTCCCTGCTGAGCAGAGAGCCTGATGCGGGACTCGATCCCAGGACCCTGAGATCATGACCTGAGCCGAAGGCAGTGGCTTAACCCACTGAGCCACCCAGGCGCCCCCTCTCACAATTCCTTTTAACATCCCACAGGACTGGCATTTCTTAGAATACACCTAGGGTACTGCAATTTTAGTCTATTACATTTCTTTTTTCTCTTTAGAATAACTAGTTTCTTATCTGTAATTTTAAAAAGCTGTGTTTTCCTGTTTTGTTTCTTTTTTCTTCTAAAGCCCAGCCTAATGTGAATCCTCTTCAGCCTAAGGACTAGAATCTTCCCATCTCCCGAGAGGTGTGCCTGTCACCGGAGCTGCCTGGAGGCCAATGGGACAGCCTTGCCAGGTACCAACAGCTGCAGCCCCTGGTGTACTTGGAAGGCTTGATCAAAGTGTAGTCCCAGGCCAAAAGGCAAATGTCTCACCTGGGAGCTTCCTGGAAATTCAGGATCTCGGGCTCTATGACAGACCTACATGAGCTTGGTGGCAAGCACAGGGCAGTAAGCCAGAGCTCCGGAGGCTTAAAGCCGGGAGAAGACCTCTGGTCCTAGAAGAGAGTCCCCGGTCCTAGAATAAAGTAGGGCATGGCAAAGTCATCCAGCCAACTTGGCCGGCTTTGACACTGAGAGAGTTCCCTAACCAGAGCCCAGGGTAGAGCATGGCTCTGAGTACTTTGGAGGGGGTGGGTTGGGGTGGGTGGGAGGTGAT
The DNA here is from genome assembly GCF_030435805.1 of Mustela lutreola. NCBI lineage: Eukaryota > Metazoa > Chordata > Mammalia > Carnivora > Mustelidae > Mustela > Mustela lutreola. The sequence continues at coordinate 62,177,386 of NC_081302.1, read as the reverse complement.
CAGGTTAGGGGTTGGGCTGGAGAAAAGCCAGGAATATAACTTAAAATTTCTTCAGATGAATGAAAGAAGACTGGCCCAGGGAAGTGAGACCAACAGACAACAGGAGCCCTGGGGGGTACCAGGAGCCTAGACCTCAGCAGCAGATTCTTGTGAGTCTGGCAAGAACATTTAAGCAGCTCTTCACTAGTGTGGAACCCAAGAACAGCTGGGCATCAATGACCCCAGTCCCCCAGATGAACAACTCAGTGGAAAAGAAAATACTGTGACTCCACACAGCTGTGGAATTGGGCCCCATTCTGAACTACCCTCAAGCTGACTTAGTATTTAGTTGAAGATTTTGTTAATTCATCAGTTCTCATACACATGTATATACCTACATACTCAATTAAAAAAAAAGACAGGAAAAAAAACCTTAGACCTCATGTTTGTGAATATCACAGAATTATTTCTTAATCTCTTCACCTTCATAAATACACAAACCCTGGTGCTCACACTTACACACACACACCTGCAAGTGTACACACATGTACACAGAACTTACTCTCCTTCAGATATCAGTGTTTGATTTTGCCTATAAAATCAAGGATATGGATACTTTCACCTCCCACACCTGTCTTCCTTACTGATAAGGAAGAGTAACTGGGATGTCCATGTATTATCCAAGAATCTTGGTGTGCCCTAGGACATGGAGTTTCCAGGTTCGGTTGTGGGTTAATCTGGTGCCATCCTCATTTCCTGAGACCCAGGGAGTTAGGGAATACATTCAAGATCACAGCCCTAATTAGGAACTGCTGCCCAGACTCACAGGTACTCAGCGCATCCTCATGGTGCTCTACCCTTGCCTGGAGAGGTAAAAGGGACAGCCAGCAGGCTCTTGAAACGATGACATCCACACATGAAAGGGTCTAACATGTGATCTACAAATCTAACCACAGATGGGAAAACCTGATGCTTTAAGAAAGCCTCTTGACCTATTTTTTTTCAAACATTTTGGATTTTGGCAAAAGCGTTTGTGATTTGAAAATGCAATTTTTACCCTTAATTTAAACCCTTGTGTATTTTCAAGGGAAATCTAAGTAAAAAAACATGTCTTTCTAGTTAAATGGAAGCCTTTGTTATGTACAAACAGGGCAGGAGAAGTTATCGACATTTCTACTGGCTGTTTCCCAGCGAGATTCTGGAAAAGCTGTTGGAGAGGTGAATTGTCTACAGAGGAGGTGGGTGGGGGTGTTATAAGAGTAGGAAAAAGGTTGGGAATGTTGCCCATGGGATGGTAAAAAGAGGCAAATAAAAAGAGTGCTGAGCTGTGGGGAAGGTGGGCTGAGCTGGAGACCTCACAGGTTTAGCAGCACCCCCGAAGTCGGCAGGGCCAAGTCACCTCATTGCAGGCCATAGGACAGGAATGGAGAGAGGACTGGCTGTGGGGCTGCTTGTTGACTACTCTTTTCAGTTCCTCCTCCTGGATGACAATGGCCTCCTTGAAGTTAGGAATCACACTGTATTGATATTTGTGTCCCTGGGCCCTTATGTAATACATAATGCTTTAGAATAGCACATACTGGATGCTAGAAAAATGCTTAGAAAATATATGATAAATAAATGAGAAGAAGAATGCATTTTCAACCCAAAGCACCCCAAAGGAACATGCCTAGACAAAGACCTTAATGATTATGGTTACTTGTTAATATTTATAGGCAACATCCTAAACTGGTAAAATAATTATTTGACCTGGTAAATTAAAATAAAATCTACCAGTTGCTGAAGTACAGAAAAAAATATTTAAAAAATTACAAAAATTAGATTCTGTTCAATTCAGTCTGGTCAGACTAGAACCAGTCAGCTGAACCAGTAGCTCTGAGTAGATTAAGCATAGGACCCTCTTTCCTCCCTCACTTCCCCCTCCTTCTGAGAACTGCTGGATTCCCTTCCTTCTCTCTGTTGCTTTTTAAATATCCAAAAACGTTAAATTGTGCTACATGGGCTAACCTTTTACTCTGAATCTCATGGATGGCTAATTCCTTTGTACTTCATAGCCCTGGGGTTGGACCAACCCCTTCTTGGGCAAGAGGCCGAGGACCAGCCTCAGGGCAGCAGTGCTCCTCTTCCTTTAGCTCATCTTGGCTAAAGGGGGGGAAAAAACCATACCTTGGATCTGAAGTACTACCCAGCTTCTCTCCCTCCCTTGAATCTTGCAACCTGGTCCACAAGTGCATATCTGTGTGAATCAAAGCAAGGTAGAGCAAGAAGAGATGGGAGGGATTTCCTCATTTTATAGGTGAGCTCATCACAGCCTCTTGGTGCTAGGTGACTTGCTCAAGGCCCTGCAGCTAGCTAGCTAAGGGTCCCCTCCTCCCTAGTTCTTAGTGCTTCCCTTTGCATATACTTCACACCTGCAGGCACTGGAGGCAGGGTATCTCAGTGCTGGTGCCAGGCAGTGACTCAAGGTCATTGTAAATACTGGAGTTGAGAATTGCCTTAGACGGATTTAGGCTTACATACATCCAATTAACTCAGACTATCCCTGTGGCAGATATTAGTGCTGTTTGGAAAATATTTTCAGGTCTTCTCCTTTTTTAGGTCTGTGGTAGGAAGACTTTCTGCATTTTCTTGTTGTTGAGTGGGATGCATATGGTCAATAGGTTACAAGTAGAAATGATGTATGTCATTTTTAAACCACAGCATTTAATTGTTGACATGGGACCCCCAAGAGTTTCTCCTGGTTTCCTTCTGGCATGGCAACCAACAATGTTTAAGATGATGCTTGGTCCCACAGTTCGGGTTCCTGAGTGATTATGTGAATACAGCACACAGCAGGAGAGAGTGTAGAGTAAACTGCTGCTAAGATTTGAGGGTTATTTGTTATTGCAGCAAAACTTAACATTTTCAGGTTGATTGAACCTTCAGTGATTGTCCAGATAATCGACTCTCTCTGCATTTCTCTTCCCTTGCTCTATACCAACTTTCCCTTTTACGTACTTTCACCCCATTAGGGTAGTCCTTTAAGTTCTTGTTGTTTTGTTTTTTCTTTTTTCCAACCAGATTCCACCAGGAGCAGAACAGGAAGAGGAGCTGTGATACTGTGTGCTCCCACTGTCCCACTAATGGCTTCCTCTTGGACAATCCTGAGAGTAAATGGAAAAAATCCAATCTGATTTCACCTTGGAGCCCCACAGATAAAATATGAGTATGGCATGCATTAAGGAAAGAGCAAAAATAATTACAATATGGATTAATAAATAGGACACTGGTGGAAAAGAATTAGAACTTTGATAATTATTTTGAAAAAACAAAAACAAAACCAAAACAAAACAGATGAAGAATAATAGAGACCATCATCCTGTATGGTAGAATTCATTATATTTTTTATTAGTTTGTTTGAAAGAATGTATGATTCAAAGCTATTTCTTTAACTAGTAATACACTGTCTTCCACCCCAACTTTTGATTAAACCTATCAATCAGCCACATTTACCTCACAAGTTAGAATATTCATTTTCTGTGAAAGAAATATAAATGGGCCTTCAGAGCAAAATTCCAACTGGTTGTTTCCACTTGCTTGTTTTATTTCTTCCCTTCATATTTTTCTTTTTTAAAGATTTTATTTATTTATTGGCCAGATAGGGAGAGAGAATGCATGAAAGTACAAGCAGGGGAGTTGCCAGCAGAAGGAGAAGCAAGTCTCCCCACTGAGCAAGGAGCCTCATGCTGAACTCTATCCTGGGACCCCAGGATCTTGACCTGATCTGACTAAGCCATCCAGGCATCCCATATTTTTTTGAACCCACTGCTGTCAGGCTTATTTCCTCATCACTGCACTGAATCCACTCTTTCAAAGACCTTCACAATGGCCAATCCAGTGATCAAGTCCTGGTCCTTGTCTTACCTGAGCTACCAGCTCTCTTGACATGGATGTTTACTCCACCTGTCTCAGAACACTCATCACCTTGCCTTTGGAACACAATCCTCTCTTGATTTCTCTTAATTCTATTGACTAGTCCTTTCCAGTCTCCTCAGGTATATCCTCTTCATATTCTTCACTTGTGGGAACTTTTAAGTGCTTGAGTACCCATGATTTCAGACCTCAATACGCCCTCACTCCTGAGTAAACACATGCAGTACCATGGCTCAAAAAGAGCATCTTCTGCTGCTGATAAGCAAATTGTTTTTGTCTAATCCTGACCTATCCTCTGAATCCCAGACTGCTTACCCAGCATCTTTTCTTAGGTGTCTAATAAGGATCTCAAACTCAGTAAGTCCAAAACCAAACTTGCTTCTATATTTCTAATCCCCTCCCAATCATAATCATAACCATGGCCAAAACAACATAACTTTAGACTCTCCTTTCTATATGAATATGTGGCAACTCTATTCTTCCAGTGGCTCAGGCCCAAAATCTTGTGACTATCCTTGATTCCAATCTCTTCCATACCACATCCAATCTATTCTCAGGTCCTATTGGCTCAACCTTTAAAATATATCTGGAAACTGACCACTTCTTCCTTCACTACCTCCTTCATTTTATACTCCTTACCATGGTATTTTGCCTGGATAATTTCAAGTCTCTAAACTGGTCTCCCTGCTCTTGTTCTTGCTCTCCCAAATCTATGTCCCATAACAGAAGACAGTGATCCCCGAACACAAGTCAGATTCCATCATTTCCCTCCTCAAAACACTGTGTGTTTCTGGTCTCCCACTAAATAAAAGTCAAAGTATTTATCATGGTCTGTAAGGATGCACATGACCTGGCCCCTTGGCTGCCTCTCTGATCTCACCTCCTACCACTCTTTCCCACAACTCATGGCTATAGTGACTGTGGCCCACTTTCTGTTCTTGGAAATGCCAACACTCTTCTTGTTTCTTGTCTTTGCACTTGCTAGTCCTTCTGCCTGGAGTGCTCTTCTCCTAGAGAGCAGTGGAGTAAACTCCCTACTTTCTCAACTCTCTTCTGTTTGAATGAAGAGTACTTCCATGACCACAGAACAGAAAATAGGACTCTTCTGCTCTTTCCTTAACTAGCATTTACAGCTTTCTGACATATGATATATTTGTTTTCTCTCTCCTCCTACTCAGATAAAAGTTCTATTTTCTTCTCATTTTATCTTTAATTAAAGCCTACTCTTGAATAAGCTCACTAATACTGTATCCCAAATGTCTAGTCATGGCACCATACACTACTACTATTCGAGTTTTCATGTGTCAGATCAGTCCCATCTGGCTCACTGGCCATTGGGTGTCAAGGTGTGAGGCATAACCTGCATTGTCACACAGTAAGGGATGAGTGATACAATTCATTACTGAAAAGGGAGTCTCACCAAAACCAACAGTGAAAGATAAAGGAAGGTCTAGATCCTGCTGGTCTTTCCCCTCACCCCACCAAGAGGCATGGTCGCTCACAATTACCTTGCAGTATGGATCTGCTATCCTGCAGTGGGATATTATTTTATTTGTTACTTTATCTGAAAGACCCAGAAGACTACCAGGGGTATAGTTTAGATCCTGGTGTATATTTAGTAAATGAATGAAAAAAATGCTGAATGTTAGCAGGAAAAAATATCCAGTGGAAAAAAGACAGTCTCTTTTCTCTGGGAAAATTGGACAGGGAAAATATGGTGCTGGGAAAATTGAAAAGCTATGTATAGAAGAATGAAACTCAACCATTCCATTACACCATACACAAGGATAAACTCATAATGGATGAAAGACTTCAACATGAGATAGGAACCTACCAAAATCCTGGAGAAGAACATAGGCAGTAACCTCTCCAACATCAGCCATAGCAACGTCTTTCAAGACATGTCTCCAAAGGCAAAGGAAACAAAAGCGAAAATGAACTTTGGGACTTCATAAAGATGAAAAGCATCTGCACACCAAAGGAAATAGTCAACAAAACAAAGAGGCAACCCAAGGAATGGAAGAAGATATTCGCAAATGACACTACAGACAAAGGGCTGATATCCAAGATTTATAAAGAACTACTCAAACTCAACACCCAAAAAACAGATAATCATGTCAAAAAATAGACAGAAGACTTGAACAGATACTTCTCTAAAGAAGACATACAAATGTCTAATAGACACATGAAAAAAGGTTCATCATCATTAGCCATCGAAACTCAAAACCACATTGAGATACCACCCTACACCAGTTAGAATGGCAAAGATTAACAAGACAGGAAACAACAAATGTTGGAGAGGATGTGGAGAAAGGGGAACCCTCTTTCCAGGTGCAAGTTGGTGCAGCCACTTTGGGAAACAGTGTGGAGATCCCTTATAATTTAAAAATAAAGCTACCCTATGACCCTGCAATTGCATTACTGGGTATCTACCCCAAAGATAAAGCTCTAGTGAAAAGAAAGGCCATATGTACCCCAGTATTCAAAGCAAGGTCCACAATCACCAAACTGTGGAAAGAGCCAAGATGCCCTTCAGCAGACGAGTGGATAAAGATGTGGTCCATATATACCATGGAATATTACTCAGCCATACGAAAGGATGAATACCCAACCTTTGTATCAACATGGACGGGACTGGAGGAGATTATACTCAGTGAAATAAGTCAAGCAGAGAAAGTCAATTATCATATGGTTTCACTTACTTGTGGAGCATAAGGAACAGCATGAAGGACAGGAGAAGGAAAGGAAAAGTGAATTGGGGGAAATTGGAAGGGGAGATGAACCATGAGAGACTGTAGATTCTGAGAAACTGAGGGTTTTAGAAGGGGAGGAGGGTGGAGGATGGGTGAGCCTGGTGGTGGGTATTAAGGAGGGCACATATTGCATGGAGCATTGGGTGTGGTACATAAACAATGAATATTAGAACACTGAAAAAATTAAATTTAAAAATGTTGAATGTTATATTTTAATCCTTTGCTTTCTGATCCTTTTAAAAAAAGATTTTATTTATTGACAGAGAGAGAAACAGTGGGAGAGGGAACATAGCAGGGGGAGTGAGAGAGGGAGAAGCAGACTTCCCACCCAGCAGGGAGCCCAATGTGGGGCTCCATTCTAGGACCTGGAGTCATGACCTGAGCCGAAGGCAGATGCTTAACAACTGAGCCACACGAGTGCCCCAATCCCCCCCCTTTTTCTTCATTTGTATTTCTTTCCTAGAAGTTTTGAATCATTGATCATATTATCGGATATTACATTTTTCTTGTAAAATATTTAGTCTTTCATGTCAGTTGAGATGGTACTTCCCATTCCCAAGAACTTTTTCGTATTGCTTTATAGCTCATTTCTCATTGGCATTTCCTTTGCAGATATTAGATGCTCAGATTTTTCAGCTTTGCTGATTTTCTGTCTTTTGAAAGTTAGTTATCTCTTGTCTGTTCTTGTCTCTTCTGTTCTTTTGGTAATTTTATATTATTTTTATTCCTTTAACCTCATTTTAGTGACATTTTCATAGTAAATACCAAAATAAATATAGTAAATAAGTGGCATGATTTTTTATGTCATGAGTTACAAATATTATTTTCCAGTATATAATTTGCATTTTGCTTCCTTTCTGGTGGTCTTTAATATATAGATATGTAAAATTTATAAATAGCCCACCTATGAATCTTTTCTTTTAGGATTCCTTCCTTTGGCATTATGTCATTTAGAAACTTCTTCCCTGTGGAGACAGGCTAGATTGCAGAGGGGTAGCAGACTGAAATGACTAAGGTCAGAAGAGTTCAGCTAGATAGTTATCAAACCATTCCGTAACACCTACAAACTCAACAGGAGATTGAAGAGAAGAAGAGCAGCAATTCTAGGAACAGGAAATCGACCATTTTCTGAAAACTAGGACATGTAGAGAAGTGAATCCAAAGCAACGGGAAGATAGAATGCGGTGGGAGGGGCCGGCTCCTGGCAAGTGGCGGAGCAGTGGAGCACAAAATCAGAACTTTTAGAAGTTGCTTCACTGAGGGACATCACTCCAGAGGCTAAGCAGGGGTGGGGCCCTCGCAGCGACAGGACCTGTGGGGTCATAGAAAGATCAGGGGTGTCTGAGCGTGGCAGAGCTCCCAAGTTTCAGAGTGCGGAAGCTGACTCCTGAGACAGAGCTGAGGAGTGAGCTCTCAGGTTGGGGTTACCTTAAACTATGATCTGCGGCATAGTCAGACCACTGCTCTTCGAACAGGGACCCCACAAGTGGCAGATCCAGGGAGGTTCACCTTCCTCCTCTGGAGGCAGGAACCTGCTGGGTTTGGAGACTCCAAATGTGGCTATGCATCAGAGACAGAAATGCTTGGTCACAGGCCAGGTGAGCCCTTAGAGCAGCCAGGGACCAGGGAGACAGGAGTGATTGACCCTTTTCTCTGAGGGCACACTGAGGAGTGGGGCCCCAAGCTCTAGGCTCCTCCGGGGTGGAGATTGAGAGGCTGCCATTTTCATTCCCATCCTCCAGAGCTCCACGGAAAGCATTCAGAGAACAAAAGCTCCCAAGAGCAAACTCAAGCAGATTTCTTAGCCTGGCCCCTGGCAAGGGCAGTGCAATTCCACCTCAGGCAAAGACATTTAAGAATCACTACAACAGGCCTTTCCCCCAGAAGATCAGCAAGAACATCCAGCCAAGACCAAGCTCATCAAGCAAGGAGAACAGTGGAATTCCAGAGATAGGGGAAATAAATGCATGGAATTCATGGCTTTCTCCCCATGATCCTTTAGTCTGCAAAGTTAAATTTAATTTTTTAATTTTACCTTTTTCTTATTCTAATTTTTTTAGCCTTTCCTTTTTTTAACGTTTTTTAACTAGTTTATCTTAATAATAACTTTCTAAAAAGAAAATCTTTTTAAACCTTCATTATTATTATATTCATATTTTATCCTTCATTGTATTTAACCTTATTTTTTGTATACACATAGGGTTTATTTTTTCCTAAAATATTTGGGATATAATTTCTTCTAATAGATCAAAATGTACCCTAAATATAGCACAGGGCTTTGTTCTAGTCTCCAGCCTAAGCACATTCTCTACCCCCTCCTTTTTATCCTCTTTCTTTTTCCAACCAACTTATCAATTCCTTTTTTAGAATTTTAAAAAATTTTCATCTTTATAGTCATATTTCATCCCTTTGTTTTTATCCTTATTTTTGTATATATATAAGCTTTTCTTTAAGATTTTGGGAGGTAGTTTTTTCTAAGAGACCAAAATACACCCAAAAGCAAGTGGGTGGCTCTGTACTATTAACCAGTCTAATATATTTGTTTGTGTGTGTGTGCGTGTGTGTGTGTGTGTGTATTTCTTTTACCTCGTTCCCCCCAACCCTGGTTTGGGGTCTCCTCTGATTTGGTTAGCATATATTATTCTGGGGTCTTTGCCACCCTTTTAGTATTTTATTATCTCATCCATATATTCTTACCTGGATAAAATGACAAGGAGGAAAAACCCACAACAAAAGAAAGAACGAGAGGCAGTACTGATGGCTAGGGACCTAATAAACACAGACATTGGTAATATGTCAGATCTAGAGTTTAGAATGATGATTTTCAAGGTGCCAGCTGGGCTCAAAAAAAGGCATGGAGGATATTAGAGAAATGCTGTCTGGAGAAATAAAATCTCATCTGGAGAAATAAAATAACTAAAATCTAACCAAGCTGAAATTAAAAAAAGGAATTGATGAGGTGCAATTAAGAATGGAGGCTCTTACTGCTAGGATAAATGAGGCAGAAGAGAGAATTAGTGACATAGAAGATGAAATGATGGAGAATAAAGAACTTGAGCAAAAAAGAGACAAATATCTACTGGACCACAAGGGGAGAATTCAAGAGATTAGTGATAACATAAGGTGAAACCATATTTGAATAATTGTGATTCCAGAAGAAGAAGAAAGACAGAGAATTGCAGAAAGTATATTGGAGCAAATTATAATAGAGAATTTCCCTTATATGGCAAAAAGGACAATCATCAGAATCGAGGAGGCACAGAGAACCCCCCCACAAAATCAATAAAAATAGGTCCACACCCCGTCATCTAATAGTAAAACTTACTAGTCTTAGTGAAAAAGAAGAAATCCTGAAAGCAGCTTGGGACAAGAAGTCTGTAACATACAAAGGTAGAAATATTAGAATGGCAGCAGACTTATCCACAGAGACCTTGCAGGCCAGAAAGAACTGGAATGATATATTTAGAGCACTAAATGAGAAAAACATGCAGTCAAGAATACTATATCCAGCTAGGCTATCATTGAAAATAGAAGGAAAGATAAAAAGCTTCCAGGACAAAACAAAACAAAACAAAACCTAGAAGAATCTGTAAATACCAAACTAGCTCTAAGGAAATATTGAAAGAGGTCCTCTAAGCAAAGACAGAGCCTAAAAGTAATAGACCAGAAAAAACAGAAACAATATACAGTAACAGTCACCTTATAGGCAATACAATGGCACTAAATTCATATCTTTCAATAGTTACCCTGAATGTAAATGGGCTAAATGCCCCAATCAAAAGGGTATCAGAACAGATAAAAAAATAAAACCTATCAACATGCTGTTTTCAAGAAACTCATTTTAGACCCAAAGACACCCCTAGATTTAAAGTGAGTGGGGTGAAAAACAATTTACCATGCTAATGGACATCAAAAGAAAGCTGGGGTGGCAATCCTTCTATCAGATAAATTAGATTTTAAGCTAAAGACTATAGTAAGAGATGAAGAAGGACACTAAATCATTCTCAAAGTGTCCAAAAAGAAGATCTAACAATTTTGAACATCTATGCCCCTAACATGGGAGCAGCCAACTATATAAACCAATAACAAAATCAAAGAAACACATTGGCAATAATACAATAATAGTAGGGGACTTTAACACCCCCCTCACTGAAATGAACAGATCATCCAAGCAAAAGATCAACAAGGATATAAAGGCCTTAAATGACACACTGGACCAGATGGACATCACAGATATACTCAGAACATTCCATCCCAAAGCAACAGAATACACATTCTTCTCTAGTGCACATGGAACATTCTCTATAAAACATTGCATCCTGGGTCACAAATCAGGTCTCAACTGGTACCAAAAGATTGGGATCATTCCCTGCATATTTTCAGACCACAATGCTCTGAAGCTAGAACTCAATCACAAGAGGAAAGTTGGAAAGTACTCAAATACATGAAGGCTAAAGAGCATCCTACTAAAGAATCAATGGGTCAACCAGGAAATTAAAGAATAATTGAAAAGATTCATGGAAACAAATGATAATGAAAACACAATGGTTCAAAATCTGTAGGACACAGCAAAGGTGATCCTGAGAGGAAAATATATAGCCATACAAGCCTTTTTCAAGACACAAGAAAGGTCTCAAGTACACAACCTAACCCTATACCTAAAGGAACTGGAGAAAGAACAGCAAAGAAAGCCTAACCCCAGCAGGAGAAGAGAAATCATAAAGATCTGAGAAGAAATCAATGAAATAGAAACCAAAAGAACAGTAGAACAAATCAATGAAACTAGGAGCTGGTTCTTTGAAAGAATTAATATGATTGATAAACTCCTGGCTAGACTTATCAAAAAGAAAAGAAAAAGGACCCAAATAAATAAAATTATGAATGATAGAGGAGAGATCATCAACACCAAAGAAATACAAACAATTATAAGAACATATGAGCAACTATATGCCAGCAAATTTGACAATCTGTAAGAAATAGATGCATTCCTAGGGACATATAAACTACCACAACTGAACCAGGGAGAAATAGAAAACCTGAACAGACCCATAACCAGTAAGAAGATTGAAGCAGTCATCAAAAATCTCCCAAGAAACAAGAGCCCAGGAACAGATGGCTTCCCAGGGGAATTATACCAAACATTTAAAGAAGATTAATATCTATTCTCCTGAAACTGTTCCAAAAAATAGAAATGGACATCTAGGGGCTTAAGTGGGTAGGAGAAGAATAAATGAAACAAGATGGGATTGGGAGGGAGACAAACCATAAGTGACTCTTAATCTCACAAAACAAACTGAGGGTTGCTGGGGGGAGGGGGTTTGGGAGAAGGGGGTGGGATTATGGACACTGGGGAGGGTATGTGCTTTGGTGAGTGCTGTGAAGTGTGTAAACCTGGTGATTCACAGACCTGTACCCCTGGGGATAAAAATATATGTTTATATAAAAAAAAATTAAAAAAAAAAGAAATTACGATTCATAAAATTGGTTACAGAAAAAAAATATAGAAATGGAAGAAAAACTGCCAAACTCATTTTATGAGGCCAGCATTACCTTGATCCCAAAACCAGATAAAGACCCCATCAAAAAAAGAGATTTACAGACCAATATCCTTGATGAACACAAATGCGAAAATTCTCACCAAAATACTAGCCAATAAGATCCAACAGTACATTAGAAAGATTATTCACCATGACCAAGTGGGATTTATTCCTGGGCTGCAAGTTTGGTTCAACATCTGCAAATCAATCAATGTGATACAATACATTAATAAAAGAAAGAACAAGAACCATATGATACTCTCAATAATATGAGAAAGCATTTGACAAAGTACAGCATCCTTTCTTGATCAAAACTCTTCAAAGTGTAGAATATAAGGTACCTTCCTCAATATCATCAAAACCATCTATGAAAAACCCACAGCAAATATCATTCTCAATGGAGAAAAACTGAGAGCTTTCCTGCTAGGATCGTAGCACAGCAGGGATGTCCACTATCACCACTGCTATTCAACATAGTATGAGAAGTCCTAGTCTCAGCAATCAGACAACAAGAAGAAATTAAAGGCATGTAAATTGGGAAAGTGGAAATCAAACTCTCACTCTTTGCAGATGATATGATATTTTATGAGGCAAACCCAAAAGACTCCACTCCAAAACTGCTAAACTTGTACAGGAATTCAGTAAAGTGTCAGGATATAAAATCAATGCACAGAAATCAGTTGCATTTCTATTCACCAACAGCAAGATAGAAGAAAGAGAAATTAAGGAGTCAATTCCATTTACAATTACACCCAAACAATAAGATACCTAGGGATAATCCTAACCAAAGAGGCAAAGAGGCTGTACTCAGACACTTACAAAGTACTCATGAAAGAAATTGAGGAAAACACAAAGAAATGGAAAAACATTCCATGCTCATGGATTCGAAGAACAAATATTGTGAAAATATCTATGCTACCTAGAGCAATCTACACATTTAATGCAATCTCTATCAAAATATCATCAATTTTTTCAAAGAAATGGAAAAAATAATCCTAAAATTGATATGGAACCAGAAAAGACCCCCAAATAGCCAGAGGAATATTGAAATGGAAAGCCAAAGTTGGTAGCATCACATTCCAGACTTCAAGCTCTATGACAAAGATGTCATCAAGACAGTATGGCACTGGCACAAAAACAGACACATAAATCAATGGAATAGAATAGAGAGCCCAGAAATAGACCCTCAACTCTATGGTCAACTAATCTTTGACAAAGCAGAAAAGATGTCCAATGGAAAAAAGAGTCTCTTCAACACATGGTGTTGGGAAAATTGGACAACCACATGCAGAAAAATGAAACTGGACCATTGCCTTACACCACATACAATAATAGACTCAAAATGGATGAAAGACCTCAATGTGAGACAGGAATCCACCAAAATCCCTGAGGAGAACACAGGCAGCAACCTCTTCGACCTTAGCCACAGCAACTTCTTCCTAGAAACATTGCCAAAGACAAGGGAAACAAGGGCAAAAATGAACTATTGGGACTTCATCAAAATCAAAAACTTTTTTAAAAAATTTTTATTTTATTTTATTTTTTTAAGATCAAAATCATTTGCACAGCAAATGAAACAGTCAATAAAACCAAAAGACAGTTGATAGAATGGGAGAAGATATTCGCAAATGATTTATCAGATAAAAGGCTAGTATCCAAAATCTAGAAAGAACTTATCAAACTCAACACCCAAAGAACAAGTAATCCAATCAAGAAATGGGCAGAAGACATGAGCAAACATTTCTGTAAAGAAGACATCCAGATGGCTAACAGATGCATGAAAAAGTGCTCCACATCACTTGGCATCAGGGAAATACAAATCAAAAGTACACTGAGATGCCCCCTCACATCAGTCAGAATGCTTAAATTTAACAAGTCAGGAAATGACAGATGTTGGAGAGGATGTAGAGAAAGGGGAACCCTCCTACAGTGTTGGTAGCAAGCTGGTGCAGCCACTCTGGAAAACAGTATGAATGTTCCTCAAAAAGTTGAAAATAGAGCTACCCTATGACCCAGCAATCGCACTACTGGGTATTTACCCTAAAGAAACAAATGTAGCGATCCAAATGGGTATGTACACTGAATGTTTATAGCAGCAATGTCCACAATAACCAAACTATGGAAAGAACCTAGACATCCATCAACAGATGAATGGATAAGAAGGATGTGGTGTCTATATACAATGGAATACTATGCAGCCACCAAAAGAAATGAAATCTTGCAATTTGCAATGATGTGGTTGGAACCAGAGGGTATTATGCTGAGTGAATAAGTCAATCAGAGAAAGACAATTATCATATGATCTCTCCGATATGAGGAATTTGAGAGGCAGAGTGGGGAGTTTGGTGGGTAGGGAAGGAAAAAATGATACAAGATGGGATCAGGAGAGAGACAACCCATAACAGACTCTTAATCTCACAAAACAGAGGGTTGCTGGGGTGGGGGGGACGGGGAATTGAGCAAGTTGTTGGGTTATGGAAATAAGGGAGGGTATGTGAAATGGTGAGTGCTGTGAAGTATGTAAGCCTGACGATTCACAGACTTGTACCCCTGGGGCAAGAATACATTATATGTTAATAAAAATAATTAATAAATTTTAAAAAATTGTGAAAAAGAAAAAAGAAAAGAAACTCCTTCCTTATCCTAATTCATGCAATTGATTGCTCATTTTCTTTCTAAACTTTTTTTAGGAGTTACTCTCTTTTTAAAAAATTTATTTACTTTTTTTGGCAGAGAGAGAGAGCACTCACAGAGGAAGCTGCAGGAAGAGGGAGAGGGAGAAGTAGGCACCCCACTGAGCAGGAAGCCTGATGCAAGACTCACTCCCATGACCCTGGGATCATGACCCAAGCTGAAGGCAGATACTTAGCCAACTGAGCCAACCAGGTGCCCCAGGAAGCTAGTTTTTATTTCATCTTAAAAAATTCTTTGTGTCAAATTAGATTGGTTTCCTTATATAGAAAGTGCAGTGATCATCTCATCAAGAAATGAATGAGGGAATGGTCTAATATATTTAGAGAATGAATTTAGGGTGCATATTGGCATAGAATTTATTTTAAGAATTTGTTAAGCTACTAAAGAAACTAGGTAATTCCTTTGTATGAGACTGAAAAAAAATAACCAAATAACCAAACTTTCTAATAATCTGGATGTTCTAGTGCCATATTCATAGAAATAACAATGTGTACCTTTACACAAGCTTGTCTGTTACATTTTTGTGGTGTTCTCACACACATCATCACATTTGATTCCCATGAGTCCTGAGATGTCATTCAGCCAGAGACAAAGCACTAAACCCTGACTCACTCAAAGGATCTTTCCAGCCCAATTTTTCCCTGATTTAGTCATTAGGTTTGCAAAAGTCCCATCTATAATGATCTTACCAAATTTGGCTGACTTATAATGAAGGAAAGGAAGAAAACAGAAAACACACAAAAGATTTTGAGGCTAACACTTTGAATTGCGCCTACTGCACAAAGTGAGAATGAGAAGAATTTAATTTTCTGGTCTGCTTGTTCTAGCATGCTTCTCTAAGTTTGTCATCAGCTCCGAGGGAACACAGAGTATATAAAAGATATTTTAATTCACGTGACTATATTCAATCCATTTCATTCTCCTTATAAAACTGTCTGCTATAAAGTTGTGTCTAATGTGAAACAGTTCTAACTTGCTAACCAAACCACATATTAATTCCTATTAACATGGAACCACAGTAGCGTATTCCCCCAGTCACTGTACACATGGAAACCCATAAGCATGACTCAAATGTGAGGTAACCACACCCTAGACGGGCACATATAATACACATTTAACGAGCCGTTCTCTGTTCAAGCTGCAACCCAAATATTCACCAACATGTAACAGCTGCAACATTGTTCTCCAAACTTACCAACACAGAACTATCTTTTATTTAGTTTACATACATATAAAAGTTACCCCATTACTAGTTTTTTAATTTTTGTTAATTGAAAACCTCATTAAAGATTTGCATAACTAAATGCTAGGGAAGACTTTCCACCTCTGCCAACTGAAAATCACTCAAGAGATTAAGATTTTAGTGCCATGGAAGTAAATTTCCACTATCAGAAGTGTCATCTGTTGTACCAAATTCCTCCCATCAGCAAAAATGTAACATAAAGCTGGCTACTGTCCAGAGAGTCTGGTTGATTACACGGGGACTTTTCAAGAGAAGGTATTCATTGTAATGGATTATAACTTGGTCCCCTACAATTAGAATGATGAGGGTCTTCCACATTGGAAGTGATATTTCAGAACTTTTCTCCATTAATTTATTGTTACCAAGAGATAAAAGAGAGTTACCAACTGATTGCTGGTATCTACCATTTGTGTGATTTGTTTTCATGTGTTCCGGGTCTGAGCATGTCCATATATATATGTTTATTCCTGTTTCCTTTCACTGAGTCCTGTAACTGGAAGTTTTCATGGTAAAGCTTCTTAAATTTGTCTTTATTGTTGTCCTCAGTTCTTCTTCCCCTACAGCCCTAGGAACTTTCACTCAGGTCAGCCCTGGATTCTTCTTCACTTTCACACTTATGGTAAGTCCTTAAGTTATTTCTTCATGAAAGGCAAATATGGAAAACTTTATATACTAATTAAACTTAAGGTTTATTTAGTTTTTTCTGGAATCATAGCAACCCCAGTGGTAACACACAGAGATAACATTACCTCTCACTGGTCAATGGCATTTTTGTGAATAAAAATGGAAAAGTATTCTTAATTAACAAGTGGAAATATGAAGTCTTTTAAATCAAGGATCCATGGAGGGAAAAATAGTAAAAGCAATCCTTAGGGTCAAACAGAATCACTTGTTTAAAGAAAAGACAACCCCATCAAGAAAAGGTCTTAGGTTTTAAGTGTTCCAGATTGTAAATGCAGGCTTCATTCATTAGTGCCCTACTAGTTAGTAGATTTCCTTATCCAACTAATAGTCTCCTCACTCACCTGGTCACCAGAATGGGGAGACTTCAGTCTTCTCTAAACTCTACAATCAATCGGTTGCCAAAACTTAAAACCCTCATCTTTTAGCTTATTATTTTCCAATCTATTTCCTTCTTTCAATTGCCATGGCCCCCAAATGGCTTCACAATCCCAAAGCCTGGAAAATTGCCTCCATATTACATTTTTAGCTTAAATTTTTTTTTTTTACTAATTATTTATCCTCCAGGAACAATCCAAAGCCGACCATTTCTCCTACTAGGATAAAAGGAATGCTGCCTTTCAATTGGTATATTTTTACCTAAAGCACCTTGATACACTTAAACGAGTGCTTCTCAAATTTTGATGTTCATAAAAGTCACCTAGGGATCTTGTAAAACTAGAGGCTCTGATTTGGTAGATCTTGGGGAAGGGCCTGAGATTCTGCTCTGGGAGTGATCTCCCATGTGATGCTGGTGCTGCTTTTTGGGAACCACACTTGGAGCAGCAAGATTCTAAACAGTCCCAGGGGAATCTCAGCAATACCAATAATGTCTAACATTAGTGATGATTCCTGCATGGGAAAGTTCTTCCCAGTTTTGTTTTGTTTTCATTTTGCTTGCTTTCTAAGTGTTTTTCTGGATGCTTGCTCTATAACAGAATAGCAGAATTGATAAAACTACATTAAAACAAAAAGGGAGACATAGTGTCTGGCTGCTTTGGGCATTCCTGTTAGCAGGAATTACAGTCTTTCAGGGGTCTTAATTTTTAATAGCTATGCTATCAGATTCTCAGTCTTGGCATTAGGGCTAGGTGTTACAGCTTCCCATAAAGCATTCTGATTTATAGACTCGCTGTTCCTTACCATAAAATAAGGAGAAATCATAAATTAGAAAAAAAAGTTCCACAGCCTAATGAGATTTCAAGCTATTCGTTATTTAATGAGCATTTAATACCATGAAAATCAGAATAACTGCAATTGTAAAATGCACTCAAAATTTTGGGAACATCAGCAACTGAAAAGCAGGTTACATGATATAATGAGTGTAGTTGCCTTTCTCCAGACCTGTTTGTTTCCTTGTCCTCTCTGGCCTGTTTCTGGCTCCACTCACCTTTTCTGTTGGTTTACCAGATGACTCATCAACTTGCTGGCATTCCCTGTTACCGTCTGTATCCAACATCCCAGTAAAATCCAATAAACTTTCTAATACTCACAACCCATTAGCTATATCCTTATATATGTCTAATTCACTGGGATTTGATAGTCATAATGATGACCTCAAGAGAAAGGGCACTGCCACTTTGTGAACACCTACTGTGTGCCAAGGTCTGCTCTTGTTGCATCAACTAAATCATCTCCTTTAATCCTGAAGCATTAAAGATCCTAAAAAGTCCTTGTACAGAAAGATGATATTATATTCAACTTATTATCATTGAGGATAAACATCCTCTTTCTTCAATTTCTCAAATTATTGTTAAATTTTATTTGAATGCATAATGTATACACATGATATTAATTCAAAAGATATAAAAATAGAGTGAAAAATGAGTCTCCTCCCCATTGCTCTCAAGTCTCTACTTGAACGCAGTTATCAGTTTCTTTTCTTTTCTTTTCTTTTTTTTTTTTTAAAGATTTCATTTACTTATTTGACAGACAGAGATCGTAGGCAGGTAGGAAGAGTGGCAGGCAGAGAGAAAGGGCAGCAGGCTCCCTGCTGAGCAGGAAACTTGATGCGGGGCTTGATCCCAGGACTCTGGGATCATGATCTGAGCTGAAGGCAGAGGCTTTAACCCACTGAGCCACCCAGGTGCCCCCACAGTTATCAGTTTCTTATGGGTCCTTTCAGAATTAGTCTATTAAGCACTGGCTATTAAGCAATGGACTAGTAATAGTCCAGTGAGTAATCTTAGATTTCTTTAAAAATTTTTAACCTACCTTTGGAACATATAGAAATGCTCAATTGCCAATAATAATTTATTATATATACAGTTACAATTGAGAAATATTATTTTCATTGCCCTTGTGACCTTTGATTTTCCTGACAACACTGTGAGATACAGGACAGACATTTCTGCTAACCATTTTACACATGAAGAAACTGAGGCTCACAGAGGTGAAATGATCTGTACATACATATATAGTTAGCAAAAAATCCAGTTCTGGAACAACTAGGGCAATGCTTTTCTGTAAGATCTTGAAGAGGATAATTCAAGGATCATAGTTCAAAAAATGGTAGCCCTTCTTGACCACTCCAAATATTCCTTACATGTCAGTTCTCTGTGAATTTACTGTTTAATATGGCAGCAACAGGGCATAATTTCACATAAATAATATATCTTTTAAAAATTCAAAATTCTGGCTTTGCAATTGTAATCCTTAAGTTGTAATCCAACATTTTAACTCAACAAGTGTCTAAGTTCCTGCTAATGGAAACGCATGGTGCTTCCCCTCAGATAGCTGTTGGATATCAGAATTTAGAGGTTGCTAGGGAAGGGCTGGGTAATTTATGAGGTCTGTTCATTTAAGAAAAAAGGGAAAACCGAAAGCAACATTATTCTTTATTACAACTGACTGATGAACTTGTTTTCCCATTCGGGGATCCTAGGCAGCTCCGTAACTTTTATGCCATTCTCAGGTATTAACAAATATTCTGTATGTGAGCTCTTGAAAGTCCAGTTCAGTCTAATACGAAAACTGGAAAGCACACTCAATTCAAAGTCTCCTCCCTCCCCCAGCTCAGACCTGCCTCAGATGTAGACCTGCAGGGAGAAAACAGAGCATGGGTAGGCTCATCTCTCCCCACCTTGCTTTCCTACTGCTCTTCTTTAATTCTCTTGCTGCTTTTGCATCCAGCATTGGAACAGCAGTAGGGAGGAAAGGCAAGGTTGTAATCTGAGTTTTCTGGGTGTGGAGTTCTCTGAAGGTTGATGCTTTCTTTCATGAAGTGCCTTCAGAATTTCTCAGAAACACCTCTACTGGGCACTGGGAAATTCCCACAGTGGTATCCCAATACAGGCTTCTCCTCCAGCTGGCTGTGATCACTTCCTCTGAGCCCCTGGCTTCTTATAGTTCTAGTTTCATTCTGTTGGGCTTACCTGTGGCTCCTGGTGATCCTCTTGGGTGGAGCCCTATTCCTCAGTAGGCTGTATCATTAGTTAACGGCAGCCTGCTGCAGCTATTGGCCATTTCTCTGTCACAGGCTGCTCTGTCAAGCTTCTCACCTGCTGACTTTTTCAGGTACCATCCTCTGTGTGTTAGGCTAAATAACAGCCTCCTCAAAGATGTCCACACTCTAATCCTCAGGTCCTGTGAATAGCTTATATTATGTGGCAAAGGGATTTGCAGATGTGATTAAAGTTATAGATTTTGAGATGAGGAGATTATCCTGGATTATAAGGGTGAGCCCAATATAATGACATGAGCCTTTAAAAACAGATAAAATCTCCTGGCTGAATCATAAAGATAATGGCAGTGTAAGAAGGATTCCACATGCTCTGGTTGGCTCTGAGATGTGGGGGACCTTGTGCAAGAACCAGAGGGAGGCCACTAGGAGCCAAGGCAGTCTCCAGCTGAAAACCAGCAAGGAAAGAGGGACCTCAGTCCAACAGCTGAAGGGAATTGAATTCTGCCAACAACCTGAATGAGCCTGAAAACAGATTCTCCCCTAGAGCCTCCTGAAGGAAGGGAATGCAACCCAGCCAACACCTTGATTTCAACCTTGCAAGGCTCGAACAGAGAAACCAGCTGCACCAACTAACCTTCTGATCCATGAAACTTTGAGATAATTAATTTGTTGTTTGAAGTCATTAAATTTGTGATAATTTGCTATAGCAGTAATAGGAAATTAATACACTCTTACACAGGTCAGCTTTTCAAGTGGGTCACTGAAGCCTCCTCTCACTTACTTAGGATGAGGGAAAAACACTGGGGAAAAGGGGAGAGAAAAAACATTTCAACAGCCTAAAAATTGTCACTGATGAAATCCTTGCTTTCCTCTTCAATTCACGGGCTGTCCCTTATATATCTGAGATTGGGAAAAAGACTAAGTGTTCCTGGACCATTTTTCGGTCACCCCCCCCCCAAGTTACTTCTCTTTAGAATAGATAGGCTTTTAACAACATTTGTTCTCAGTTCTAGGGCCTCAGCTGACATTGAGATAACAGGAAAGGCTTATTCTAGTATCCTGTAACATGTACATGTCAACAGAGTTGCTTTCCCTTTCAGGTTTAATGTTCTTAAAATACATTGGATAGACTGGGGTTGCTCTGATAAAGAAGGGTCACAGGACAGGGAAATGAGATCGCAGAGAAAGAGATCGCTACCAGGAGGGGATTATAGACAATTTAGGGAAAAAAAAAAAGAAAACCCAAATTTGCCCAAGACATGAGTTAGTGTAGATGAAACAGTGCTTTTAGTCCTAGACTTTGGGCGTGGTGAGACCAAGGTAGAGACACCAGCATGACAAGGAGTTAGTGTATGATGATTCCTAATGGAGAATGGCTCACAAGTAAGTATAATTCTTATGTCTTTCTCTAAGAGTCTCTGCAGGAAGGGAAAAACTGTAACTACGTAGCTAGAGTAGGTACCATAATTGACCCTTTCCTTTCTGGATTTTAGGATTTCAAATTTCTTGAATTTCCAACAGAGCATGGGGATGAGGGAAGCAAGGGATGAAGAGGCAGTTATATGGTAGGACCCATAGTCTGTGAAGGGCAGGGAGCAGGACCAGCAAGACCCTACCGCCCAATATGAAGACCACAGGCTGTCCAGAGTTGGGGTTGTTTTCAACAGATTGATATGGACCTGAGGAGGGAGGCAAGTGGGAGGTAACATCCTTAGAGTTTCCATCCCATGTTTCAGCCCCTAAAGAACATTTTAGACCCATTATTTCACAGCCTCTAAGAAATTAGCTCCCTCTCTGTCCAATTGATACCTACTCACTGAATGCCTACCATGTGTAGGGCTATGACCTACTCCACTTTGGAGGCTGATCTATTTATAGTGTTGTTACTATTTAGGAATTTTGAGATCATGGATAGAATCTTCTTGCTGCCAAGGAATCACTATTCCACAGAGTAAAGTTCAGCTCTGTGCTAACTTCTAGAATTCTTTCTCTTTTCCATACTCATTTCAAGAAGCAAAAGAGGAATATGAAGGATAAAGATTAATTGAAGAGTCTTCCTTGTGGGTTGCTTGAGCTGAAACATCTCAAATTAGGACCATCCTATGCATTTTATGTTTCACATTTAATTATTTACAATAGACAGCCAAGAGATGCTTACGATCCATATCCCCAGCACTTAGTGCCATTCCTGACACACAATAGGCAACGTAGTACCTAATAAATATTTGTTGACTCAATGAATATGGAAAAATGAAACTAATCATTTGAAATATTATGCTACATTTCTTTCAGCTCTGACTCTGCACTAATGAGTGAGGGAGGTCACTGGAAGAGTGTGAGAGCCATCGTGGGTTTCATATTTCAACAACCAGTGCCAAATCCTTTATGCCAGATGGGACAAGATGGGATGTTAAACCGCTTCTTATTACCACGTTGTTGGCCTCGATTGCCTCGGCATTATTCTCCAATTGCTTTGTCTCTATGGATCTCTGACTCCTTATTACCTCCAATTGGAACGCCCCACAAATCATCCTGCTTCCTTTATCCTCTCTCACCTCAAAGTAATCCTGCCATCTTGCTCCGGTTAGAGCCGTTTCCCATTAAGAAGATCGCAGCAAATTCTCTCCCTACCCCTGTTTGCTCTTCAGGAAAATTATCCTCAGGATAAGTGGATGTTACAGACACTTTTCAGAATGTATTTAGTCTGAATTTCTCTGGCCTTCCAACATTCTCCTAAGCCAGTTACCTCTGCATTTGAGCAGAATTAAATTTAAGGAGATAGAGGACCTGAATTTCTTCCTTTGAGCAGATGGAAATCGTTACATTAGAATGCTGATGACTGCAAAATCTTGGACATATTGTTTTCACAATTAGGAAATGGCAAACACAAAGTTCTCCAGTGCAAAGCCAGCATGCAAGTTCAGCTTCCATTTGCTGCTATAAATTTTGTTCTTGTTGCTGCCAGTAAACACCAACTGTTCAAGTAAAATAGTAAATCCAAATGTGCCTGTTGGATGAGAGTAAAAAATATTATATGCTGCATAAATGCTGATGCGAATGGATTTTTCAGTGCACTAAACCAGGGAAGAGAAAGGAACAGAGACAGAAGTTGAACTGAAAATGACTCTCACTAAGAACTTTTTAGTTGAACGCACTAAAAAAGCTCCTGAGGAAATGTTGATTCAACATACTGCTTAAACATCAAGGGAAAAATAAATACAGAAATAGGATATCATCAGCCTTAGGGTGGGCATACTTGGAGCGCTCGTACAGGTTACCAGAGAAAGCATACACAGGTTGTGTAAATTAGGGAAAAGAAAATCCCAAAGTTTACTCAAAACCAATGGGAGCACAGGGCCCAGAAATTATTTGCTAGGGAACAATCAAATAGTTGAAAGTCAAAGCCAGTAACTGGGACAACCTGTAATACAAGGACTCAGTTACTTTCTACTCCACAGGTTTATTTTTAGGCTAATCAGCAGATTTTTGTACTCAGATCTCTCTCAAGTTTAATGTGCAACAAGATTTATGGTTCAAGGGTAGTTTCATAAATGATTTCTTGAAGTTGAACTTCAAATTACCTAGTTTTACAATGAATTCCTCTTTTCCTTTCTCCCACCACTTTTCTTTGCTGCTGAAGAAAATCTGTAAATACTGAAGTTAGCTGACCTGAAATCTAACTATAAGTCTGATCCTTATTCCCAAGTCTGTTTTCTCACACTCACCTCACTGGATTGTTGTAAGGATTAAATGAGATACTACCTGTTAAATGTCTGGCACAAGCCTTAAACATAAAAGGTCATTAATAATAATATTAGTTCCACATCCAGATTAGATTTTGCAAACAAACAATTTGAAAAACAGAAAATTGAAATCAATTCTTCAGCGTGATGAGGCTTCAGGCCAAGAACCAAGCAGTGAAGATGTTCCAAAGCAGAATATTTCAGCATCTGAGAATGGCTAAGGCTTATCTTCATGGCTAAAATAAGCAGTTTAATGTAAAGCAGTCTTTCCTTCTCTCCACCTTTTTTCCACCCCCCTTCATTTTCTTATGGAAAGGAAAGCATTTTCAGAATAATGGTTAAAATCTGTCCTTTGTAGATCTGAAAACATGGACAAGTTTCATACCAAAGTCAAGATCTACTGAAAGTGATAGATATATGAGGACCAGACGCTGCTCTCAAAAATAACAGACATTGGTGTGTTGAATGTGTGTGAAGCCAAACATGAAGATATGGGGCCAAAGCTAAACGTTTATTTGTGTCATTGAATAAATCAATGTATCTGGTTTAACTGGTCAAATTATTTTTATTTAAATGTTCACATGTTTCAGTATTGTATTAATACAGGCTATGTTTTCAAGAGCAGAGAAAGTACCAGCGGTGGCAAATACATGTGTTCAGAGAAAAGAAACAGTGGCAAAACAGACTGAACATAAATGGGATGTGAATGGATTGGGCAGAGCCAGTACAGATGATATCAACGCCTTATTTGTCTCCCCTCAGCCCTTACTAGTTCAACTTCCAGCACCTTCCAGAATTTACAACACTCCATTCCTAAGGCACTTATAGAGAGAAACCATAAACAGATCATATTCTTCCCTTCTGCTCTGGGCTGTTATAATTTTTAGCCTATGTAGAGGTCACAAATGCAAATGCTTACCACTGAGATCAAGCCAACAACCAATGAAAACCATGGGATCAGATGTAAACCCAAAGAAACAGTAAGGTTCAGTCTCCAAGGGCTCCGGCCCATTGATCACTCAGCCCAGTTTAAACAATGACCCAATCTTCTGATTTTCCAGAGACAACCTGAAATGAGCCCAGAGTCCCTTGGAAAAGACAGAAGAAAGCTGAATTTCATTGATTAAAGGAAAATACCTGAGGTAACAAGTCTCCACCAGGGCCATGTCTGGGAGAGCCAACTGAGGCAGGGTAGACCCCTGCATGTTTGAGGACAGCTGGCAATCTATGCACCTTGCCTCGGGACTCCAACAAACAGATGCTTAATCTCATTCTATAACAGCCATTGCATTTACTTCAGGAAAAAAATATGATTATTCTCAGGGAAATCTGCAGACATTTTGAAAAATTACAGCACTAATCTTACACGGAAGTAAAGCTGTTTACAGTAGGGACGTTTCTTTCAATATGACGCCTGTCTTCTATAACGTTATCTGATGTCACTTTGACCTAATGGAACAGGGCCACAGAGAAAGTGTCTGCAGGAGTTGGGGCAGTGTGGTATGAGAACAGCTGCAAGCTGTAATGCTGGAGCTCAGGCCAGTGGAGAGAGTCAGAGTGAATTTCTATCAATTGCTTACTATGTGCCAGGATTTACTCTAAGTATTTAACATTTAGTAGCTAACTAAATACCTGAAACAATCATATGATCCCAAGTGTACAAATGAGGAAACTGAGGCACAGAGAGTTTTATATTACGTAGTATTCCGATAGTCTTACTCCAGATCCTGTGCTGCGAAGACTTTTGTACTACTTAACTTCTGTAGACAATACCAACAGAAGGATTGATTTGAATTGCCTAATAGTGGGTGTGTTGTATTTCTCTCTCTGGTGTGTGTGTGTGTGTGTGTGGTATCTGTGTGCTTCTTACACAAATTCTTATGCACAAGACTCAGTTTGATCTGGAGCTAGCTGGGGGAAAATGGGGCACATAACCGTGTATCAGGAGACTTAATTAGTGACATGATTTGTGACTGAAATGGCTGCATAGCCTTGAGAAAAGCCAGCTCCCGAGGGCTCATTTACTTATGTATGGAAGGAGATGTTTGGACCAATCGCCTTCTCATTTCCTTTTTTCCCTCGACAGTATATTGTTCTGTCCCAAACCTCTAAGGTATCCTCGGAAAACAAAAATTACAAACCTCAAATTTCTTTTAGAGTGAGGGGTTGGGGCGCCTGGGTGGCTCAGTGGGTTAAGCCTCTGCCTTCGGCTCAGGTCATGATCTCGGGGCCCCGGGATCGAGCCCCACGTCGGGCTCTCTGCTCGGCGGGGAGCCTGCTTCCTCCTCTCTCCTCTCACTCTGCCTGCCTCTCTGTCTACTTGTGATCTCTGTCTGTCAAATAAATAAATAAAATCTTTAGAGTGAGGGGTTATTCATTCTGAGTAGAACCACCACTTCCAACGAACAAAAAGTTTAGGAAATGAGGCAACCCCCTACATACACACCTAGTACTATTGTCAATTATCTGTTCTAAAGCCAAATTTCAACTAAAGGTAAATTCTTGGTGGTTATGGTAGTATGAAAGTCAGATAGGCTAAACACCATGAACTCTCTCCATGGGAATCTGGGAGGGGTCATTGTTTCTTCCAGGCTGTTCTTGTATGGTGGATTAGCAACCATACTGGGTAGCTTCTATTCAATGAGAAGGATATGTATTAGTAATTTCAAAAAGTTACTGACTCTCTTCTCTTTACTAGGTGACTTTATTTGACCAAAAGTTCCCAAAAGGAAGCCCTCTAAGCTGTTGTCAGCCTTCTGTGGATAAACCTGAACTACAGATGGTGGATATAGATGAAGGTGGTTTGTGTGTGGAACATCCAGTCTGGTATGGAACATCATATAAGCACCTCGGTAATCAACTGCTCTATCAACCCAAAGATTCTGACTCCAGGTGGGGTTTGAAATACTCAGCTGGGCCAACCAACTGCTTCATACAAATACTCTTACTAATGGGAGAAAGACCAAAAGGTAAGATACATGACACAGAAGCTCCAAGAGGGACACTTGTTAACACTTATTGATGTAAAGAGCTGCACTAGAGATATGATTGTGTTGATCATCCATGGATAAGACAAAATCTTTCCTGTCTCTAGAAGACTTCAGAGTGCTTTAAATGTTCTCATGGGCCTGTCAACTATGTTTTCTATATACCTTCTGCCATTGTCTCCCTCTTCCTCTCTTGTTCAAGTCCCTGGCTTGTATAGACTTGAATGCAATGAAACTGTTGGTTTTGCTGATGCAACCATCAAGAAAATACTAATGTTCACAACAGGCTGCTGTCTCTCAAAAGGCCCAAAGCCACCAAGAAGCCAGTGGAGTGTTAATTCCCTGAAGAGTGGTGAAACTGCTTCTCTGTCAAGCATTGTTCTTTGTCACATGAATCTCACAGTAATGTCACCTGTGCACAAAAGACAGGTGACCTCAAAGTCTCTCATGAGACAAACTCAGTCATTTTCTGGCCTTAACCTTTCTCTCAATAGAGTCAATAACTGAATGTAATGAATTCCAGGAAAAATAAACAACTTCCTCTTTCCATTCTCTCAATTTATCCTTCTATCATAGAAAATGGAACACAAGAATAATCCTCCTCCTCCTTCAGTCAACACAAAAACATCGATACTCATTAACCCGTGAAAATGGACAAGATTCCTTCCTATAAGCAATAGGGAAATTCACCCTGGTCTGTTCACTCACCCCTAAAAATCCCAGAAAACCGGAAGAACAGTAGATTCTTAGAGACTTCCTGGTTCAACTCTTTCATCTTTCAGATAAAAGCCAGAGAGGTGAAAATCTTGCCTGTGGTAACACAGGTCTTTCCTGGATCTCTTGACTCTTGCTTAATTCTCACTAACATAACACTTCTAAAATAGCTCAGTATTAAGTTTTAAAAAGCTAGTTTATCAGCTGCCTACCACAGTGGGAGTCTTTTTGGTTCATGAATCCATCTCTTTGCACCTGGTTGTCTGGGTTTCCAGGACAACCTGAAAGGGGCTTCCATTCCCTGTGGACAGAAGCGAATATATGTTAGGGCTCAAAGATTCTTAAAGGGGTCAAATGCCTCCTGCCCCTTAGAAACTCAGCTGGCCATTAGGATTCAGGTTTTTTGTTGGTTTGGTTTGGGTTTTGTAATAAATATTTAGCCTATTTTCTTTTTTTTCCCCTTCCGTTTTATTGAGATATAATTGATGTACAGCACTGTATAAGTTTAAGTGTAACACATAATTACTTGACTCACATGTGTTGTGAAATGTTTACCATAATAAGGGGTTCAGCTTTTTAACTCTTTGGACTCAATGAAGGCTACACAGACTTTAGGATATCTGTGAAGATCAAGTGTGTTGAGATTGGTTCTTGGCTCAAAAATATCTATGAATGTCTTTAAAAAGTAACTTGTGAGGTTATTTTATTCCTTAATTTCAAAGAAATACATATTCATCACAGGAGATTTAGAAAATCTAAGGAAAAAATCATCTATAATCTCACTACCACTAGATAATAACGATCATTAGCATCTTGGCATACTGACTCTTCCAGTCTTTGTATCTCTCTCTCATCACACATTTCCAGGAAGGGATTATACCATAAATACTCTTGTTATCTGACATTCTTACTATTTGATAATCACACCGCCACATCATCAAATATTCTTTCACAGCAAGATAGTATTCCATTGTTTGGATGCACCAAAGCTTATTTAATATTTCTCCCTTTAGTCCATCTACTATCAGCAGTACTAGTGAGCATTAAGGTTATTTCCAATTTTTTATAATTTTAAGCTTTGTTGCCAGTAATTCCTTTCTAGGAAAATCAATTAAGATTCTTTACTTAGGATAAATTTCTAGAAATGGAAGCTGGGTCAAGGAGGACTAAAAATTTTAAGATCTGTGGTTCAAGATGTGTCTTCTGACAATAATTGTTGATTGAAAATGCTATGGGAGGATAAGAAGATTCTGGCTTCTCTTGGTGGCTAGATTTGAGGCTTCAGCTCTATACCTATTCAAGTATAATGGCTCTACATTTTATTTCCCTAACTCCTCATTTTCTAAGTCAAATTTTTGGGGTATAATTTACATACAGTAAAATTCACCCCTTTCTGGTGTACAGCTTTATGAATTCAGAAAAACACATATGGTTGTGTGTGTAAGTACTATAGTCGAGCTACAGAACATTTTCAGCCCCAGAAAGTTCTCTCATCCTACCCCAGCTCCCGGTAGCCACTCCACTATTCCTAGTTTTTCCTCTTCCGGCATGTTATTTAAGTGGAATGATAGAGCAGGTAGCTTTTTAAGTCTGACTTTTTTCACTTTACATAATGCATTTAAGTTCATCTATGTTGTTACCTTAATCACTAGTTCACTTCTTTTTATTTCTGAGTCATATTCTCTTGTATCAATGTACCAGAGTTTGTTTATCCATTTGCCAGGTGGTGATTAGTTGGGTTGTTTCTAGTTTGGGGAGATTATGAATAACGCTGTTGTAAGTATTCACATATAGTTTTTTTGTGTGGACATAGTCTCACTTCTCTTGGGTAAATACTCAAATGCTCAGCCATACAGGTGACATTTAACTCTACAAAGAAGTGTTAAATATTTTCCAAGGCAGCTGGACCATTTTGCATTACTACAAGGCATGCCTGAGAATTAGGATTGCTTTACATTCTTATTAAGTCTTGATCTTGCAGTGTTTAAATTTTAGTCAGCAAGGAGATGTGTATTAGTATTTTATTGTGATTTTAATTTGCATTTTCCTAATGACTAATATGTTAAGTATCTTTTCCTTTGTTCATTAGCCATTCATATATCTTCTTCAGTGAAGTGTCCAATTCTTTTGCTCATTTTTACTGGGTTATTTTTATTTTTATTTATCAGACTTCCTTATATATTCTGGATACAAGTGTTTTATAGTAAATGTGTTTTCAAATATTTTTCCCCAGTCTGTGGCTTGCTTGTTCATTTTCCTTTCTTAACCATGACTTTCCAAGAACAGAACTTTCTAATTTTGATGATGTCCTCCTTATTATTTTTTTCTTCTGTAATTCATCATTTGTGTGTCCCAGTTAAGAAATCTTTGCCTTGCTCATGGTTGCAAAGACATTTTCCCCCATATTTTCCTCCAGAATTTCATAATGTTAGGTCTTACATATGGGTCTAGGTTCCATTTTTGAGGTTTCTTTTTATATGTTGTAAGGTATGGGTCAAGGCCTATGATTTCACATATCGGTATTCAAATTCCAACACAATCTGTTTAAAAAGTATGTTTTCCCTATTGAAGTTCTGTGGTTCCTTAGTGTTTGGAGATTGTGAATAAAGTTGCACATTTGTGCAACTCCTTTAGATTCTATTCTTTCTCATTAGTGTGTATTTTATCCTTTCATAAATACACACTCCTGATTAAAGTAGCTTTATAACAAATCCTGAAATCAACTTTGTCCTTTTTCAAAATAGATTTCACTGCTGTTTCCTTTGCTTTCCCATAAAAGTTTTAGGATCACTTTGGTGATTTCTAAAAAAAAGAGCTTGCTGGGATTTTGATTTGGATAATCTCGAATCTACAGATCAATTTGGGAAGGACTGACATCTTAATAGTGGATTCACTCACTCACTCACTCGATAGTGAGTCTTTCTGGCCACCTTTTGATGCCAAATCATTTCTTCTACCTTGGATTATAAAATCAGTCACTCAAGAGATTGTTTTTCTTTACAACGTGGCCTCCTGATTGGATATGCACTGGATCTTAGCTATTGGCAAATAATGCATACTGACTGGGGCATAGAATCACTTTTATGGTACATTGAAATCACAGGCTTATGTTTTTACTTCTCCCTTTAACTATACCTATACCATGTAACTTTGAAGTACCCTCCTACTATGGATAAGGGTAACCTGTTCCACTTTTTGATACTGGGCTCAACCGTGTCAACACCTTTGTCCCATAGAATTTAGAAGATATGACACAAAGACTTGAAATGATCTTGTACATTGGGACTTGTTTTCTGGTACCTTTGCCATCACCTTAAGATTTATGTCTGCTAGAGAACAAGAGGCATGTGAAGCAAAACCATACTGCCCCAGTCATTCCAGCCAAGGGCAGCCTAGATCAGCCTAAATCAGCTGGCAGCCAACTGACCCCCAGATACGTGAATATGCACAGTCAAGATCAACATAACTGTCTAGCCAGTCACTCCAGATGCACTCCCAATCCCAGAATCAAGAAAACTATAAAACTATGGAGAACTCCGTTTCACTTCATTTTTATTTTTAATCATAAAGAGGTTATATTGTCTTAGCCCTTTTGATAAATGATTGAGCATCCTGACTGTGTTATGAGGATGGCTCTAGAGGAAAAGGTCAAAAGAAAGACAAGCAACCAAAAATGATTAATCGACTTTTTTTTTTAATCAAAGTACTTAGAACTATTTGCTGAATTGTGCTTTTTCTTTAATAGCTATCCTTTGAGGTACGAATGCCATCGCATAAAGATAAGAATCATAACATTGAAGACATGTTTATGAAGTTTAAACCACTAACTTGGCTGCCGTTGAAATGCATTCAGCTCCTCCCTGCTGTGCTCAGAGCCATCCCAAAGGCTGGGCTGGCAAAGGTTCCTGCTACTGCTGCCTCTTCCTCAACTGGCACCACAGGCTATGAGATAAATGTAGGCATTTAACCCACATTAAAGAGCATTTGGAAGTATTAGAATTTGTGTTTTTTGGGGCTTTGACATGGGACACATTTCATCAGTGGGGTGTGTTTAGATCAGAGGCCCTTAACAACAGGATGATTTTTACACAGCTTAAATTCCAGTGTCTCCTAATGGAGTCAAAGAAAAGACAGATGCTCCACAACCATGCTGCTGTCAGGGGCAAGAGCCCCCATAAGAGGGGCCTGCAGGGCTCAGGACAGAACCTCACCACAGTCTGTCCATCTTTAAGAAAGCTCAAGGTGGCCTGGTGTACTCGAGATTCTGGCTCTTGGCAGTTGACTCATTTGGTTTATTTTGTTCACTCACTCTTACCCAGTCTCCTGATGATTTTGTCATTTACCTATAAATTACATTGCCTCCTTGATGAACGAAAATAGGCTTTGGGAAAACCAAATTTGGTTTAGATTAAATTCTTAGGGGAAAAATATAAAGCACTCATTTCTGAGGCCAGTCTGGGGCTGGGCACATAATTTAAAAGGGGTGGTCAAAAAAGTCAAGCCTTATGAAATATTCTGAAAAGCAAAGCAGGCCTGAGTAGATAGTGTCTACAAGTGTGTTTACATGAAAAGAATAAATCAAAGCACATTCAATAAAAGCGATAGGATACAGATGATGTGATGGAGTCACATATACTTGGGTTCAAATCTCTTCTTTATCCCTTACCAGCTGTGGGACAGAGTCTCAGTTTCCTCTATTCTAAAATGGGGACAATAAAAGAACTTACTTCAAAGCACTGTCATAAACTTTAAAAGAAATAGTATATAGAGAGTGACTGATACTGTCTGCAACGGGATATGTACTCAATAAAAAGTAGTTAGTATTGTTAGTATCATTGCCATTATTTCTAGTGAAAATGCTTTGATGTGATGTTATGTCAAAAACAACCAGGATACAAAGTTTTATCTGCAGTATATTTACAATTGTGCTAAAAATAATAATAGGGAAATGTTGCAAATACATTGAAAGTTCTTATGTGAGTTAGGATTATGGGTGGCTTCCTTCTTTTCTATTATACAAATTTTCTGCTTTGATATTATACTAGATTTATGATTAAAGTACTTGAAAATTATTTCATTTATTAACAATATCATTTATGTAGTACCCTTGATGGTATTCTTACTAAATAGTTTAACCTGAATCTAGTCATCAAGAAACCATCATATAAGGTGACAGTGGAATATCCTGGAAAACAATTTCTTTGACCTCTTCAGAAAGATCAGTGTTATAGGAAAAGAAAAAAAAAGAAGAAGAAGAAAAATCAAGAGGACTGAGAATTGTACTGTAGTATAAGAGACCCAAAAGATAAAGCAATCAAATATAGTGTGTGAATCTTGATTGGATCTTGGATCAGAGGAAAAAAATTTTAAGTCAATTTTGGGAAAACTGGAAAATTTAAATAGCATCTGTATGTTATATGATATATGGTAATGTTTCTTGGCTATGATGAAGAAAGTATCATTATGTAGCAGAACACCCTTATTCCTAGGAAATGCATGCTGAAGTATTTATGAGTGACATGTCAAGATATTGGCTATATAGCTATCTCTATATATCTGTGTATCTATCTATCTTATCTCTCAAGAGAAAGGAAGCAAATGCAAATAAATATTTCAAAGCTTCAAGGAAACTTAGAGGTTTAATCAAAATGACAGGCAGAGAAATCAAGTGAGTTAAAGGTCAAAGTGGGCCAGATTAAATGAACAGATAAACAAAACAGCCTTAGTATGGTTAGTTGTGTTTCATTTTCTCAGAATATTAGGTCTTCTGAAGGGATTGAAAATTCTATTACTATAGTCCCCAGAATTTCCAGTGCCTGAAACCTCTTGTCTCCGAGGGAAACAGGATAAGGTTTTAAAAGTCATATTAGTTATTACATTAATAACATTATCTATGGTTTAAAAATTTTTAAGTTTCTATTTAAAGTGATTTCACATCTGTTAAGTGCTTTGAGTCTCACAAGAAGCCAATTGGAAATGGTTGTACAGTCTTACAACATACTTTCACTGTGATTTATTTTACACAGATTTCTTACTTCTACACACAATTCCCAGCAGACTGAAACCATGTCATTCAAACATACGTATGTATGTATGTATGTATGCACTTACATATTTTATTCCCTGTTTCCCTGAAGTACTTAGCATCCAGCTTGATTTTAGTCATTCTCATTATTGCTTATTTGATCCAATGAATAATACAAGGATGCTAAGATATAATCCCTGCCCTGAGGCATGTATGGGCTCTTAGGAGACCAACATGTAAGTGAGCAATTAGAGTAATATGTTATGATATAGATCAGTACAGAGTGCTACAGAAGAGAGAAGAGGTGTCTCATTCCAGGTTAGGGACTACGGAGGCCCAAAGGGCAACAGACTGTGAAGGTGACCTCTTCCCCAGAGTTCCTGGAAAATGGCTGCCACTCCTGAGTCAGAGGACATAGATTTGAAGAAGCATCTTGTCCTCATTACCGTGGGGTCTCCATAAGGAGATAGTGTACAGAAGGGCAGCCACCAGACTCTGAGTCCCTTTGATTTTCTTGTTGGCCCCCAAGGCCATTTGTGCAGATTGGAAAGGAGCACCAGTAATGTTGTAGTCCCTGAGTAGTAATTAATGTTGTAGAAGAGCCAACAAGACAGGAAATTTCTTCGGCTACAAGGAGAAGGATTGGGGAGCCTTCCTTCCTACCTGCCCACCCACTCCCAACAGACGTAAAAGGGTGAAAAATGAGAATGAAACTGCTCAAATATCCCTCCAGTTATCCCAAACTTCAGCATGCCACACCAGGGGAATGTCTGAAGAATTTTGGAGGATTGGTATGGGCATTCCAAACAATCCAATGATTTCATCATTTCAAATTGAAGTGTTCACTTTGAATATGCTTGGTTAATAATTGTTTATAGACCTTTTCCAGCAATTGTCCTTCAGTGGGCTCTCAGCCCTATGGTCTGGGAACACCATAAACACTCCAGCATGTCCTTAACATTTGTATCTGTATGCTCCAGACTCCAATGAAATGAATATTGCTGACCCAGGCCTGCTTTGTTCAGTTCCTTTACCAGAATTGGAATCATTATAAGCTCACCCAGACCAAAAGAGCCACTTGGCAGAATTCTGATGTTTGAACCTTGTGAACAAAAATAATGATATATAGTGACAAGTATCATTTTGTCATAGGAATTCACAATGAGAATGAAAGCCAAAATGATTGCTTGCAATTTACATTGTTCACACATTTTACAGTTGTCCAAAACTGATCTCTGTGCAGATGCTGAAGTTCTATTTCCAGGGTCAGATGAAAGCAAACACAAAAGAGCCTGTCTTGTGTGTGTGTGTGTGTGTGTGTGTGTGTGTGTGTGTGTGTGTTGGGGGAATGAGAACATGCCATCTGCTTTGCCAGCAAGAAAGAGTTGACCCTCCCAACTCTGGTCTGCACATTGGGAGTGTTTTCCATCTGAGGAAGGACATGGTGCAGGATGGACTTAGAAAGGACTGGGACAAAGCAAAATTTATTGAATATTTACCCTTGTCCTCTGGAATTGCAAAACACAAAGACAGGTAATCTGTGACAAATCTTTCAAATAGACAGCAAAATCTTGAGTCACTCTAAAATAGTTTGGTAAATCACACACTCGAGTGTGGGAGTAGGCCCCTAGGAAAATAATTAAAAATCATTTTGGAGGCAGTGTTGGTGAATAAAATTGTTAACATTAATATTACCAGAATGTGTATTCTAGTCCAGAAATAATGAGATGAGGTGTGTCAGTGAGAGAGAGAAAGGGAGAGAGAGAGAGGGAGAGAGAAGGAGTATGAAAGCATGATGAGATGGAAGGGAAGCAAGCCTACTCTACAATCCTATGACCCTATCAGATTGGCTCCTCATTCAATAAAAGAGGAGTGGCAAAACTTTGGTTAATGATGGTGTATCATTGACACAGATCTTAATTCTCCAGAGAGACTATTTGAAGAGGGTAGCACTAGTTAGATGTGTAAATTCTGAGATGTTTGTCTACAGATGTCTCCATATGTCTATTACAGATCTGTAGAAATAAAGATGACTCAAATGGGAACAAACAAGCTATTTTTCAGCTTGTAGCACAGGAGTCATCATTTGTGTTTGGCAGAAGTACTTAGGCAGGTAGAGCACTAGGAATGCTTCAGAGTGAAAAAGGAGAAGGCTTCATGTGTGCTCCAGAGGTTACTGGGGAACCTGGAAGTGGTGCGTCCTGTGTGATTGATTTGGGGAGTGTATTGGTCCCGAGTTGGAAACAGAAGATAAAAAATAGGGAAGTTGGACAGCATTAATAAGTTCCTGACCATCCTGCAGCAATAGCGGCAGAGCTGGTGGGTCAGAGCTCTATCTACATGTATGGGCTGGTCGTTATCCATCTACATATTCCCCTGGGCTGAGGCAGGTCTCTCAAATTGGTCCTGGGTGCCTGGAGATGTTCATTTCCTGTAGTTCCTTTCATCATTCACCCATTTGTGCTTGAGGCAATAGGTACCTGGAAGATACACCATGGTCCAGCAAGTTTCTCCAAATCTCAGCCTGACCCTCCATTCTGACTATACTTTCTGCTTTGACTTCATGGCTTCCCATTTGAGGATAATGCTCTTGGACTGCCCTATTGAGATTGGAAACTTCACCTCCTAATTCAGGACTTTGTTCTGATAGTGGAACCTCAGAGGAAACATCTGGTAGACCCTTCCACCCCACCTCTAACTATGCTACCACCTTCCAGGACCTCACCAACAGGACTTTCCAATCCATCCACCCAGGAGGAGTATCAGGGCTACTTCATAAATGGAAGCCCTGTCTCTGAACGATTACTTAACATATGATGCCTGCTTTAAAATCAATTTTTAAAGTATGGAGTCCATGGAGATAAAAACTGGGAAGGAATTAACTCTGAGAGAAAAAAGAAAAGAAAAGAGAAAAGAAAATAAGCTGCATGGGGAAAATAGAGCTCTGTATGAAGCTGTTTTCATTAACTAGTATAACTCACTTATAAGGTCTTTTGGTAAGGTTAAAGATGGTAGGCTGCTACC
The DNA here is from genome assembly GCF_030435805.1 of Mustela lutreola. Lineage (NCBI taxonomy): Eukaryota > Metazoa > Chordata > Mammalia > Carnivora > Mustelidae > Mustela > Mustela lutreola. The sequence goes on along the minus strand of NC_081302.1, from coordinate 62,140,652 downwards.
CACACCAGCAGAGCTCTCTGGGCCCTGAACCATGTGTCACAGGTCCTGTGCTGAAGAAGCTTCAGGGCCCTGACTTGGGGTTCCAGGGGGAGTGGAGCTGTTGTTGCAGGAACACACACCTCCTTGTGTTCCTATCTTCTTCTAAGGCTCCTGACTCAGCAAATGAAGGCAAGTGGGTTAACTGGTTTTATTTCTACCTATATGATTAGCAAGAAATCTGTGGGTTGCTATATTAGTCTCACTCAGCCATCCACCACTTCCCCATCCATCTCTCATTCCATAGTTTTTTTTTTTCTTAATTTCTTTTCAGCGTAACAGTATTCATTCTTTTTGCACCACACCCAGTGCTCCATGTAATTCATGCCCTCTCTAATACCCACCACCTGGCTCCCTCAACCTCCCAGCCCCCACCCCTTCAAAACCCTCAGGTTGTTTTTTAGAGTCCATAGTCTCTCATGGTTCACCTCCTCTTCCAATTTCCCTCAACTCCCTTCTCCTCTCCATAGTTTTAACATCCATAGTTTTAATATCCATTGACAATCCAGGCTGGAATCAGTTATTCACTAGGGACCACAGAATGGCAATTCTTTAATCCTATCATTCCTTCTACATTTTTGAAATGGTATTCTCTTGCAAATTTTTTTCTTTTTAAAATTTATCTTTAATATGCTATTCTCTTTGTGATTAGCAAGTAATCTGGGCTGATTTTGATATTTGCTATGAGATAGTAGAATTAAATTTTGAATATGCTATATATTCAAGTCAGTCTTTCCCCCTATCTCTTTGTATCCCACCCCCCATTTTTTTTAAACCAAAGGCACAGTGCTAGGTGCTTTAATGGTATTATGGTATTCACTCATCTAATAGACGTGTACTATATGCTAAATGCTGTTCCAAGGGCTTAGAACACAGTAATGAACAGATAAAAATCCCTGCCTCAAAAGCTTCATTCAGCAGGAGAAAGGCAGATAAACATAAATGAATAAAATATATATGGTAGATGATTGTAGGTGCAATGAATAAAGGAGGAAAAGGTTGAGGCAGGGAAGGAGGAGTGTTTGCAATTTTGAACAGAATCAGTAGAATCCCTAAGAGGGTGACATTTGAGTAAAGACCCTAAGATCTAGGCCATGCCAACATCTGGAGGAAGAGCACTCCAGGTGGAAGTAATAGCATGTGCAAAGGCCCTGAGGCAGGCATGAGCCTGGCCTGTTTAAGAAATAACAAGGAGGGGATGCCTGGGTGGCTCAGTTGGTTAAGCAGCTGCCTTCGGCTCAGGTCATGACCCCAGCGTCCTGGGATTGAGTCCCACATCAGGCTCCTTGCTCGGCAGGGAGCCTGCTTCTCCCTCTGCCTCTGCCTGCCATTCTGTCTGCCTGTGCTCACTCTCTCTCCCGTTCTCTCTCTGACAAATAAATAAATAAAATCTTAAAAAAAAAAAAAGAAATAACAAGGAAACCAGCATAGGTACAGTCATACTTAATAGGGCAAAAGGTCAGAGAGAGGGGTGGGGCAACAGATCCTGCAGGGTCTTTCTTGTGAGCCACTGTCAAGAATGTAGATTTACTCAAAGTGACATGGGTAGCCTTTGGAGGACTTTGAGTGTAAGTGACATTATGTAACTTACATTTCAACAGGGTCTCTTTAGTTGCCAGTTATTCCCAACACTCACAGAGAAGTCTGTTACCATCCTTTTTACGTCAGAAGGAGTCAAGACTCACAGAGGTTAATAAGTGATGTGCTCCAGGTCACCACCTATTAAGGAGGAAAGCCATGATTCCTTCCAGGCTGTTATCTATCCATTTATAAAATAAAACAGACTAGCAAACTCTGTTATTAAGGACAAAGTGGAGTTGGGGGTTATCTGTGCTGAGGGAAGGCGTAGCTCCCCAGCCCAGGGGCCTCTGAAAATTTGTCCTCCATTCTCCTCTCGGTTGGGCAACAAATGTTGAGATGTTTAGCACAGGGCAAAGATATGCTATTAATCTCCTCTTTTCTCATTGAGCCTTATCTTTCCAAAAGATGACATTTCCAAAATTGTGAGTGCAATAAACTTAAGGCCATAGAGCATGACTCTTCAGAAGACAGTTTCATGAGCTGTAAAAAGTAATCATGGTTTGTCAAGTCAGCAAACCTCTCCCCTTTGGCCTTCTAACCGTCACTAATTGCCTGTTTTGGAAAGAGCACACTTTTGTTTTTGTTTTTGTTTTTTTTTACTTCTCAAAGCCACTGATGGGGGGGAACTGTTTCTTTACCAGAGGACCCTGCATGTCAGCTCTGACCACTTGGGGCTGATAAGAAAATTTTACTCAACGGTTTCCTCTTGGCCTCTCTGCTGGGGAGACAGGCTGCTGACCAAAGAATTGTAATAGCAGCTGGAAGATGGCAAGTTCCCTAGAGTAATCCAAGGAAAGTCCAGTTCGTCCAATAAGCAAATATTTTACTTTGGTAAAAATATTTCTGTAATCTTCTTTTGCATTGCACTGGTCTATTTGAGAAAAATCAGCTTGCTAGCAAAATTAATACAAAAATAAGCATGTTGTCTTTTTTTAAAAAGAATGACATAGAAGCAGTGCCACATTTGACAATGTACTGGAAATATAACCATACTTTTTAAACTCAATTTACATAAATTTGAATGTGAATGGTATCGATTATTGAGTCTTCAATGCTTAGTGCTTTGGCTGGAGCAGAATCCTTTATGAATAATGGGAAGGTCCATGTTCTGTCATTCCTGTGTAAGGAGATAGGATCTCAGTCACCTGCATTATCAAAATACCTGTTTGGATGAGGATGATGACCATTGGCTCATGCCAGTGAGATTTTCTCTATCGTCAGAGCCAAGATTATGAAATGTGCTCATACTCAAGGCCTCATTTGAGGCTCATAATGAGCCCATGGAGGGGCTGTTGCCTCTTCTGTCTTACAGGCAGGGCAACAGGCTTAGGGAAGTAAGCAGCTTATCTGATAATGCTCAGCAAATACGAGTTCAGATTCCAAACCAGGTCTCCTGAGTCTAAAGCCCCATAATCTTGGGTACCCTTCACTGTTGGTATGACATTGCTACAGCTCTGATTTCACAAAGCAAGCTTCCCATCATCCCCTAAGGATTGTTGTTTTGGTTGTTGAGGATGACCAAGAACCATCTGTGCATTCAGTGACCTGCTCAACTATTTCATAGGCCTGGGATGTTGTCTAGGACTAAAGAGACTAGTGAATTGAAAGTATCAGATGGACCCTATCTAAGAAATGTAATAGGTCCCTGTCTCAATGAGTTAGTCCATCATCCATCTACAAAGGATTTTTCCTACCAAACTACCTTTTCAACAGAGATTTAATCATTTTCTTGAAGTTTTCTATGGGAAAGTGTTCAATGATCAACAGAGCTCATTTCACACTGCCTACTATATTCTAATCTTAGAAATTCACAGTGTACTTGGCAATGGAGAAACTCTGGAAATCTCACATCAATAAACAAACAAAATTTTGATTTTGTTTAGCACACAATTTACTAATCATATTTGAGCATAGTCTTTGTTTGCCAGTATAATCTCTATTAACGTCTCGGAAACTCCATGGAATATGTTTTGGAAACTCCATCAGAGACCCTCCTCTAGAATAAAGTTCCTTTAGAAGAGAGATTTTTGTTTCTCTTGTTTATTGTTGAGTGCTCACCTTCTAGATTAGTGCCTGTCATATAGAAAGTGGTTATTAAATATCATCTGAATGAACACATAGAGCATTTTCCTTCATTTTATTCCTGGTGTTCTCATGTTCTAGAGAAGCTCCTCAAATGAAAAAAATAAATCCCTTAATTACTTATTTGAACAAATACCACACTCTGATGGACACATTTATGCCAAAACCTCCAAATGAAATGACTAAAATATTTTTCTATGTTGCATAGAATAATGAAAAGTAAAAGTCATAGTACACTAGTTGAAGATCAAACTCAAATATTAAGTAATTATTTTTTCACATTGTAGTCTACAAGACATCCAGATTTTTTGAACAAAAGTAAAAACTGATCATTCTGATACTGTGCACACAGACGCCAAGAATCTTTATATTGATAAACAGCTGCTTGACTGGCCATTTTTCACGCATCTTCCCAATGTTGGATGCAGGGAGGACTCCATGGCTGCAAACCTTTCATGGAAAGAAAAATCGCAATAAATCTCTTCTTCCTCGAATAGGTATTGTGAGAATTCAGAATGTTTTCAAAGAAAACAACATAGACTACACAATACCAAAACTGAGTTTATTCAAGCTCATTAGCAAGGGCTATTTTTTAAAAGTCAGTAACATTTTAGAATTTTAGAGAAAAGCAGGCCTTGGAGATCATTCAGCTCCATGCCTTCATCTGATGAATGAGTAGAGACTCGAAATAATTGCGTGACTTCTCCCAAGGTATGTAGCTTAAACCGATAGTAGTGGGGCAATGTTTGAGTTCTGCAGCTTCCAGTATGTTTTTCTACAACACTGTTGACTTTCTCACCATATGATCTTCTTGAGAGTGGCCATGCAGAGGTGGCCATGCAGATGGTGATACTCTCCAAGTATTAGGGGAGTACTTGGGATGAGAATCTCAGAAATAGGAGACTCCTAGAGACTAGGTAATCCCATCTCCCTTTTTCTGGGTAAGAAAATGTAGAGAACAAGTGAGGATAGCTGGGACCATTGCCCAGTGAATTCAGGGTTCTTTAGAGCAGGGCTTTCTTACAGAACACTCTGCAGTGACAGAAATGTCTAATACAGTAGCTATTAAGTACTTGAAATGTGGCTAGTGCAACTGAAGAACTGAGGTTACTGTTTTTATTTTAGATTTTTATTTTATTTATGGGGACAGAGAAGGAGAGAGCGAGAGAAATCATGAGATGGGAGAAGGTCAGAGGGAGAAAGAGACTCCCCAAGGAGCTGGGAGCCTGATACTTGACTCGATCCCAGGACTCCAGGATTATGATCTGAGCTGAAGTTAGTTGCTTAAACAACTGAGCCACCCAGGCACTCAAGAACTGAGTTTTTACTTTAAATTTAAATTTAAATTTAAACTTAAATTTAAATTTAAATAAGCCCCAATGGCTAATGGCTATCATACTGGACAGCACAGCTCTAAAGGGCTAGTCTAGATGCATTCCATTTATTGGGTTTATTGTACCATCCTCCACCAGGATTTGGTCATGCCCAAACTCCTAAAATGTGTCACTTGTTACATAGCATTGTATTATATGTTTTATAAACATAAGAAAATCAATATGAGGAAATGAGGAGAAAAACTAACCTCATTTGTGACTAAACAAATAACACCAGATCCAACATAAAGGTCATCACAGGTAGTCATTTTGCTTACTATACATCTATCTTCTCTGTAATCTTGGGAGGGAAATAAATCCATGAGAATGTATAGAAGCTATATGTAACCCTCCTGCATGCTTTTGTTTTTGAGTGTTCAGATGATCTTTAAAATGATTACAGACTGTTTCTATGTATAACCTCTAAATATTTTGTAAAGGCCAATCTCTTTTCACCCCTTTCCAGCTAAATAACTTCTTGCAGAGACACACACTAATCACATCATTTAAGAAAAAAACCAGGCAGGGAGTTTTGCTTTCTTCTGCCATGTATTGCCTAAGCAGCTAAGTGAAACCTCTTGACTTGCCTACCAGCTAGCTGTGTCCTGCATCCAATTAGTTTCAGTAAATTATTAGAAAAAGAAGAGCACTGTTGAACCAAGAGCTGCATACAATATTTAGATTTACAAACTAATACAGTATAAAGGCTTCCTAAAAAGTTTTCATGCTTTCTTCTGAAAGACTGGCTCCTTTAAATGATACCATTGACCCCAACTTCAGACAGTCAGCCACAGAGAAGTCAGGCAGTGGACACTCAGAGAATTAATTCAAAGCTGAGGGGTGGGATGCTAGTTCCATGGCACATTAATGCTTCAGGACTCAAAAGGCCAACGTTCTTGTATCATCATGTACTTTACCAGATAATTCAGTTTTCTTGTCCTGATAAAGTCTGGCCTTGAAGACTTGTTTTTCAATGTCCATCTTCCAGGAGAAAACAAAAAGTTAAACAAGATGGAATTTGCCTATATGAATATGTTCTCCCTTTTTGCATGGCCAGACCTCCTCTTAAAATATCTTTCGTGTCTGCAGAAGGCAAGAGTGATCTACTGCTGGGATAATCCATGTGCTACATTTGTAGCAAGAGAATGTCAATACAGGCTGAAATTGGAATTTCAAGATTTTTTCCTATTATCAAATTTTATCTAAGACTCTGCTTGATAATGGGGAGGGTCACAGGCAGGGAATAAGAAGGGAAGCTGCAGACTTTGTCTCTAGAGAATTGGTGGTGAACACTGTCTCAGAAAGTACTCTGACCACAGAGATTAGGAGACCAAATGAATCCCATGGGGCCATGAGCCCAGAAAACTGTTTATGAACCATTTTTTGGACCTACATGAAAGAGGCCAAAGCAAGTTGTAACAGAGCTTCTAAAAGTTGAGACACTCTTTGATGTGACTCATTAATTCAAGGAAAGGAGAAAATAATACAGAAATTATTAAAAAAAAAAAAAAAACAAAGCGACTTGGTCACATTATGAACATCTTTTGATCCAAATCAAGAGTCCTAATAGTAAACTAAATATGTCTGTGTATTTGTAGGCTATATTTGAAATCAGTAGAGGAGTATAAATGTCTGAAAACTGGCACATCAAATTGTTCAGTTCAAACCTGCAGGTATTCCAGGAGTATTATTTTCCCCAATCAAGCAACAGAGAAGAGAGATATTTGAATTTTTTACTGACTTGTGAATGTAGGTCATTACTTCTAACAATCAGGCAGAAAATAGCATCTTGGTTCAATGTAATGCCACTGGGTATATAATAACAAGCTGCTTTGAAAATGTAATTACTTTTATAGAAATATAATTCTTTCACATTTTGTTTTGTTGACAAACAGACCAGGCAGCCGCCAGAGAAACGTCGTTGGGACACTTTTCTCAGAAGCACATGCCTCACTTTAGCCAAGAAAAGAGAAAAAACTTGATCAGTGTGTATGTGTGTATCATGAAACACTTAATCAGAAAGATATACAGATCTTTCTTTTCCATAATCATGAGACCTGAGATTTTCTCGAGGGAAATGTTCCAACATGAGAAAGAAAATACATAGTTCAAAAAGCCCATGTTTTCAATTTGCCACCACATGGTTTAAATTATCTATGTATTTATTAAGGGCGCTAAATAGGCAGCTTAATTTAGGGAGAGGGGTCATTCAAGTAGAGAAAAATCATGTTTAATCCCTTAGCTCACTACAGGTTGATTGTGCTTTTTAAATGCATACAGCCTCAGCTAACAAAATTCCCCTTGATAAGAAGGTCCCCTGTCTGCTTCTAAATTTGTCGGCTGCCAATAACAATGGGAACTTGTTAAGCTCCTGGCTCCAGGCCCAGCCTCTCTGGGCATCTTCCAGAATTAGGGATTTGTCAGTTATTTTCTCTTTATGTTGCCAATGTGCTTGCCTCCAATTTGGGGGTCTCCCTTTCTGTTCCTGGTATACCACGTGTTTGTTAAATTATGATAGGGTAGAAGCAAAAGGACCAGGGCATCACAGCTTCTTTCTCTGCATGATAAGTCTGCCTTGGTTTTCTCTCTGGATCAGGATAGAGTAGGTCCTAGGGGAACCATGAGGAAGACAAGATTACAGGTCAGGTGTTAGAAATCTGAACACCTACGGAACATTTGGCGACATTATAGAATTCTAACTTTTTTAGACATCATAATGGAATAATTACATTTTTATAAAGATTCTTATGTTTTATAAATACAACATAAGATATTAAAATATTATAGATGAAATTATATGTAATTTGTTTCCAAATAACATGGAGTGGGAAAACAGATAGAGATACAGATGAAACAAAATTGTCCATGAGTTGATCATCGTTAAAGGTAATTGATGGGGACATAGGGGCCCATTAGATGTTTATTTTTGGACATCATTGTTGACATCCTCTATAACATAAACTAAAACCAACCAAACAAACAAAAACTGAAGGAAAAAAAAAAGTGCCAGAGAAGAAGACAAGATCCCCAAGTAGTCCTCTTTGGACAAATTTTAGGGAAATAGGGTGATAGTCTAAGAAGCCTTTAGAATCTGGCTTTCAACCTCTGTTCAAAATTTATGAAACAGTCCTTTGAGTGCTCTGTACTTTGTCTTGTTATATCAGACTCTGTTTTGTATGGCACGGCTCTCTGTTCTATCAAACATTGCTGGGGAGGACCCTCCGGCTGAGAAATTCTTCTGTAAACAGTGGGAGCATGGTTAGGATTTATTAGCCTCCCTCACTGGGTCTCTGACCCTCATATCCTATAGTCACGGGATGAAATGTCCTGGGTCGTTTCTGCACATCCCCAAACAGAACAGAAACAGATTCTGTGTGGATCTGGGTTCAGATACAGTCTTCAAGTCCCACCTATTTTTATTTTCAACCCACCCATGTGGCCAGACAATGGCAGGAAGCATTTCTCCCAGTGACCACAGCAGCCTTCCTTCCTCCTAGGCTTGTTACTGTGGCTTCAGTTGTCTCAGTGCCCTCCATGTGCTAAAAGCAGTCCTTTCAAGGACTTCCCAAGACTCTGGCCCTGTCCTTCCCTACCCTGAGTATTATGTTGACTGCCAGAGTGTAGACTCCATTCTTAAGCTGGGAGCAGGATCAGGTGAATATCTGAGTGGCAGCCCCAGGCATAGGTCTCTTGGACTTCTACCTAATTCTGAGAGAATGAGCCATTCTGCCTTCCTTATGGCAGCTCCTGCAAGCCTCATTTTGTAGAGGTTGCCCTTAACTTAGCAGATAATTGTGGGCTTCAGATTTTGGCATAAAAATCTCCAATGAAGTAGTCTGGGCCCAAGTGCAGTATCTTCCTCCTTAGTCTGGCCTAAGGCACCTCTACCTGACCACTCTAAGCAGAGGTTCTGGAGGAAATAGGAAGAGAGAAGTATTTTATAAAAAGAAATTGGCATTAAGGACAATAAGACTTAAATAACAGAAAAAGGCTGCGCAGAGAAAACCATTCATCTCCTGCACCAAAATATCTAGTTCTCAAGTACTTCTTACATTTGATATCACATTTTACCCTTATTCTTAAGGATCGGGAAAGGTTGAATATGAGAAAGAGTGATTTGGGAGTATGAAACTTGCCCTGGCTCTAACCAGCTATTAACCAGTTCCTCACCAACCATCAGACTCTGGGTGTACTTTTATTTTATTCATTTCTCCAATATTAAGTACCTACTATGAGCCATCCATAGTACTAGGCTCTACAGAAGGGACAACATAGATAAGAAATGGGCTCTGCTTTTAAGAAGCCCAAGAGAAAGCAGCCTCATAAATTACAAACCACTAATATTGTAGTACAGAGTGCTAGTATCTAGTGCCAGGGGTTCACCCAGAAGGGAATGGTTTATTCTATCTGGTTTGTGAAGTGGGGGATGATCAGCTAGGGCTTGTTGCACCTCAGTCTTCCTGTGATTATCACAAGGAAGTCAAACTAGATAATCTATAAAATCACTCTTCTATAAGTATAAGGATCTCTGAATTTATGTAATTGGGAAAGGCACAGAAATGTTGATGATTTTCCCATAGCCCTTCAAAGAATTTGCAGTGAGGTCAATGTTAGGACAGGGGTTTTGTGATTCCTGGCTCCGTGTTCCTTTTATCAGGTACTAACTCAGTTTCAGTGCTAAGAGTCATCTTACAATGTTAATTAATTCAAATATGTCTGCTTATTTCATCCAAGACAGGACTTAAAAAATCACCAGTGGTTCTCAGCTTGTACCTAATTTTGAATGAAGGGAAAGAATTGGTCTGCAAATTCTCTCCGTTTTCCTCACAGCCCATGATGAGCACTGGGGCTCTTTGCAGAAGTCCCTTATGGTAAAAACAAAACAAAACGTAGTGCTCATTCCAATAAACTTGCAGTCAACCCTAGCCCAGAAGCAAAATCCCATGCAGAGAATATAACCCCTTGTTCCTCACAAATCTAAAAGAGAAAGAGATTTATGAGTAGAGCTTTCAGCTGTGCGAATAGACCATTGTTCATTAGGTGTCTTGTTGAAAATTTTACTTTAAAACTTGTTTTTTTCACTGAAACCCAGAAATTCTTTCTTATCTACCTATCCGTAGCAAAGGGGGGAAAAAAAAAAAGTCAGAGTTCGAAAACCAGAAAGGAAATGTAGAAAATAAGAGGGAGAGAGAAGAGGGACAGGGAGAGGGATTGAGAGAGGGAGAAGGGAGGGAAGAAAAACACACCTTGGACCTCAAATGAACCTATTACTAATGATGTCTGCACTAGGCCAACTCCAGTTTGGCCATACTCTATAAAAATGTCACATTTAGGAGTTTAATGAACCTTGATTCCTTGTCAGATTAGCAAAGGTTTCACTACCTGACTCTAGCTTTACGCGTATATCTCAGAGACTCAGAGTTGAACAAACTGGGGATCATAGAACTAAGGAGCAATTACACCATGCTCTACTGGATCGCTCACCTTCTGGATTCCAGTACCTTGGCTGGAGACTGGGGCAGACTGCTGATTGTGTCCGTACCTCTATTCTCCCAGTTTCCGCTGAGCACTTGTTGTCTGGATAACTACTTCATTTCCTATTCTTTCTTGCAGGTAGGTGAAACCAGTGACTAGGTCCCAACCAACAGGCTGTGACTGGAAATGATGGATGCCACTTTTAAATCTTGCCTTTAAAAGCAAGGGGTGTATCCTCCCAGATTATTTTCTCCCTCCCATTGTCTGTAAAACAGTAACAGAGTAGTCACTTTGAACCCAGAAATGGAAGCCACATGTTAACAATGTCCGTTTCCCCTCTAGTCCTAAACCATTCCTATTTGAGCAGTAAAAGAGAGAAATAAATGGCCATCTGATTTAAACTACAATATTGTGGGATCTCTTTGTTACAGACACTCCTGACAACCCTAGAGTTTGGGGTCAGAGTCCAACCTAAAAACCCATCTATATATGCTGACCCAGTGACATAAACTCAATCATTGTCTTTGAGAGAGGAGAAAGCAGAACTGAGCCAACTTTCAGAGAATATACCACAGGAAATATTCACTTCCAGATGTCTGTCTTTTTTTTTTTTTTAAGATTTTATTTATTTATTTGACATCAGAGATCACAAGGCAGAGAGGCAGGCAGAGAGAGAGGAGGAAGCAGGTTCCCCGCGGAACAGAAAGCCCGATGTGGGACTTGATCCCAGGACCCTGGGATCATGACCTGAGCCGAAGGCAGAGGCTTTAACCCACTGAAACACCCAGGCACCCCTAGATGTCTGTCTTAAGGAAATACTGAAAAAACAAAAATTCAACATGGCATTCTTTATGAAACTAGGAATTAAACTCACTCAACTAGAACAAAATTAGTGGGACAATTAATTAATATGTGGGTTATCTACCTACATTTTATGTTACTCCAAAGGATATAGAGTGAGACCAGTGTGGGGTGGGGCACATGTCTCTGTAGAGTGTGTGTGTGTGTGTGTGTGTCTGTGTCTGTGTCTGTGTAGGGAGAAACTATACATTTTTATCAAGCTCCCCCCCCCCCCCAAGCTGATGTACATGCAGGTTTCAAAACCACTACTTTAGACCCTCATTTCCATTCCAAAGATAAGCAAAATGAAGGTATGGAATCCATACTGGTCTTCTCAGCCCAACCTGAGTATCAGAGGTATTCAATAAAGGCTCACTGAATGAATGGATGAACACCAGTTCTCATGATTTGTAAACCTGCCCTAGCCACCGATGCAGACCTACACAAGTGCTGCTTAAATTATTTAACTCTAGGCCTGTGGTTATCAATTTTAATATGCCCAAGAATTGCCTACAGGGCGTATTTCTTTTAATGCATATCCCTGGGTCCACCTCCAGAGGGTCTTACTGAGTAGGTTTAGAGTGGGAACCAGGAATCTGCATTTTGATAAGCACTTTGGAGGATTTTCTTCTAGGAACATCTTTTGAGAAACTCTGCACCCAAATCATGGGTACAAAATACCGTTACATGGTTTGAAAGGACTCTACTGTCAATCAAAAGGGATCATTTATTTTCATTAACAGATAAAGTCACAGTAATTACAATCTTGCCAAAAGTTTTGCCAAAAGTAGACAGTCTGGGCAGCTGGCTCAACTGATGTTATGGCTGGTCCTTTGGAGTATCCAGTGGATGCTTTTGCTTCTATCACTTACTCTCTAAACCCTGTCATTTGGGACTGTCATTAAGTGACGTGACATCAAAAGACTGTAAGTTGACTCAGGTAGCTCTAGCTAGACATTTAGTGAAGAGGAAGAATTAAAAAATAATTTTTCTTTTCGTGAGGTATACATAGTCCCATAGTGTTCTCTAAAGCAGGATGAAGATAGGAAAACATCAACACAATGGTAGGATAAGATTATTCAGAGTTGAATATGGCTAACACTGGATCAAAAGTCAAAACAGGAAGAAAATAGGAATAAAAAAAGAACACACTCCAAAACAAGGCAAATTAATAACAGGAATTCATGTCCCACATTATAAAGAGATCAAATGTTTAGATTGAACATTGTTACTCCACTCTAGTTTTCTTTTGTATCTCTTCTTGGATATTTTTATGAAGCTTGTCAGGCTGAAGGATAGTCCTTTTGTTTCCTACTGTCTGTTGGCATGAACAATGTGGCTTTTTCATATAACAGGAAATAGACTTCTGAATCTGATTTCAGGTCTTGTCTGATATTAGTATCACAAATCACACACAAGAGCTGGTGTTGTTGGCACTTCCTAGACAGCCTCTCATCATGTTCCTGAGAATCTGATAAGAAGCTGGACAGCCATCTGAACACCATATCAGGACTGAGGACCCCAAGCAGAGGAAAGCCACAGCCAAGTGTGTGTACTGTATGCTTCAAGTTTACATGAGATCCCTTTTACAGTGTTAAAAAACTTCTCAAGAAGAGTTGGAGCCACTAATGATGTTCCTAAGAGATATTCACAGTTTTCAATTTTTGCTAGATCTACCTTGTATCTTACAAGGTGCTAGACAACTCTTGCCCCAAAGCTGAGATGACATGATGGAAAAGAATACTCCTCACTAAAGTTGCTGAGACTGGCACAATGGCTTGTAATCCAGAAGGAGAAAACCGTGTTTGTCTTCATTACCTCCTCTGTTTGGTTGCCAGCTTGCCTAACACCGCTCTCCCCACCCCAGTACCCTCACCTCCCACCCGTGCGCCTGCTCATGGACCATGTCTGAAATTGGGGGATGGGGGGTGGAGGAACTCTGCCACTTCCTCTCCTTTCCTCTTGTAACACTAATCCCCATCCTCTGACACACACCACAAAACCAAAGGAATGGGATGACGTAGATGACCCACATGCAGATGTGTGAGGAACTCAGATGTTGGAGTCAGACAGCCCAAGATTCTAGTCCCAACTGGTTGCCTACAACTGCATGACCTTGAGCAGCTTATCTCAATACCCCAGTCCTCAGTTTCCTCATCAACTTTGAGACTTAATCAAGGGAAATGTATTAAAGGCATTTAGTGTGGTTCTAGCATGCTCTCAATACTAAGCTTTCAATAAAATGGAAATAATGATAATCAGGAGTAGTAGTAGAGATGGATCCTGATAAACTGTTTTATCATGTGGTCTCCCAGTCTTTCCACAAAGAACACAGAAAATTCTTATTACCTGGAGACATGCATCAAACCAATACTTAGTAAGCAGGATTCTAGGTATTTATAGACCCAGCAAGCCTACAGAACAAATCCCTCACTTACTTGTAGCATGTTGCTCTTCAAACTTTTCCTTTTCAGAAATGTTTCTCTGAAAAATGAATCATCAATTGGTTTTTTAACATTGTCTATATAGCCACTTGTCAAAAGAGGCAAAGACTGGCCAATAATCCTAGAGTCTCTCACAGAACTCCATGAGTCTCGTCTGTCCTCTGGATGTCTGTGGAGTCACCAGTGACATCAGCCAGATGGCTGCCACCACTCACAACCCGCAGACTGCTGAAATTAAAAGGGTCCCTGCTTTCTCTTCTTTGGCTGCAGATGGAAAATGTGGAGTCTCTGGGGGTCTTGGGTCTGGGGGGGAGGACCCAGCTGAGAAAGGGAGTCAGCAGAGAGAGGAGGCAGCAGTGCCAACTATTCATGTGTCTGTGACTTGCCACGGACAGTGTGGGCATTGTTTAAAATCACACAGAAATTGTCCTATATAGCCCCCAATCTTATTAGCTGCCCAGCCACTTTTCCACATTAATCATTCAACCTGACGTGAGTAAATAATACCACATGTGGTGGTGATGACAGTTGTCTCCATAATGTATTTGTCTCAAGGTACTCATGGTTTTGCTTAAAAAAAAAAAAAAAAAGTATCAGCAAATGACTTTAGAAAACTCCACAGTCAATATAGCTAGCTATCTTCATGAGGAGCCAGTATAAAAATTCAAAAACTTGTGTTAGGAGAGGCTGAGGGCAGGCAAGAGTGGTGAGCTGTGCTCTCAGCATGATGCCTTATGATTTTGAGGAGATACAAAAAAAAATTAGTAACACTCAGAGTTCCCACTCCCTGTACATTTCACACACACATATACAGCCCTACTCCAAACTGTGTCTGATGCTTACATTTTTGCATAAGACTCATGCAATCTTTGTTGAAACTAGACATAAACTTTGGGAGAAGCATATCCTTCCTTCCCGTCTTCCCTCCTCCCTTCCTTTCTTCCCCAAATACTGAGTACATGGTTTGTGCCTCATTTTGTGCTAATGCAAGAATCCAAGATGAAGATACATCCCTAGACTTTAAGGAAGTAGAGGTGACAGAGTCAGAAGGGAAGACACTCAAACAAACCAGGACCACACAGTGAAGTATGTACATCAGGTTCAAATCCTTGGAAAACATTGTATATAAATAATTGAAAAACTATAACCATCCTTATTGGGGTCAGAATACCTATTGGAACGAGTACTCTAAAAAGATACAGCCTTGCTGGGGAACTAGGGAGAGGAGTGTGGTTGGGATGGAAGAGTGCCAGCCATTAGAGAGACCACAACAAAGCTAAGATGTCAGTGGGTCTAGGACTTGTTGGAGCAGAAGACATAGACAGCTCTCTGGGGAAAGTTAAATACATGGATCAGAATAAGGGCATCCTATAGGAATCTATAAGCTTGATAGATTAAGGTCAAAATAATCCTTTCCTGTTGATTCTTGGAGATTGTTTGAGACAAAGCTCAGTAAAGTGTTCCTAAATCTGACTAAACATCAGAATCACCTGGAAACAGTTTTGTAACCCTACCCCTGACCTGCTGACTCAGTATCACATCAGAGGCCTTGGAAATCTATTTTCTAAGAGCTAGCAAATTTGTCTGAAAGCTGGCCTACACAGTAACCACACTGGCTTTACTGAGGCTGCTAGATAATCTGTAGGAATTGACTGATTTGAAGCCAAGCCAAGACATGGCCACTGTCGGAAGAGAAAACCTTTTGAGGCATTAATACTTCAGTGAGAATTATTGGTGTTTTCTCCTTCAAGAGTAATTTAAGAGAGAGAGAATACTGGTGAGCACTGAGGTACAGAGTTATATGGGGGAAGGGAACATTATGGGTCTCAGGACTCCCCTAGTGTAAACTAGGGGAGGCCACCCTAGTTTACACTTCCACCCACTGAGAAGTCTACTCAGCTACATCCCTGGTAGATGACCAGTCTGTGCCTGCATACATCCAGAGACAGGGAGCTCACTATCTACAGCAGTAGCCTGCTCCATTTTTATAGCTCTTACTGATTAAAAACAACAAAAGCAAACAAACAAACAAAAAACCTCAGGAAAATATTATACAACATTTTGCAACTTCTCCCTTGCTCTTCCTGCTGGTACGTGAAGAATTTTCTTTCAAATACTTGAAATCCCCTATCAGATGCCCATTTTTTTTCACTCAAGTTAAACTTCTAGAACTTTCTACTATCCCTTTTATGACAGGGTTTGAGATCCTTCTCAAGTTTTCTAGATGTTAGAGTGTTTTCTTTTTTTTTTAAATCATAGCATGTAGGTTCCCACTTTCCCCACTTCTTGCCAACCAACACACATTGGGTTTCTCTCGGCCACAACAGGCTCACAGTTGCAAGACAAGAACTTTCCCAGGGCAGCCTTGGCAGTGGCCTCTGAGGTCGTGGAGAAATTGGGTTTCTATTTTCCATCCACAGCATTGTTGGAAAACTGTGGGGAAGGAGCTTGGGGTTCTCTGTGCTTCCTATTGTCATAATTATTGTAGACACATAACACAGACATCTCTTTCTCTGCAGAAGGCCTGTGGCCTTTCTTACCACAGCACTGAAGAGATCAGACCCATTGCTCTCTCGTGGCCATTCAGAAAATAAAAAGGAGGTAAGTAAATAAGTGTAATGACCCCTTTCTTACCCAGGCTCTGCAGAAAGCATTAGTGTTTGGGGCCCTCTGATAGTTAACATTCTTCATCAGCACACAGGTCCCTATAGACCCTCAGGATTGAAAGTAGCACACAGCTGCAGGGCTAGGCCTGGGACAGGATGGTGACTGGGGGGTGACGTAGGGGTGAACAGTTACACTGTAAGTGAGCCACAGCCCAGGTTCCTAGCACTGGCTTTCTGAGAAAAAGGAATAGAACAGACTTCTCTCCCTTGCTTTCCTTGCCTTCTTCCACTATGCATTGTTGGTCATGACAGGAAGAAGATCAGACAGAATGGCACCTGTTTTCTATTTAGCTCATTGCAGAGGGATCTGCATTTCTTCCGGGACAGTTGACACCATTTAGCTCTTCACACAGATTACCTTGCTCCTCTGCAACAAGATTTAGAACAAAGGGACACCACTCTTCAAGGGGGGTTCAGGAGGGTATCAGAATCACCTGGAAAGATGTTTAAAAATATTCATGGCCTAGGGGAAAAGTAGAGGGTTTGAGCTGGAGATTCCACATGTCCTCTCTGTGCAATTGCAGTGGAGGCAAGTAGAGAGGTGCACACAGTTAAGATCTTCCTTGTTGAGAACCACTAATTTAGATGGGACAGTGAGCCAGGGCTAAATTCACATGTCTTTCATTTACGTCAAGACATGCAATAAAGGAAATAGCATCACCACAGTCAGAAAACCTTGTAATAAGGCCTCCATAATATCTGGAAACAGGGGTCTGAAGGCTACTGGAACTTCCTCCCTCAATTGCATGCATCTCTTTGCTTCTGTACATTTCTATTATCCTCTCTCATTAACTTAATCTCCAAGCTGGGAACATGGCTGCTGAAGTGTTTTAAGTGTTACTCTCTATCGCTCCTCTCTCAGATTAGGATTGAAGTTTTTTTGTTTTTTTGCTTTTTTTTTTTTTTTTCTCCAGCAACAGTCTGCTCTAAGTCTTCTTCCACATCCTCCTGCTTTGCCTTGAAGTCTCATCAGCCCCCTTCCAACCTTGCCAAGCAGAAAAGCCTGAGCTGGTGTTGAAGGGTGTCAATGACTTAAGCTCTATGGCAAATGTTGCGAGCTGCCTGCCCTGCAACCCCACTCTCTAATTGCCCCTTTCTTCCTAACAAAACTCCAGTTTTTATTTGGTGTTGCAGTGAGGGATGGCCATGTAACAACATTCTGGTTCATGATAATAAGGTTAGGGTTTCTTGGAGAGATTTTGCTTTCCTAATGGTGCCATTTCTTATTTTCCTCTCCATTTTCTTTCTGCTTTAGAAATATAATGTATTGTCAGGTGATACAGCAACCATTTTGCAACCATGAAGCAAAGTTTGCAAATGAAGACCTATGAGTTAAGGATGGTGAAATGAAAAGATGGAAGAAACCTGGGCTCCTGATGAAATTGTTATTGAACACTAGTCTGCCTAACTGAAGCATTTAATTGTGTAAGATTTCTACTCCCTGTTTAAACTACTGTGGTCAGGGTTTTCTTGAGGACACTTCATTCACATATTCAATTATTTATTAAATTCTTACTTCATGCTAGACACTGCTCTAGACAAAATATAACCTCCCTACCCTCATGAAGCACACATTCTGGTAGGGAAGGAAAAATAAAACAATAAGTATAGATAATATAAGACAACATATAGATAATAATAAATGCTAATAGAAAAATAAAGCAAAAATTTGTTGTAGAAAGTTTGGAGTGGGCCTAGAAAGGAAGTTTACGCAGGATGGCTGGGAAAGGCCACTTTTCATTGAGAAAGTGACATTTAAATATAGACCAAAAAGACATGAGGGAGCTAGTCTTGCAGGTGTCTGAGGGAAGAGCACTCCAAGAATTATAACAGCAAGTGCAAAGGACCTGAGGCAAGAGAATACCTGGCATGTTTAAGGATCAATGACAAGATAAGCAAAGAATAAAAGAAGAATATTTTGATGAGGCAGAGAAAATGAGGAATCACAATATATAGGAGCTTATAGATCACCATGAGGACTATTCTGGGTGAAGTGGAAAGCCACCAGGGAGTCTGAACAGAGGAGTAACATGGCCTGACTGACTTTATAAGGCTCCCACTGGCTGCCACATTGAGATGGGTACAGAAGCAAGAAGGCTTCTGAAGTAATCTGTGGGGAAATAAAAGCTCCTTGGACTGGAGTGGCAGCAGGGACATGATGAAGAGCAGGGGGATTCTCGGATAACATGATGGTAAAAGCCCATGAGATTTGCTGATGGAGTAGATGTGGAAGGTATAAGGATATGGAGGGTAGAAGGAAAGGAGTCAAGAAATACCCCAGAGGCTTGGACCTGAGCAAATGGAAGAACGAGCTGCCATCCTGGAGTGTCAGAAGACTGCTGAGGAGCAGGTTGGAGGGTAGGAGGCACTCAGCACAGTCCTAGAAGGCCTGGGCTCTGCTGCAGAAATGCTGGTGAACTAGAGGATATGCCCCCAACTCCCTGGGCCTCAGTTTCTTTTATGCTTCCTTCCCTGTGAAATCCCATTCCACATTCACATTTCTAGTCCCTGTTGGTAATGCTGGGACTTCTGAAGGTGCTGAAAGCAAGACTTTGTTCTTCTTTTTTGTGCTACTTAATAAGCAAGAAAATGGGCCAAGTGAACATTTTAGCAATGTTTTCAATTAAAAGAGGGGAAAAGCTTCTGTTTGTTCAAGATTTCACAATTAGATGTTTTATAAAATTTTAAAAATCAATTTAAGTGATGATGAGCATTTTTTCATGTGTCTGATAGCCATTTGTATGTCTTGATTGGAGAAGTATCTGTCCATATCTTCTGCCCATTTTTTGATATGATTGTCTGTTTTGTGTGTGTTGAGTTTGAGGAGTTCATTATAGATCCTGGATATCAACCTTTTGTCTGTACTGTCATTTGCAAATATCTTCTCCCATTCCGTGGGTTGCCTCTTTGTTTTCTTGACTGTTTCCTTTGCTGTGCAGAAGTTTTTGATTTTGATGAAGTCCCAAAAGTTCATCTTTGCTTTTGTTTCCTTTGCCTTTGGAGACATATCTTGAAAGAAGTTGCTGTGGCTGATATCGAAGAGATTACTGCCTATGTTCTACTCTAGGATTCTGATGGATTCCTGTCTCAAATTGAGGTCTTTTATCCATTTTGAGTTTATCTTTGTGTACGGTGTAAGAGAATGGTCGAGTTTCATTCTTCTACATATAGCTGCCCAGCTTTCACAGCAGCATTTATTGAAGAGACTGTCTTTTTTCCCACTGTATATTTTTTCCTGTTTTGTCGAAGATTATTTGACCATAGATTTGAGGGTCCATATCTGGGCTCTCTACTCTGTTCCACTGGTCTATGTGTCTGTTTTTATGCCAGTACCATGCTGTCTTGGTGATCACAGCTTTGTAGTAAAGCTTGAAATCAGGTAACGTGATGCCCCCAGTTTTATTTTTGTTTTTCAACATTTCCTTAGCGATTCAGGGTCTCTTCTGATTCCATACAAATTTTTGGATTATTTGCTTCAGCTCTTTGAAAAATACCGGTGGGATTTTGATTGGAATGGCATTAAAAGTATAGATTGCTCTAGGCAGTATAGACATTTTAACAATGTTTATTCCTCTGATCCAAGAGCATGGAATGGTCTTCCATCTTTTTGTGTCTTCTTCATTTTCTTTCATGAGTGTTCTGTAGTTCCTCGAGTACAGATCCTTTACCTCTTTGGTTAGGTTTATTCCCAGGTATCTTATGATTCTTGGTGCTATAGTAAATGGAATCGATTCTCTAATTTCCCTTTCTGTATTTGCTTCTGCACAGCAAAGGAAACAGTCAAAAAAACAAAGAGGCAACCCACTGAATGGGAAAAGATATTTGCAAATGACAGTACAGACAAAAGGTTGATATCCAGGATCTATAATGAACTCCTCAAACTCAACACACACAAAACAGGCAAACATATCAAAAAATGGGCAGAAGGTATGAACAGACACTTCTCCAATCAAGACATACAAATGGCTATCAGACACATGAAAAAATGTTCATCATCACTAGCCCTCAGGGAGATTCAAATAAAACCACATTGAGATATCACCTTACACCAGTTAGAATGGGAAAAATTAACAAAACAGGAAACAATATGTGTTGGAGAGGATGTGGAGAAAGGGGAACCCTCTTACACTCTTGGTGGGAATGCAAGTTGGTGCAGCCTCTTTGGAGAACAGTGTGGATATTCCTCAAGAAATTAAAAATAGAACTCCCCTATGACCCTGCAATTGCACTCCTGGGTATTTACCCCAAAGATACAGATGTCGTGAAAAGAAGGGCCATCTGCACCCAATGTTTATAGCAGCAATGGCCACGGTCGCCAAAATGTGGAAAGAACCAAGATGCCCTTCAATGGACGAATGGATAAGGAAGATGTGGTCCATATACACTATGGAGTATTAAGCCTCCATCAGAAAGGATGAATACCCAACTTTTATAGCAACATGGATGGGACTGGAAGAGATTATGCTGAGTGAAATAAGTCAAGCAGAGAGAGTCAATTATCATATGGTTTCACTTATTTGTGGAGCATAACAAAAAGCATGGAGGACATGGGGAGTTAGAGAGAAGGGGGTTGGGGTAAATTAGAAGGGGAGGTGAATCACGAGAGACTATGGACTTTGAAAAAACAATCTGAGGGGTTTGAAGTGGCGGGGGGTGGGAGGTTGGGATACCAGGTGGTGGGTATTATAGAGGGCACAGATTACATGGAGCACTGGGTGTGGTGAAAAAATAATGATACTGTTATGCTGAAAATAAATAAATGAAAAATAAATTAAAAAATAATCAATGCAAGGACTCCCTGGTTTTTTCCTTCGAGAGAACAGACTTCTAAGGAGTAGCACTGATAATGACCCATGTCCCTGCAATTTGTCTTTTACAGTTATTAAACAACCTCACAGTGCTTTCATCTGACATTATTTGATCCCCAACTAACTCCCACAATTTCTCTCTAATTTAAGGTTGAGGCTCAGAGAGCTCAGACCCCTTGAAGAAGGTCATCCAGTTTGAAATCAACAGAGTGGGGTGCCTGGATGGCTCAGTCGGTTAAGTGTCCACCTTTGGTTCACGTCACGATCCAAGAATCCTGGGATCAAGGCTCCCAACCCCCCACCCCCACGTCATCAGGCTTCCTGCTCACTGGGGAACCTGCTTCTCCCACTGCCCCTCCACCCTGCTTGTATGTTCTCTCATGCATGCTCTGTCTCTGTCTCTCTCAAATAAATTAAATCTTTTCTAAAAAAAGAAATTAACAGAGGTAGAATTTTAATCCCAATATTTGAACTCTCAATTTGATTGAGACCCTATAGGTGCCCTATATCCCTATGTATGCTGAGTTAGGTTGAATTTGTGAAGTAGCAATAAAACTTTAAAGAAGGAAAGGTTTCTTTGCTTATGTCATCTATACCCACGCCTCAGTTTCCCTATGACTTCAGCCAGCAACTGTGACTCACTGGTTTCAAAGGAATGTGGATTCATTTGAGTAAATAGATTAAAAACATGGCCTGAAAGATTTTCATGTTATATCTTTGAGTCACCAAATTCTTGGTGAAGAATCATGATGTGAAGCCCTCCTCCCATCTGCTAATTCTCTTTGCTGTCTCCACACAGCCAAAGTGAAATGAACACTCTCTGTTCTCCTAAGCATCCCCTTCAGTCTTCTGGCAGCAGTGGGATGTGGTGTGGAAGAACTTGGTTCAGACCATCTTTTGAAGTACTTTAGATTTGTTTTTCCATTTCTGCCATACCCCAAAACATAGCTGGGTTTTTTTTTTTTTTTTTGTCTCTTCTTATAGTCCCCCTATGAAAAATGAAGGGCAGAGAGAGAATCACAAAGTTGGTCATGTGTGGAAAGGGAAGAGGTTCTCACCTTTGTCCCCACCTAACCCTGTAAGATCCCCTCACCATAAACTGCATGACTCGTACTTTCTTATTCATCATTCCCAGAGGTCTTGAAATTCCACCTTTTCAGCAAACTCACATGTAACTTCAGAAAGCATTCTGATTCTTGGGTGCCTATTAACTCATGAGTATATTGGTGACAAGGGGAAAGGGATGGTGTGAACCTTCTACAAAAGGCATGACTGTGCTGAGGCTTTGCCATACAGTTTCAAAAAGGCAGTTTAACTCAAAATGCACTGTGAGTGTTTCAAAAACATTGAGAATTAGAAATAACAAAAGGCAGTTGTAGGCTTGTTTTATGAGAATGATTATTAGAAGATGAGAGGATAGCGGACCCTGCAAGTGTAAGCTGAGACAGAAGTACTAAATGTTGGCTTCTAGCCTTCTTGGTGCCCAGGACCCTCCCTGAAAATGGGTTAGGAGCCATGCAATGCAAAATACTGCACCATCCAATCCATTATGGGCCACTGGATGGAGCGAATTAATTTTTCTCCAATGTGTTCTAAAATAGTCACAACTATATGAAACCGGGGAAACAGGTTATTTTGAAGACAATGTCAACTTGACAATCGTTTTTAATGTTTTCTTATGGATAGAGTATTCCTGTGGGGAAAATTACAGGCTTTCCTTTTACCCAACTTCTCTTACATTCCACTCTAGGTAGGGTGATATAGTGGAAGATACACTGAACATGGAGTCAAACCCCGCTACTCTTCATTTGCCAACTGTTGACTCTGCGAGCCATCATTGTAAGCTCTTTGGGCCGCTTGTGTCTTTCTTTGTCAAATGAGAGAGCTGGGAAAATGACCACTAAAAACTCATCTCCAGCTACTCCATGGTTCTCTCTTCTCCACCAGCCACCTTATCTGCTTGTATGTTATGCCAAGGTTTCTCTCTTCTCTATGAGAAGGATAGACAAAAGACGATGGAAGTAAAACTCTATTAACTGTGCAGTTTTTTTTTAATATAATTTTTTATTTTTTATAAACATATATTTTTATCCCCAGGGGTACAGGTCTGTGAATCACCAGGTTTACACACTTCACAGCACTCACTAAAACACATACCCTCCCCAATGTCCATAATCCCACCCCCTTCTCCCAAACCCCCTCCCCCCAGAAACCCTCAGTTTGTTTTGTGAGATTAAGAGTCACTTATGTTTTGTCTCCCTCCCAATCCCATCTTCTTTCATTGATTCTTCTCCTACCCACTTAAGCCCCCATGTTGCATCACCACTTCCTCATATCAGGGAGATCATATGATAGTTGTCTTTCTCTGCTTGACTTATTTCGCTAAGCATGATACGCTCTAGTTCCATCCATGTTGTCGCAAATGGCAAGATTTCATTTCTTTTGATGGCTGCATAGTATTCCATTGTGTATATATACCACATCTTCTTGATCCATTCATCTGTTGATGGACATCTAGGTTCTTTCCATAGTTTGGCTATTGTGGACATTGCTGCTATAAACATTTGAGTACACGTGCCCCATTGGATCACTACGTTTGTATCTTTAGGGTAAATACCCAATAGTGCAATTGCTGGGTCATAGGGCAGTTCTATTTTCAACATTTTGAGGAACCTCCATGCTGTTTTCCAGAGAGGTTGCACCAGCTTGCATTCCCACCAACAGTGTAGGAGGGTTCCCCTTTCTCCGCATTCTCACCAGCATCTGTCATTTCCTGACTTGTTGATTTTAGCCATTCTGACTGGTGTGAGGTGATATCGCATTGTGGTTTTGATTTGTATTTCCCTGATGCCGAGTGACATGGAGCATTTTTTCATGTGTCTGTTGGCCATCTGAATGTCTTCTTTGCAGAAATGTCTGTTCATGTCCTCTGCCCATTTCTTGATTGGATTATTTGTTCTTTGGGTGTTGAGTTTGCTAAGTTCTTTATAGATTCTGGACACTAGTCCTTTATCTGATATGTCGTTTGCAAATATCTTCTCCCATTCTGTCAGTTGTCTTTTGATTTTGTTAACTGTTTTCTTTGCTGTGCAAAAACTTTTGATCTTGATGAAATCCCAATAGTTCATTTTTGCCCTTGCTTCCCTTGTCTTTGGCGTTGTTCCTAGGAAGATGTTGCTGCGGCTGAGGTCGAAGAGGTTGCTGCCTGTGTTCTCCTCAAGGATTTTGATGGATTCCTTTCGCACATTGAGGTCCTTCATCCATTTTGAGTCTATTTTCGTGTGTGGTGTAAGGGAATGGTCCAATTTCATTTTTCTGCATGTGGCTGTCCAATTTTCCCAGCACCATTTATTGAAGAGGCTGTCTTTTCTCCATTGGACATTCTTTCCTGCTTTGTCGAAGATTAGTTGACCATAGAGTTGAGAGTCTATTTCTGGGCTCTCTATTCTGTTCCATTGATCTATGGGTCTGTTTTTGTGCCAGTACCATGCTGTCTTGATGATGACAGCTTTGTAATAGAGCTTGAAGTCCGGGATTGTGATGCCACCAACGTTGGCTTTCTTTTTCAATATCCCTTTAGCTATTCGAGGTCTTTTCTGGTTCCATATAAATTTTAGAATTATTTGTTCCATTTCTTTGAAAAAGATGGATGGTACTTTGATAGGAATTGCATTAAATGTGTAGATTGCTTTAGGTAGCATAGACATTTTCACAATATTTATTCTTCCAATCCAGGAGCATGGAACATTTTTCCATTTCTTTGTGTCTTCCTCAATTTCTTTCATGAGTACTTTATAGTTTTCTGAGTATAGATTCTGTGTCTCTTTGGTTAGGTTTATTCCTAGGTATCTTATGGTTTTGGGTGCAATTGTAAATGGGATTGACTCCTAATTTCTCTTTTTTCTGTCTTGCTGTTGGTGTAGAGAAATGCAACTGATTTCTGTGCATTGATTTTATATCCTGACACTTTACTGAATTCCTGTATAAGTTCTAGCAGTTTTGGAGTGGAGTCTTTTGGGTTTTCCACATATAGTATCATATCATCTGCGAAGAGTGATAATTTGACTTCTTCTTTGCCGATTTGGATGCCTTTAATTTCCTTTTGTTGTCTGATGGCTGAGGCTAGGACCTCTAGTACTATGTTGAATAGCAGTGGTGATAATGGACATCCCTGCCGTGTTCCTGACCTTAGCGGAAAAGCTTTCAGTTTTTCTCCATTGAGAATGATATTTGCAGTGGGTTTTTCATAGATGGCTTTGATGATATTGAGGTATGTGCCCTCTATCCCTACATTTGAAGAGTTTTGATCAGGAAGGGATGCTGTACTTTGTGAAATGCTTTTTCAGCATCTATTGAGAGTATCATATGGTTCTTGTTCTTACTTTTATTGATGTGTTGTATCACATTGACTGATTTGCGGATGTTGAACCAACCTTGCAGCCCTGGAATAAATCCCACTTGGTCGTGGTGAATAATCTTTTTAATGTACTGTTGAATCCTATTGGCTAATATTTTTGTTGAGTATTTTCGTATCTGTGTTCATCAAGGATATTGGTCTATAGCTCTCTTTTTTGGTGGGATCCTTGTCTGGTTTTGGGATCAAGGTGATGCTGGCCTCATAAAATGAGTTTGGAAGTTTCCCTTCCATTTCTATTTTTTGGAACAGTTTTAGGAGAATAGGAATTAGTTCTTCTTTAAATGTTTGGTAGAATTCCCCCGGGGAAGCCGTCTGGCCCGGGGCTTTTGTTTGTTTGGAGATTTTTAATGACTGTTTCAATCTCCTTACTGGTTATGGGTCTGTTCAGGCTTTCTATTTCTTCCTGGTTCAGTTGTGGTACTTTATATGTTTCTAGAAATGCATCCATTTCTTCCAGATTGTCAAATTTATTGCCGTAGAGTTGCTCATAGTATGTTCTTATAATAGTTTGTATTTCTTTGGTGTTAGTTGTGATCTCTCCTCTTTCATTCATGATTTTATTTATTTGGGTCCTTTCTCTTTTCTTTTTGATAAGTCGGGCCAGGGGTTTATCAATTTTATTAATTCTTTCAAAGAACCAGCTCCTACTTTCGTTGATTTGTTCTATTGTCTTTTTGGTTTCTATTTTATTGATTTCTGTTCTGATCTTTATGATTTCTCTTCTCCTGCTAGGCTTAGGGTTTCTTTCTTGTTCTTTCTCCAGCTCCTTTAGGTGTAGGGTTAGATTGTGTACCTGAGACCTTTCTTGTTTCTTGAGAAAGGCTTGTACCGCTATATATTTTCCTCTCAGGACTGCCTTTGTTGTGTCCCACAGATTTTGAACCGTTGTATTTTCATTATCATTTGTTTCCATGATTTTTTTCAATTCTTCTTTAATTTCCCGGTTGACCCATTCATTCTTTAGAAGGATGCTGTTTAGTCTCCATGTATTTTGGTTCCTTACAAACTTCCTTTTGTGGTTGAGTTCTAGCTTTAGAGCATTGTGGTCTGAAAATATGTAGGGAATGATCCCAATCTTTTGATATCGATTGAGTCCTGATTTAGGACCGAGGATGTGATCTATTCTGGAGAATGTTCCATGTGCACTAGAGAAGAATGTGTATTCTGTTGCTTTGGGATGAAATGTTCTGAATATATCTGTGATGTCCATCTGGTCCAGTGTGTCGTTTAAGGCCTTTATTTCCTTGCTGATCTTTTGCTTGGATGACCTGTCCATTTCACTGAGGGGAGTGTTAAAGTCCCCTACTATTATTGTATTATTGTTGATGTGTTTCTTTGATTTTGTTATTAATTGGTTTATATAGTTGGCTGCTCCCACGTTGGGGGCATAGATATTTAAAATTGTTAAATCTTCTTGTTGGACAGACCCTTTGAGTATGATATAGTGTCCTTCCTCATCTCTTATTATAGTCTTTGGCTTAAAATCTAATTGATCTGATATAAGGATTGCCACTCCTGCTTTCTTCTGATGTCCATTAGCATGGTAAATTCTTTTCCACCCCCGCACTTTAAATCTGGAGGTGTCTTCGGGCTTAAAATGAGTTTCTTGGAGGCAACATATAGATGGGTTTTGTTTTTTTATCCATTCTGATACCCTGTGTCTTTTGACAGGGGCATTTAGCCCATTGACATTCAGGGTAACTATTGAGAGATATGAATTTAGGGCCATTGTATTGCCTGTAAGGTGACTGTTACTGTATATGGTCTCTGTTCCTTTCTGATCTACCACTTGTAGGCTCTCTCTTTGCTTAGAGGACCCCTTTCAATATTTCCTGTAGACCTGGTTTGGTGTTTGCAAATTCTTTCAGTTGTTGTTTGTCCTGGAAGCTTTTAATCTCTCCTTCTATTTTCAATGATAGCCTAGCTGGATATAGTATTCTGGGCTGCATGTTTTTCTCCTTTAGTGCTCTGAAAATATCATGCCAGCTCTTTCTGGCCTGCCAGGTCTCTGTGGATAAGTCAGCTACCAATCTAATATTTTTACCATTGTATGTTACAGACTTCTTTTCCCGGGCTGCTTTCAGAATTTTCTCTTTGTCACTGAGACTTGTAAATTTTACTATTAGGTGACGGGATGTGGGCCTATTCTTATTGATTTTGAGGGGCGTTCTCTGAACCTCCTGAATTTTGATGCTCGTTCCCTTTGCCATATTGGGGAAATTCTCCCCAATAATTCTCTCCAGTATACCTTCTGCTCCCCTCTCACTTTCTTCTTCTTCTGGAATCCCAATTATTCTAATGTTGTTTCGTCTTATGGTGTCACTTATCTCTCGAATTCTCCCCTCGTGGTCCAGTAGCTGTTTGTCCCTCTTTTGCTCAGCTTCTTTATTCTCTGTCATTTGGTCTTCTATATCACTAATTCTTTCTTCTGCCTCATTTATCCTAGCAGTGAGAGCCTCCATTTTTTATTGCACCTCATTAATAGCTTTTTTGATTTCAACTTGGTTAGATTTTAGTTCTTTTATTTCTCCAGAAAGGGCTTTTATATCTCTCGAGAGGGTTTCTCTAATATCTTCCATGCCTTTTTTGAGCCCAGCTAGAACCTTGAGAATTGTCATTCTGAACTCTAGATCTGACATATTACCAATGTCTGTATTGATTAGGTCCCTAGCCTTCGGTACTGCCTCTTGTTCTTTTTTTTGTGTTGAATTTTTCCGTCTTGTCATTTTGTCCAGATAAGAGTATATGAAGGGGCAAGTAAAATACTAAAAGGGTGGCAACAACCCCAGGAAAATATGCTTTAACCAAATTAGAAGAGATCCCAAATCGTGAGGGGGGAGAAAGGGGATAAAAAGAGGTTCAAAAAGGAAGAAAGAAAAAAAAAAAAAAAGAAAAAAGAAAGAAAAAAAAAGAAAAGAATTTAAAAAAAAAGAAAACACCTAAGAAAAATATAAAAAAGAAAAAATATATGTATTAGATAAACTAGTAAAAAATCGTTAAAAAAGAAAAAGGTAACAGTTAAAAAATAAAAAAATTTTACCTGAAGGCGAGAAAAAAAAAAAAATGAAAAAGAAAAAAATTAAATTAACCGCAAGACTAAAAAAAAATCACAGGGAAAAACCATGAGTTCCATGCTTTGGTGCTTTGCTTTCTCCTCCTCTAGAATTCTGCTGCTCTCCTTGGTATTGAAACCGCACTCTTTGGTAGGTGAACTTGGTCTCGGCTGGATTTCTTGTTGATCTTCTGGGGGAGGGGCCTGTTGTAGTGATTCTCAAGTGTCTTTGCCCCAGGCGGAATTGCACCGCCCTTACCCGGGGCCGGGGTGAGTAATCCGCTTGGGTTTGCTTTCAGGAGCTTTTGTTCCCTGAGCGCTTTCTGTAGAGTTCTGGAGGACGGGAATACAAATGGCGGCCTCCTGGTCTCCGGCCCGGAGGAGCCAAGAGCCCAGGGCCGCACTCCTCAGTGCGCGCTCAGAGAACCGCGCCCAGTTACTCCCGTCTGCCTGACCTCCGGCCGTGCTCCGAGTTCACCGAGCCTGCGACCGGTTCAAGGTCACCCCGAGCTGCGAGCTTACTGTCGGCTCTGTCTCTGTAGCTGGCTTTCCCGTTCCAATACCCGCAAG
This sequence comes from Mustela lutreola, assembly GCF_030435805.1. Classification (NCBI taxonomy): domain Eukaryota; kingdom Metazoa; phylum Chordata; class Mammalia; order Carnivora; family Mustelidae; genus Mustela; species Mustela lutreola. The sequence goes on along the minus strand of NC_081302.1, from coordinate 62,111,308 downwards.
CTCTGCGACACTCAGACACCCCCAATCCTTCTGTGACCCTGCGGGACCTGAGGCCACGCTGACCCCGTGTGGGCTTTGCCCCGGGTAGCCTCTGGAGCGATGTCCCTCAGCGGAACAGACTTTTAAAAGTCCTGATTTTGTGCCCGGTTGCTCCGCCGCTTGCCGGGAGCCGGCCCCTCCCCCCGGGGTCTATCTTCCCGTCGCTTTGGATTCACTTCTCCGCCGGTCCTACCTTTCAGAAAGTGGTTGTTTTTCTGTTTCCAGAATTGCTGTTCTTCTTCTCTCCGATCTGCCGATGGATTTTCAGGTGTTTGCAATCTTTAGATAAGCTATCTAGCTGATCTCTGGCTAGCTGAAGTAGTCTCGGCCTGCTACTTCTCCGCCATCTTGACTCCTCCCTTAACTGTGCAGTTTTAAACTGAGTGTCTCACATTAAGCTTGTGGATTTTTGTGAAGAACAACTAGAAAACTTCCTGTAGGATTTTTCATGTTATTTTCTACTCAGTGGGATAATTTTTTTAAAAGATTTTATTTATTTATTTGACACAGAGAGAGAGATCACAAGTAGTCAGAGAGGCAGGCAGAGGGGTGTGAATGGGGGTGGTAGTAGGATCCCTCCTGAGCAGAGAGCTCAATGCAGGGCTCCATCCCAGGGCTCTGAGATCATGACCTGAGCCAAAGGCAGAGGCTTAACCAGTGAGATAATTTTAAAAATATAGTTTATTGTCTTTTATCTTATATATTTACATATACCTATGGTTCAGCTACAGGACTACAATTGGAAAATTGTATGAACTGGTATCAAAATTGTATCTTCTCTTGGTTATCTGGGGCTTGGAGTTAATCTCAGTAAAGGAATATCCTCATTTGTCTCAATATTCTGGATTCTTGTATCCTACTCAGTTTCTCTAGCAACTGACATTTCCAGGCTTAACCAGCCTTTGGCACTGAGTGGATAGTCCTAGGAAAGGGCTCCTTTTCTGCATTAAAACTGGAAATAAACTGCAGTTGGCAAGAATACTGGGGCAGGTGGGCACTAGTTCCCTTTACTTCACTTTTACCCCAAGGGAAAATGGGAAAATTCATGAGACAAGTTATGTTATTTATTTGCTTAAGAACTTCCCTTCTGCCATTCCCTCCATATGGTTTATGTTTTCCTTCTGAATTGGTGCTTTCACAGTACAAAACTGCCTTTGTTGAGAGGCAGTAACAGGTGTGTTTGTGAGAGGGAGTGCATGTGAGAGAATGGGAGAAAATGTGCATCTGTGTGAGTGCGGGCAGGGCAGAGGGTGAGCGTGTATGTGCAGGTGTCCGTGTCCTCTAAGGCACAAGACCCAGTGTGCTTGGTGAATTCCTCAGGAGAGTGTATTCACGTAACATTTAAGAGCTCTTGGCTGAGAAATCTATACACCATCTGTGAACACATCCTTTCCAGAGAAGCTGCAAAACCACCTTCAATTCCTAACATAGACACAGCAAATGCATTTCAGTTCTGAGGAAGTTCTAGGTCCATGGATGCAACGAACTCAGCAATACTCACCTTGTCTTGCTTCCCTCTAGTGTGTTAGACAAAGCATGGACTTCAGGACAGATAGACTGGATTCAAAATTCATCCTGGTATTTCTTAGTGTGCAGATGTTGGGTAATTTACTAAATTGCCCCACATCCCGATCTCCTTATCCATAAATTCTGGATAAAAATGCCCAACTCACAATGTGATTGAGAATTCATTTGTAGAGCTGCCTCGCTCAGTGCCCAGTACATAGTAGGTATTCTGTAAATGTTGGTTCTTATCCCATAAGTGCAATTCTCAGACAAGATTAAGCAGAGATGGGAAAAATTCTTACCATATGTTCAGGTAAGTAATTGACAAGTTTCAAATTGCTTTCTAATTTGCCAACAGAGGTTTTGACCTCTTTTCCTTTGGCATGACGAAGTTGCTTATGACGGTGCAGCTGCATGTGTTGCCTTTAAGCTTGTCTCCTCCATGGAATAGTGAAACAACTGTGCACTGCTTTTAAGACACAAAAACACCCCCTCTGCCCTGCTTTCAGCAGGCTCCAAGCCCTTGGCTGTTCTCATGGGGATGGTGTTGGAGTATGTCCAGCCTCCCAAGACAATGTAGACTGATTCCCATCATGGCCAATGGCACTGAAGATGGACAACTGCCCAGGATACACTCCACAACAGTGAGGCCACACACGACAAATATTTTGGGGGGGAAAATAAAATCATGACAGTTTGTTTCATCTTAGGGATAAAGGAGCTCAATTAGACTCCGGTTGAAAAGCAAGACTTGCTCTCTACTTTTGGATAGACATCATAGTATTATAGAAAGATAGGAGTCAGAGGAAAGTTCAAATCCCATGGCTGCCACTCTAGTACAAACACAGAATGAAGTGAAACACCACTTTAACTCCCAAATTTCTGTTTCCAGTTTTCTAGGTGGTAATATCCAAAACATCAAGTTGCTGTTCCTGAATCCATCAAGAAATCCCCTCGCACCACGTCTGGTACAAAGTAAATCATCAGTGAACATCGGTGTCCTTCATAAAGTCCTCAACTGCACATGATAGAGATCCATTCTAGGCACATATTTAAACAATTTGCTACTTGGCCTGTTGGCAGTTATTAGCCAAGTCCAAAAGAGAAACCGCTCTGTGCTGACCACTAAGAGAACAAAGACTTTGAAGTAGAAGCAAGCATTCTCTCTGTTCCAAGAAATATTAATTATTAGTCACCATTTCTTAATTTTGAAGGCAGATCAGCATGCTGGATGGGCTTCTTAGATGCATCTTTGTAGGTTGGATGGTAGATACTGTGGATATATTCCCTTTGCAGACAGTTTATCCCTTTTCATGCATCCTTTCCTCTAATTCAGTTTCCAAGGCTGACCACCATATTTCCCAGATCCCTCACAGTTAGCATTTCATATCATCAGATGCAAACCATGAGACTTATAGTCAAGTTATATGGCATCTTACACTGGGTTCCCTGAAAACAGATTCTTGGACAAATATTTGTATATAGAAAATTTATTAGGGACTGTGTCAAGAACCACACCTGGAAGGAAAAGAAAGCAGCAGCACAACAGAGTCTGGAAAAGTTAAACTGCAATGTAGTTGTAAAGAAACTTTGACCAGTCCCCACAGGGTGCTCTGTGCTGGAAAGGCTATCCAGAGGTATCCCCAGCGGAGGCAGATGGGACCAGTATACTGTATCTTGCATCTATGAGTGACTAGAGGTGGGCTATTCCCAGGGACAAGCCAGAACTTGGGCAAAGATAAACAGACTCACCAGCAGTCAACTCTCCTGGTAGCTGCGAGAATGAGCTGCTTCTTGAAGGGGAAATGTAGATAGCCTGCCACAGATCTTCAAAGCCCACTGTGGAGCAACCATTCTGCACTCAGATCCACCTGCTTATATTGTATTTACCCCATCAGCTTCTCTGGGATTCTAGCTGGTCTCATTTCCTGAGCAAATTTATGAAAGAGGTTGATCCTAGGAACTATAGTCCCCCTCGATACAACTTGTTTAAGGCCACAACAGATGCAGTCTCTCTTCTCTGTGGCTCATGCTAGATTGCTTGCACTTAGCTACTACCTCTTCTAGTCTAGGTGGTTCACCAAATCTTCAGACCTAAAAGTCTGAATCCTTGGTCAGCATGCTCTTTTCAGACAATAGCTTATCCATCAATCATCAGAATTGCACAGGATAATAACAAAAGATGTCAATCATCACAATGCCAGAATTGTAGTAGCTCCCTACCTCTACCTGGTGATCAAGGCCAGTTATTCCCATATGGTAACCCATTTCCTTGAATGCTGGTCTTTAGGCATGAAGAGCCATACAGCCTACAGGTGTAGGGATAGAATACACAAATTCCCCAAGTGGGTTACTGGGAGTGTGGTAATCTGGGGTGCTCCTGCTTCAACCTCTCAGGTCTTAGGCAATGCATTCTACCTCTTGGGGTCACAGGACCATATAACGTTTGTTGAATTTGAGTATATTGTGTCCTAGAAGACAGCACCTTATGTGTGAATGAGGCTTCGCCTTTTTCCTCTATCAGCTGGCAATAGAAGACTCACCATGTGACACCAGTGCAAGAGTGGTAAATGACATGGGGATGGGGGTCACCTGCTTATGCAGCTAATTTGTGCCAATCCCAGATACACCACTTCCACCTTACAATAGACTGCTGCTGGGCCACCAACCATATGACTTGGTGGATATGGTAGAGGGGCAGCTGACCAGATGGCTACTTAATGCCCATGTTCAGGGTCCAGTAGCATACTAGGAACCTGTGTTTCAAATGGAATATAATATTCTGATGCAGATATCAATTCCCCTGTTAGGTGATAAGTTATAATTCCCCCAAAGGGATAAAACTGCCCCAAACTCCCATTTAGGTATCTGTTTTCTCCACAGCTAGCTCTATGCTAGTTCCCTGGTATTGCTCAAGTAACCAGAGTGCTATAGAAGCCTGGTCCTCCTGTATAGCCTCTTACTGCCCTACACTTCCCACTCCACCTCTACTCCCCCAGCGGGCAGGCTTCCCTGTCATCTAATAAATGGATTCAGAAATATTCACAAGTGTGGAATTTGCTGCACCCAAAACCCAAAAAGGTCTATCAGGCACTGTGTTTCCTTCTTAGAAGTGGGAAGTTCAAAAGGCACTAATTTGTCCCTTACTTTGGAATAGATGCCCTGGCAAGCCCTGGGGCCTGAAAACTGTACTGATGTGGGAGTCTCTGAACTTCATGGGTTATCTCCTATCCTCTGGAACTCATAGACTCACTAAAACCTCCAAAGTATTTGTCTTGGCATTTATCTCTGTTGCCTGGCCCTAGGATGTGATATTTTTTTCTTTAGTCTTGGCAGGAAGAGAGAAGCAGTTTCAGAGGCTTCCATTTACCATTCTCCTCCACGATAGCTCTACCCTCACAGGCCAAGAAATTAGTGTGGAAGTCTTGTCAGTTACTAGGCATGTCCATTCAAAATACCGACTTAGGGACCACTGAAGTATCCAGTAGGGTCTGTGGACCCAGTGATCCACTATGAATCAGATCGGCCCCAGAACTCCATTTATTCCCCAGCTCCCATATCTAACAGAGGGGTCCTGTTGCTTCAGGTCCCCAGCTACCAAAATCAACTTGAAGTTCAGTACACTAGTCCTCAAAATATCTGAGTATTTTCCTTTCCCCAGGATATAGATACACAAGTAAGTTGGTCCATTTGGGAAGGTGTGGAGAGGAAGGGTGGAATCATTACCATATTACACTTATCACAGTGCTGTGGAATCCTCCTTCCTGGTGACGCAGCCTTTCCTCTAACCAGTGGGTTCCAGATCTGAGAATCAGTTCAAGTCTAGGAACTGAGCATGAGGTCATCTTTATGTATGGGTCTACTGCCCACAGTCTCTTAACCACCCACTCTTGATTTCTTCTGATTGTACAGATTGAGCAATACTCTTTTAGGCTGCCCTTTTCTTTTGCCCCTATGAATGCTATATTCTATACATCATCTTAGGAGCTAACTGTGAGTCAGGAGCCCTGGCTGCCACTCAGGCCTTATTGTACATGAAAATAATTGCACACACTTGTGTCTGATGGAAAAAAGAAGCTAAACGGAGGCTTTAGCAGAGTCTGTGAGATGCTCTGTAGCTAGGATGACCCTCCAGAGTTGTCCCTAATAGAGACAAGCAGGCTAGCTCTTGTACCACTGCAGCAACAAGTCAATGGTGTGAAATGTATACTTTGGGCTAGGCGGCTTCCTGTAGCCAAGGGAAACTCCTAGTTGTGAGTTATAGCTACCACTCTGGGCATCTGGGGAACCATGCTTCAGGATCATGCCTTAGACCTCAAAGGAATTTGACTGACATACTACAGTATTCACTATGTGTAAGGAGAGAGGAGAGAGGTGAGCCACAGAGCACCTATTTTGCCTGTATGGACCATGGTGCGGGCATTATGATCTGGAGCCAGGAGCTACAGCAGCCGTTCCCTGACTCCTCAGGTTTGATATGCTGGAAGTGGCAGCTTCCTTAGCTATTCAGCTCTGCAGCACTGTTTTCAGACATCTCCTGAAGACTCAATCAGAGTCCATTTTTTAGCCCTCACAGTGACCAGGTGAACTTTCAGCACCTCTAAATAAATCCCTTTCACTTAAACTAGTTAGAGTACATTCTGTCATCTCAGCTAAGAGCACTGAACAAAGCTGGTATTTGATAGCCAGCATCTGTTCTAGTTAGATGATGCTGTGATGTACTGGTCATTATATAAACTGAAAATTACATAAACTTTCAACTATACAGTCAGGTTTCTGGATTAAAGGCAAAGTCACTAATTATGCTATATGCTGAACTTCCCAGGACTCACAGCTCTCTCATGATTGTTGGTTGACATGGGGTCAGTGCCCAGTTTTGGAGAGTTGTGTGCTTATATTTCATATATCTTTGCAGAAAAGCCTCCATTTCAAGAGCTCACAAAATTGTAATAAGCAAGATATCTCTGTGGCTACAGTCACTCAGGAGGCCTAAACAACAATTGGCCGGTGTCTTTCAATAAGGCTAACATTGAAAATACTGCCTTATCTTGGTACCTTAGCATTTACTCTTGTCCAAAAGGGGTTTTCTTTGGATTGGCATACCTCCATCCAAGAGGAACTGTTATTTCTGGATAAAATTTCTACCAAGGCTTTGCAAAGGCAACTTGTTCCTCATGTGTTAGCTCTTGCTTTCCCCACCGATCCCTGTTTCAACCAGTTGGAGCCAGGCAACAAGAGACATAACACCCAGAGAAAACAGAAGAGTATTTTGCTTAAAAATGTAGCAACTATTGTTGGGCAGATAAGCGGGTTTTGCTCAGACCTAATGCTGAGCTATTCCAGTGCTGAATCCACCCAGAAAATGGTTTATGAGGTTTGGAGCCCATGTCATTATCAAGGTGAGCTGTGGCTTCCAGTCCCTTTTCCAAAGCTCTTTCCACAAATCCATCTCTTTTCTCCAATGGCCTTGGATAAACTTAGTGTAGCATGATTTGTAGAGAAGCCCGTTTATGGAGAGGCACTCATTTGAAGGTAGAGCCTGTGGAATCTTATGTACATACTTCAGCACAAGGGGATGGATTGCACTCATTTTCTCAAAAAGGTAGTATTTTTAAAGCACATAAAATCTTTTTAACAGTGTTTTCCAAATGTACCAGAGGAAAAGTTTTAAAAAGCTACCTGGTCTTCTTGTGAATTCTCTAAAAGCCAAGGCCCATTAAATTAGAATCTCTAGAAGCCAGGCCTGGGCAGCTGTGCATTTAACCAGGGCCCAAGATGATCTTATCAAAAAAGTTTAGGAAACAAAGCCCTTTGCTATAGCCTTCTCTCTCATAAATGGTTTGCAGGTGTCCTTACACACTTCTGTGTCACAGATGGGCCCCCTGTATGAGTGTGTCAACTGAATGTGCAGATTAGTTGTTAAACAAAACTTGATATTTAAACTACCCGAGGGAACTGTTATTAATGTGTTCTTTTTTTCTTTTTTTGCTTTGTTTTTAATCAAGGTGATGAGATAAACCTAGGTGGACAGACGAAAAGCAAATGTCCTAATATATGATTGCTATATAACCAGTTCATGAATACAGTGCCTAATCCATTACTTCATCCTTTCATCCAGGATTCTTAGAAATCTCTGGCTTTCTTTCCCCAATGAGAAGTAATTCTGTGGAACATGCACCAAATGCTGGGCTGTGTTCTTTGTTGTAAAGGCAGAGAGAAGTGTAGCTTGACAGTAATGAATGGCCATATTACACAATTACTTAAATATGAGTCTTCAGCAAAAATGAAATGACTCGAGGCTTTCAACAAATAGAGCTTTAAGCTCAGTAAATAATGGCTTGTGTCAAGTTTGTTTATTAGCATGGGTAATTTGTTCTTAACTAGACATATTTTACACTTGAAGTAATGTTTTACTAGAACTACATAAAGCAATTGTGCAATTGATAATAAATATGTCACTACTGGTAAGTAATTAATTCAATGAAGTTTGAAACCATGCTAGCTTAGCCTAGAGTATAGAATAAGAATGCATAAGTAACTAAAGTAGATATAGCTAAATAATGGTGTAAAAAAGTCAACAATAAAAGAAATAGCATAGACAAAATGTGTGTGTGTGTGTGTATGTGTGTGTGTGTGTGTGTCCAATTTACCTAGCACCTATAACACACCTGACATGCCATACATTTTTGCTGGAATTTTCCAGGGAGGTATTGAAGTCTGTTGTTATAGACAAGGAAACTGAGGATCTAAAAGTTTAATTAGTTTGTCCTAGGACACACCATTAATTACTGATAGAACTGAGGTCTGAGCCCAGGCATAGCTGACCCTAGAGTTATGCTTTTCTCACCAGTGTTTAAAATAGTATTGTATAGGCATGGATTTTAGAGTCAGATATACTTTGATTTGTGTCCTGGCTCAGCCACTCACCAGATACATGATCCTGGTAAGATTACTTAACCTCTTAGCCTTAATAATAACAGCATCTACCACTCAGAATTATTGTGAGAATTAAATGGGAAAACACATGGAGAAAGATAGCATAATGTCGGACACATAGCAAATATGAAGTAAAGTTATTAAGGCTCTTGTTAGAAAGCACAGAATAATCAATAGACTAAGAATTGAACACCATTTTCATACACAGTGGAGAAAGATATTATTTTTCTCTATAATTGATCAGGTAAATATGGACTGAATTTAACCAAGACTATTTAGATACAGACTACAGATTTTTTTTTTAATTTTTATAATTTTTTATTTTTTATAAACATATATTTTTATCCCCAGGGGTACAGGTCTGTGAATCACCAGGTTTACACACTTCACAGCACTCACCAAAGCACATACCCTCCCCAATGTCCATAACCCCACCCCCTTCTCCCAAACCCCCTCCCCCCAGCAACCCTCAGTTTGTTTTGTGAGATTGAGTCACTTATGGTTTGTCTCCCTCCCAATCCCATCTTGTTTCATTGATTCTTCTCCTACCCACTTAAGCCCCCATGTTGCATCACCACTTCCTCATATCAGGGAGATCATATGATAGTTGTCTTTCTCTGCTTGACTTATTTCGCTAAGCATGATACGCTCTAGTTCCATCCATGTTGTCGCAAATCAGACTACAGATTTCTGATGCAGTCTTACTTTCCTGAAATTTTGTTATGTTTGAAAACTAGGTTTCATTTAATTTAAAGATGCAAGCACCTTTTTTTTGATTTAAGCACCTTAGTTCCTTCCTTCAAGAAGCTTGCAGTCTTAATGACTAGGTGTCAGGTGGTGGCAGAACAGAAGAGGGAGAAATGGACGGCATCTTGAAGGGAAATAAATAGGACTTCAGACTGAGGGAATAGTTAGTTCAGAGGACCTAATCTTACCTTTAAAGCAACAAACAGCTCCCAGTAAGCTGGGCAACCAGCCTCATAAACTGATGCAAAGTTAAGGGTAGTAAATGAAGAGGTAACACTTAGAAAGAGATATAAAGGATGAATAAAGGCATGGGCCAGGCAGAGAAGTGTGGCAGTTGCAAAGCATTGAAGATAAAAGAGAGCACAGTAGCCTGGCACATCAGAGACCATAAGTAGCTCCATTGGGCTGAAAGGCATGGGGGGGGGGGGTCACTGGGTGCAGAAAGGGCTATGCTAGAACGTTGGGCTACATGGGTTTGAAGGAATCCATGCACAAAGACTCTCGCATGTGCTATGTCTATGTGTATGCTATGTGTATGTAGTTTACTACTGCAGCTGCCCATCAGAATCACCTGGGAAGTTTTCTAGGTCTACTGATGGAGTACTGTATCCAAAAACATCTGGACTTTTGGGGGCCCACCCTTCTACTGAGAAAACAGAAAATTAGACAAAATACATTTTAAAATTCTGTTTGAACATCTGAGAGCTACTGAGAGTGTCAGCATTTAGAGGGCCAAGATCAAGAAAAGGAGAAAGCCAAGAGTCATGGTCTGACATTTGGGGCAATTGTTTCCCTCAGAGAACAGACTACTGGTTTCAATATCAGTGCCTGAGAGATTGAGAAATAGAATAGTTTTCAGTAGTTTCATAGGACTGGGGACAGAGGGTGCTGAAAATTGGAGTTTCAAAGCCCACCAAGGTGGAATGGACTTGGTATACACCCCTGGATTTCATTTGGGTCCCCCAAAATTTACACATTAGGAATAAGTGTGGCTTGGAAACAAACTAGACCTCATAAAAACTGAAGCCTAGATTTGATTATCTTATTCCCTGGTTGGATTAAGGTGGTTTTATTCAAGTCTAGTTGCCTTTCAAAAGCAAAAATAAATTCTCTCTGGTGAAAGTTAAAGTTATATTATCAAGAGACTTAAATTATCTCCATGGTGTCTCATATACAAGATTCAATGCTCAAACAAAATCAATAAACCATACAAAAAATACACATCTTGACTGAAGACAAAGAAAAAATCAGACTAGATAACTTGATCCATATAATAGCTATTATAAAGTCCATGTCTGGAATTATCAGCTTTTTAATAACCATGATTGATATATTTGAGAAATTAAATAACAAGAGTGAGAATTTGAGAAGATATGGTGATTATAATAAATATGAAAGTGAAGAGAACGAAAAATAGCTGCTTAAAATTAAGACACCATAGATAGCTTTAACAGTCAGGTCAAAACAGTAAAAAATACAAGAAAATATCTAGATGAAGAGATAGAGAGATGGAAGTGGATAAAATAGATTGAGGAACATAATACAAGGTTAAAATTTCTGAAAGTCAGGTAATCAGAATCAGAAAAGTAAAAAAAGAAAGAGTTTGAAGGAAGTGATATATCTGAAGAGGTAACAGCTATGAATTTTTTTGATGCAAGAAGTACAACAAACCACAAGTGGGATACACACACACACACACACACACACACACACACACAAATTGTGCAAAAGTACATCATTGTAAAACTTCTAAAAACCAAAGGCAAAAACAAACTCTTAAACAGATACAGGAAAAAATGACATATTACCCTCAAAAGAGCAATAATAATTCTATTGACTTGTCAGGAGAAAAACTGAAAGCAAAAACCAACAGAATAACATCTTCAAAGTTCTTAATGAAAATAAAAAGCCAACTTACTAATTATGCTTTTTGTGAAAATATTCTTCAAAAACTAAAGTAAAGAATTCCACTTTTAAGAACCATGTAATAGGTTATGGCAGACCAATAATCCCATGATGAAAATGAGATGTACTACCCACCTGTTAGAATGTCTAACACTTATAAACCAACCAAAATGAAGGTTAGCAATGATACAGAGCAACTAGAAATCTTATACCTTACCTTTCAGAATGCAAAATGGCATAGCCATTTTGGAGAAGAGTTTGACAGTTTTTTATTAAATAAAACATGCATAATATCATATGACCAAATAATCTCATGCCTACATATTTACCGAAGACAAACGAAAATGAATATTTACATAAAAAATCTGTATGTTAATATTTACAATGGCTTTATTCATAATCACCAAAAACTGGAAACAGCTCAAACATCAATCAACAGAGAAATGGATAAACAAACTGTGGTCTATCCATCCACATAATAGAATATTACTCAGCAATGAAAAGGAAAAACTATAGATATTCACAATAGATGAATGTCAAATGCATTAGGTAAAAAGAAGCTAAACTCAAAAGGCTACATTTTGTTTGTCTTTGCTAAAGAAAAAGGCAATACTATAGGAACAGGAAACAGATCCATCATTGCCAGGGGCTGAAGGTTGGAGAAAGGACTAACTACAGAGGAGTATAAATAATAATACCCTGGAAAATATTTCACAACAAACTCTTGAAACAGAAACTTTCTGATATGTAGCACTTGCCAATTACCCTAGTATAAATGTTCCCACTGTGGCCAATTTTAAGCTACAGATGCAGAAATACTGAACATAATGTTGGGAAGAGATGCACAATATTATATAGTATTCTTACCACACAGATACAACAGAAACAACTTCACAACCATAGATAATTGAGCAGTCTAAAGTAATTAAGAAGCAGTGAGGTAGTACTTATTATCCTTTTAAAAATATAATGTGTTGGATTCTAGGCTTATGTAATTTAAGTAATGACTGCTTTAAGCAACTGGCTTAGAAAATCCCTTAAAGTTTAACACTCGGCTTTCACAAGCTGCTATAACCTGGCTCCAACACATCACTAGGCACAAGGGAAGTTTGTTAATTTTTACTATATATGAATTCTAGCTCAAAATAACCCAATCACAAAACATGCATATATCCTTGGACCTATTGATATCAATTCTAGGAATCTATTCCAAGTTACATTCAAACTTGTTCACCATTAACTTTAATAATAAAAATTGAAATTAACCTGAAATCTGCAAGTTGGATAATAAATTGTCATATATTCATAGAAGAAAATATTGTGGCAGCTAGAAAACCTGAGGCATGAAAAAGTGGTTTCTTCTGGAAAGATGGTTGAAAGTTAACAGTTAACAGAGACCTCATCAGTACATTTTAAAATTTTACATGTGCATATATTACTTTTTCAAAAGATACAGGAAACAAATTGATTTTAATCAAAACAAAATAAAGACATTTTCTAATAAACAAACATTCCTGAGATAATATTTGGCCATCATACCATCACTTACACTTAAGTGCCATCAGGTACTGTCTCATGTGTCACTCCCCCTCTATCTATAAGGAGATGGAGACCGAAAAACTGTCCCATAGGTGCACAGCAACAATGTGTAGCTCTGGGACTTGAAAATACATACACTCTTATTAATTCTGCTATGTTGCATTTCAGGAACAGGCAGGGAGGGTCTAGGGAGCTTTAGCAGAGCAATGACAACTAAAGCCAAAGGGAACCAGAAAGACCCTGAGATGGAATTTGAAAAGAGAAAGACGAAGAATTAAAAATAGGACTTTGGAGACACCAAAGTTTAGGAGGAGGAGGCTGAGAAGAAACAGAAAAGGAGTGGTCCAAAAGAAACTATGTAACTTAATGTGACTTATTGCAAAAATGTTGAGAGAAAATATATTTGTGGAGAAAATGACTTTTTTTTTCTTCTGTTACTTGAACTGAGTTTTTCAGACCTTGTCCTGATTTTTTGAAACACTGTTAATACACCTGTGGACACATACATGTTGGAGCACATTAGGCCCAAAACCAGGCTTGAGCTTCTGGCTTTTCTAGGTCCTGCTCCTCAACACTTATAAAAGTACTATCCTCGGGGTGCCTGGGCAGCTCAGTTGTTAAGTGTCTCCCTTCAGCTCAGGTCATGATCTCAGGGTCCTGTCATCAAGCCCCACATCGGGCTCCCTACTCGGCGAGAAGCCTGCTTCTCCCTCTCCCACTCCCCTGCTTGTGTCCTCTCTCACTGTGTCTCTGTTAAATAAATATTAAAGAAAAAAAAAAAAGTACCATCTTCCACCAGCATTTCAGCCAGCAACAGGACAAGAGAAGTTTGAACAACTCTCTGTTCTGCTGGCGCCTCATTTTGGACAATTTAGGATAAGCCGTGAAGACTTAATCCGTGGCTTCTTGTCTTTCTACTCAAGCTGTGAGAAAGGATAAAGAGTGATAGTAACTCCCTGTCCCACAGAGACAGCGGACAGGTAAGATGCTGTCAGGAGATCAGGAACAGCCAGAACTTATTGACGTACTTTCTGAAAGGCAAACCAGAACGTTCCCAGAGGAGAGCAGCCGAGATACACAAACTTCCAGAACTCCGAACTCACCAGCTGGAGATATGGCTTGTGTTGGGAAAACTTAAGAGTCACTGGAGAGTATTTAGTTCTCCAAGTGAGTAGCAAAACTGTGCTAATGAGGTCTTTAACACCTGTACTCCGACCAGCAGCTGAGTCTAAGCAGAACCATGTGGGGAGGCAACCACTTAGAGGTGGCCGAAGGGTGTTCAGAGACAGAAGTGGAAATCGCCATTCCTATCACCATTCCTGCTTGGTCGGATGCAGATATTTGTTTCTCATTTTATGCTTTTCTCTGTTTTCCACATACAAATGTACATTTACGAGTCAAATATGAAAGATTAATTTGGAAAACAAAACACTGCATTCAATTTTTCTTCCCCAGTTATCCATTTTGTGATCACTTGGAGAAGACTCCTTCCAAATACCTCTATGTTCCTTCTCCCCAAAATACTCCCTATTACTTGCCTCTTCCCCCCTCAGGTTCTGACAGCACCAACAGTGGTAATTAGACAAATGAAACAACTCATTAATCTAGGTAAATAGCAGAAAACTAGAAAAGGCAGGATTTCAGGTAATCTGGATAGGAAAATGTGACTTAGAACCAAAGGTAAATGTGAGGCTTCCTACCTTGAATCTGAATCTTGGATTCTGTGTGGCGAGGCATCCTACAGAAAGAGGGAGAAAGGAACTCCGCCAGCTCCTGCTGGGCAGACCTGGAGGCTAATGAGCCACTGGGGCACAGGTGGAAGGGCACGACAGTGGTCCATGTACAGCCCTGTCCCCTGTGAATGTGCTCTGATAAATTTCAAATTCTGGCCAATCAAATTAACGACTCCTTGTGTAATGAGAACATTGAGGAGGTCCCCAGGTGGCCAGAGTATCATCTCGATGAGCTGAGGTAGGAAGGTAGGGCCTGAAGGATTTTTCTCCCTCTGTATCTCCTCTTCCCAACAAAGACTGAAAACCATTGTGGAGACACCCCCCCCCTCCCCCTCACAGACTGGATTCTTCAGCCCAAGTGGCTGAAAATTTTTCTGGAACAAAATCCTCCTTTCAGTAAAAATATAAATGTCACAAACTGTATCTTTATACCAAACTCGTAACTGAAAATTCCTGGACTCCTTTCAGCTTCAAATCTGGCTTCTATAGAAACCTGCTGGAAACTGTATTCTACCTACCTACCAGTTTTCAAAAAGAAGAAAGGTATTTCATACTATGATTGCATGTTCGTAAGGGCTGTGTATCAGGAACAAGACAAAAGCTTAAAATTAAAATAGTCACTATTTACTTTTCCTAAACTGACTGTAATAGGTTACAACTCTTTGGATTACTGGATTTTAAACAGGACTCTCAGAAGTTATGGTAAATTAATAGCTTACAATCAAGAGTCTATTGATGATTAATGTCAGCTTTCAAATCAGTATTACATTTCATATTATGCTTACATTTATTAAGTAATCAAATATTTACGTTTACTGCGCAATGCTTTTACAAATGTTCACAAGCATCCTGATTAATTATACAGCACTGCTCTGGCAAACGTTTCATGTTGTGAAGATATTTAGATAGGTGTTTTCACAGTATAAGTTTGCAATGCCTGTCTTGTCTAATGTTTACACATTGTGAGCTAGAAAAGCTGGTACAAATAGACACAGTGTCCCACATACTCTAATTAAACAGAGGTAGTTTTCGCCTTCAGTTGAATTGGATTGATGAGCTCACAGGAAACACCGATTAGTTGGGATGGGGGAAATTTTTTTCTAGTTATTCTTGGGATTTGGTCCATGAAAATAGCTTTTGGAATTGACGGGAAACAAATTCGTGCAAAAAATAAATGTCTTTTCTTTAACTGCAGGAACTGGAAACTTCTTAATGCCTAATGTTAAAAAAGCATAAGCAAACAAAGAGATGTTTCGTCCACAGTGAACTAATTAGTTTCAGCTGTGTTTTGAGACATCATCAAGCCAATTATGATATTGGGATAATTTAAACAGTAAAACTTCTACTGAGGAGGACGTGAAGTTGGGGTGTTAAGAGGTTCTCTAAGATGTATGTACCGCTTTAGGTTTTAAAACCGCCTATCATATCCTGAATACATTATCTTTTCCCCATTCTAAATTGGAGGAAAGTAACTCCCAGCAGTGGAATGTCCCACAGCAAGTGAGTGACAGAACTTAGTCTAGTGCAGCCTTCTTCATTCTCAAAGGATGGCTTTTTTGTACAAGGCCAGTGGTTTACAAATTCCTTGATGCCATGGAAATCTTTCTTCAGTGAAATCTCATCAGGAAGCCTAATATTTAAAATGGAGCAAGTCTTCTTGATAATTCCAAGCCAATTTCAATGCTTCTGTCAATTTTCAAAATGCTTGCCAGATTGCAAGAATTTCCAAGAAAACGGATTTTTCCCTACTTTATCTCCAAAAGAAATGGAACTCAAAGTTTTCTAAAACCTTCTTCATTTGAAGGTCTCATGACTGCGCATGGACAGTGCCATCACCAGGCAGGGTAACACCCGGGACCCATGTGCACTTTCGTAGAATCTGAAGATGGGATGCTTACCTGTAGCATTTCTCCAGGTTCAGGACCATGCAGATAAATGTCCAAAATGAGACCTAATTGAATCCCTTCCCTTAACCTCCAGTTCTGTTAATACATCCTTTCTTGAACAGTGAGAAAAGAAGGTAAGAAGAAACCCAATATATATGAGTGTCTGCTGTGGGCCAGGCATGGGTATGCAAGATGATTTCCATATCACTTTTGGCCTTGTGAACCGGGTAGTTTTGTTCTCATTTTACGAAGGGGGAAAACAGGACTCAAACCGGCTTCACAAATTGCCCAGCTGACTCTGTTAAGAGTTGGGATTTCAATCTGGCCACGTCAAATTCCTAAGCCCCTGTTCGTTCCACCACCCCCCTCTTAGCCTCTCCATGCTAGTGTCTCTCAAAATCACCAGAAACAGCAGAGTATTGGGCATAGTTTTCTGCCATAGGTACCTTTTTATTATAAAACCCAGGTCTCCTCAGTTAATAGACCAAACACCCTTTGAGGTGCTCAGACCATGATAGATTTTGCTTTGAACGTCTAACACACAGAAGGGAGTTCCCTAGTTTAATTCCCTCTTTTCAAAATTATAATACTGTATGCCATTACAATCTGCATTTTTTTAAAAGATTTTATTTATTTGAAAGAGAGAGACACAGCAACATAATCAGGGGGAGTGGGAGTGGGAGAAGCAGGCTTCCTGCTAAGCAGGGAGCCCCATGCAGGGCTGGATCCCAGGACCCTGAGATCATGACCTGAGCCGAAGGCAGATGCCTAATGACTGAGCCACCCAGGTGCCCTGACAATTTGTATTTATGATTACATTCTATACTATTTACCTACTCAAAAGACACTGATGGGTATCATTAATGAAAATATTCCTCCATCTATTACAGGATGGTCTGTACTGATAAGACACACAGATCTGTTAGCCTGAGTTTTGCTTGTTTAGGAGAAGCGGTTACTCAAATCAAGAACAGAGATGCCATTCATGTCTAGGGAGATTCTCTGGCAGGAGAGGATAGCACGCTTCTAAATATACTCATTGAATTCTCTGTTCTTGAGTTTTCATGGCTATGGATGATCCTTTGCATCAGGTCATCCAAAACTCATACCAGAGCTGCAATTTCTGAATGCACTTATTATGAATTTCCTCTTACTGAGTAGCTCTTTCTAGAAGAATTCCTGTAGGTATATATCATTCGATTTCACAATAGCAAGTGCAATGGCCCATATGAAAAAAAGAAGAGGAAGAGGAAGAAGTAAAAGAAAAAGAAGGAAGAGGAGAAGATAGAATTATTGTTTTTCATTACGTGTAGTCTTTTTTTAATCTACTTTCTTCTCTGTTCTTTCTTCTGTGATAACAGTAATTAGAAGACAGGACATTTTGGCAATTTCTTAGACTATAATCTTTTTCCCCCAAATATTAAATTGTACTTGGCATTAAATGACAGCAGAGGCCTGATACCAAATAATAAGCCTGGGGAATGCCAATAGAGACACACACATAGTTTGAATAAAAGGACATAACTTCTTGTTTCCCAAAAGTGGAGACTGTCCAGTTAAAAGAAGGAAACTGAATTTGCCCCACTCAGCCTTCTCTCTGTCTTAGCTCAGGCTATTACAACAAATTATCATGGGTGGTTGAGACAACATTCATTCCCTCAGTGTACTGGAGATGAGGGAAGTCCGAGATCAGGGTGCCAGCAGATTCAGTGTCTAGTGAGAACCCACTTTCCTGGTTTTAACACATCTGCCTTCTTGCTGTATCTGGTGGAGAGAAAGAAAGGGCTCCAGTCTCTTCTTCTTCTTTTAAGGACACTAATCCCATCTTGGGGACACCAACCTCATGACTGACTGGAAAAGGCTCCACCTCCACAGACCATCACATAGGTGGTTAGGGCTTCAGCATATGAATGGGTGGGGACATAAACATTCAGTCCATAGTACCTCCCCTCTTGTTCCCTACTTTTCACTGCCCTGCCAAGGGACTCTGCAGAGCCAGATTGGGAAACCCCTCTTCTCCTTACTGACTCTTCTTTCAGAAAAACATTCCCCAGATATCAAAGAAGTCTCCTTTCCCTTTGTTTTAGCAGACACATAGCCTTGCAGAACGAACTCCCCCAACCTAACCCCCACTCCAGTTCCAGAACAGTTCCCCTTCAAAACACTGGAATTGTGAAGCTGGCCTCAGGGGAAGGAGGATTGGGGGTGGTGGTAAGAAAGATGGAATAACAGCAATCTTTTTCATTTTTTAAGTCTCCTTTTTGTTGTGATAGTATTTTCTTTTTTCCATAAGAAAAAGTAAAAGAGTTTGGTGAATATTTTTAGTAAATTTAAAAATAATTCTCAATATTACGAAAGAATTTGTGCTCATTTAACTTGATACAAATAAATTAAGGCTGTGTCTCTGAACCAAACTTAGGGTTTTAAAAAAACTTGAAAAAGCCTAACTATTTGGGGGTTCATAGAGCAAGCCGCAACTCCTCATGGCTGGGGATGGCTAATTAGAAGGTTCTGTGATGTTTCAGAAGTATGAAAAGCCCTGTGCTTTGAAAACTATTGGCGACAACAACAACAACAAAGTTAAAAACAAAAACAAAAACAACTGGCAGGATCAGGGGGATGGGCATCTACCTGCATGAGGGAACCTAGAGCAAAGGATCTGGCTCAAAGGTATTGCGGGGTCAGGGGTGACGGGAGCGGGGGCGCACTTCAAGTCCGGCTTGGGCCTCCTAACACTCCCTTGTAGAGCTCCAGCCCTTAGGAAGTTTGTCAGGACCTGGAACTTCCATAAGGAAGGCTGCCCCTGTCTACTTGAACTCTGCATGGCCAGAGAGCAG
Source organism: Mustela lutreola (assembly GCF_030435805.1). Taxonomy (NCBI): domain Eukaryota; kingdom Metazoa; phylum Chordata; class Mammalia; order Carnivora; family Mustelidae; genus Mustela; species Mustela lutreola. Next base: position 62,092,180 of record NC_081302.1, on the reverse strand, counting down.
AGAAACCCTTTCATGGCCTCCCCTCCCTAGGCTTACATTGGAAGTTGCACCAGCAGATCTCTGGGCTGCGATGCGAGGGGCGGTTGGAGGGGGGAGGTGGAAAGGGGGTCAGCGGTTTATAACAAGCAAACTGTTAATAAAACGAGTGAGAGGATACTAAAACTTTTAGATAAGAAACTTAAAAACAGGAAGAGTTCCTTCCAAGTTACCCTTATAATAATAACTCTTTTGTTCACGTGTGTCCTAGGGCACTTTGCTGAGCCAGGGGAGAAAGTGGTGGGGTTTCAGACAGCACCTGCAGAACGGCCCCTCACTCCTGGTCTATTTTATGGATACAGCAGCCCGAAGTCTATGCCCGTGGGATGAAGTCCCTCAGCGGGCATCGTCTACCACTCACGAGAGCAGAAATAAAGATTTAGAACAGCCAAGTGATGAGCTGCTTACATGTCTGCCTTCTCTCCACACAGTGAGTTTGCTGTCTCTGAGACTTTTGCTCTGATACCTTGGCTTCCAGAACCCACAAACACATGAGTGGCAAGAAATAGCTAAAACCCAAATAAAGTTTACCTGCTAATCCCCACCATTTAATTCTCCTAGAGAATTTTAGTGGAGCCTGAATAAAATGGAGCTGAGGTTCCCAAGTGCATTACAGGGGGCCACATTCTTAAATGAGAATATATTTTGGGGGGCATCCTTTTGATTCTGTCCCTAATATATTTTTCTACTAACTCTTCTTTTTTTAAAATTTATTTTTTATTTATTTTCAGCATAACAGTATTCATTATTTTTGCACCACACCCAGTGCTCCATGCAATCCGTGCCCTCTCTAATACCCACCACCTGATACCCCAACCTCACCCCCCCGCCACTTCAAAACCCTCAGGTTGTTTTTCAGAGTCCATAGTCTCTCATGGTTCACCTCCCCTTCCAATTTCCCCCAACTCCCTTCTCCTCTCCAACTCCCCATGTCCTACTAACTCTTCTTGTTGTAAGAATAGCTTACCTTATTTGAATAAAAAATGATAGTGTATTATTGCCCTAAGAGACGATAGCTCTTTAAAATTTATTATGGCCACTCTTGTAAAGCAAGTAATTGCATACTGCCTTAGCTTTTCTAGTTGTTTATAAATGTGGAATTCCATGAGTTTTGTTGGCTTAAAGCACGGCATCTCTACATTGTAAACAAGCCCATGAAAAATCTATGGTTTATTGAACACTTGATTAAAAATGAAAATTTTCATGCCCTTTGTTCAATGAGATGAAAGTGTCTGTGTCTTAAATAAATGCAGATTCTAAGGAAAGCGTGAGACTAAACAGTGGGGACCTGGACTCCTTTGTTTCGGGTCACAGGAGCAGCTTGGGTTGGGGGGCAGGGGGGTTCTCACCAGTGTGGGTTTAGAGAGTTTTGCCACCTTCAGCAGCATGCCTGAAGCTCACGTGCAAATCCATTTGGAGAATAGACTCTTGCTTTCATTCCAGAAAGACAGCCCTCTCTGCCCCAGAGCAGCTGTTTCCCTGTGGTGGTCACGAATGCCTCCACAAGCACACATGGAGGTCAGTGGCCAGAGCTTTGCCCTGCAGGGCAAAGGAAGCCCTCTCATAGCTGCTGAGCCCCGGGACCTATTCCTTAGGCAGGAGGATCGATCACGAGGTAGTTTATTTAGTCAGAGGATCACGGGTGAGTCAGGAGACAAGGAAATTCAGAAACCAAAGTCAAAAGTGATTGTGTATAGAAGAGGAAACCAGCTGCACCTGGCAGTCTGCTACCAAATCAGAAAGGGCTGTAATGGAAAACGGATGCGTTTACAGAAAATCCACCTCCCGTCCCCCACGGCCAAAGCTGCTGCCCTCCTCACAGGGAGTCAGTGTATGAAGTTTGGCAGCTCTCGTAGAGTTTGCCATGCCAGGGAGGTTATTAAAACTGAACTGAAATGGTTTCATAACTCAAACTGGAAACAAGAGTGAGGAAAATGCTAACACCAAAGTGACAGACCAGAACGAAATGGAGCTAGATTCGTAGGCTCTCTGGCTCATGTTTCAGGAGGTTCCACGTGTTAAAATAGGCTGAAAAGTTAGCTAAATAAAACAGAGTGCCAAGTGAGACATTTAACACCCTTGAAAGGGGGCTTACCAATGAGAGGGTTCCATGATTCATACTGTTGACTAAGCTTCATTTTTAGGAGTCTGAAGACAAGATTAATTATAACTACATCCCCTAAAATACCTGCTGCATCTGAGGAATTTAACCCTGCCCCCCACCTCTTCCAAAATCCTAATGATTTTCATTGATCTGAAGGATCTCAAAGGCATTTTCTGGTTCTCAAGGATGAGCATCCCTCTCCTCACCAGCCCCTAAGTACAGAGTACCAGAGATTGGAAAAGCAGATGAGTGATGTGTTTCCTGTCACATATTACAGCCTTTAAGAGTATGTGTTGTAATGAGCACTGGGAATTATAGAAGACTGATGGATCACATCAGTCTGAAACAAGTTACACATTATATGTTAATTAATTGAATTTAAATTTTTTAAAAAGGCCAAATCCTTTTGGGAAGACATACTAATTTCAGAATAATACAATTAAAAACACTTGCTAAAATTCTGGAGGGGCTGATGCTAGTAGCAGAGTAGTTTGGGAGAACTACCAATAGACTACACTTATTCTTCCTGGTGGTTTTGTGTTTATCCAGATAAAGCTATTATAGGAAAAACATCAGCTATCATCTCTAGGATGCCCTCACTTGAGAAGCAGCAAGTGACTTTCATCTCTAAAACCACAATAGAAGTTTGCAGTTCCACTAAAAAGGGTCATCATAGGCTTCATGCATGGTAAGACCAGGTCATGACAGTGCAGCTCAGAGGAAAAGAAGCGCTGAATGTGCAATACCAGTGGCCATGGCCAAAAACGGTGGTGAGAACTATCATTATAAAGAAAATGGAGGGGGGGAGGGGGGTTGGGTGACTCAGTCTGTTTGGCGTCTAACTCTTGATCTCAACTCAGGTCTTGATCTCTGGGTCATGAGTTTAGGCCCCACATTGGGTTTCACACTGGGCATGGAACTTACTTAAAAACAAAACAGCAACAGCTTTTGATCTTGATGAAATCCCAGTAGTTCATTTTTTCCCTTGCTTCCCTTGCCTTTTGCGTTGTTCCTAGGAAGATGTTGCTGCGGCAGAGGTCGAAGAGGTTGCTGCCCGTGTTCTCCTCAAGGATTTTGCACAGCAAAGGAAACAGTTAACAAAATCAAAAGACAACTGACAGAATGGGAGAAGATATTTGCAAACGACATATCAGATAAAGGACTAGTGTCCAGAATCTATAAAGAACTTAGCAAACTCAACACCCAAAGAACAAATAATCCAATCAAGAAATGGGCAGAAGACATGAACAGACATTTCTGCAAAGAAGACATCCAGATGGCGAACAGACACATGAAAAAGTGCTCCATATCACTCGGCATCAGGGAAATACAAATCAAAACCACAATGAGATATCACCTCACACCAGTCAGAATGGCTAAAATCAACAAGTCAGGAAATGACAGATGCTGGCGAGGATGCGGAGAAAGGGGAACCCTCCTACACTGTTGGTGGGAATGCAAGCTGGTGCAGCCACTCTGGAAAACAGCATGGAGGTTCCTCAAAATGTTGAAAATAGAACTGCCCTATGACCCAGCAATTGCACTATTGGGTATTTACCCTAAAGATACAAATGTAGTGATCCAAAGGGACACATGCACCCGAATGTTTATAGCAGCAATGTCCACAATAGCCAAACTATGGAAAGAACCTAGATGTCCATCAACAGATGAATGGATCAAGAAGATGTGGTATATATACACAATGGAATACTATGCAGCCATCAAAAGAAATGAAATCTTGCCATTTGCAACAACGTGGATGGAACTAGAGCGTATCATGCTTAGCGAAATAAGTCAAGCAGAGAAAGACAACTATCATATGATCTCCCTGATATGAGGAAGTGGTGATGCAACATGGAGGCTTAAATGGGTAGAAGAATAAATGAAACAAGATGGGATTGGGAGGGAGACAAACCATAAGTGACTCTTAATCTCACAAAACAAACTGAGGGTTGCCGGGGGGAGGGGGTTGGGGAGAAGGGGGTGGGATTATGGACATTGGGGAGGGTATGTGATTTGGTGAGTGCTGTGAAGTGTGTAAACCTGGTGATTCACAGACCTGGGGATAAAAATATATGTTTATAAAAAATATATGTTTATAAAAAATAAAAAATTAAAAAAAAAAAAAAACAGCAACAATAAAAACAAGAAGACAGAGAATACCAGAGCTAATGGTCAAAAGCTGATGTTCCTTGTGGTTTCTTGGGACAATTCAGTGACTATTTTATTCATTTCAAAAATAGACATTTTCTATATTTACTTGTTTTCCCAAAAACTTTCATCTCCCATTCAGAGCAAAATTTGGCAGCTCTGCCTTCAAAATGTATTCAGATTTCAATATTTGTCACCACTACAACACTATGGTGATCAATAGTGTTGATAAATATAATCAATGATTATATCTCACCTGGATTATTGGAGTAGCCTCTCATCAGTATTCCCTGAACCTATGCAGCCTCCCTGGGGCTAGTTGTCTCTGAAGCATCCAGAGTGATCCATAGACATAGAGGAGCTTTGCTGAAAGGCTCACCAGTGGGAAAGGATTTGGGGGAAATGGTGCAGTAGGAAACACGAAGAATCTGTCTCCTCATCTAGACAACAATTACACTAGCACTAGCAGAGCCTGCCTGCAGTAACTATTTTGGAACTCTGGAAGATATGGAGAAAGTCAAGAAAATGATGTGTAAACAAAATGGAAATATCAATAAAGAGAAAACAAAAACAAAGACAAAAAAATCCAAAAAGAAATCCTGGAGCTGAAAAGTACATTAGGGGATATGAAAAGGGAATCAAAGGCAGACTTAGGTAGGCAGAAGAAATTACGGGCATGAAGATAGGACAATAGGAATTATTGGGTCTGAGGAACAGAAAGAAAACATATTGAAGAGAAGTGAACAGGGCCTAGAGGCCTGTGGAATGCCATCACATGGACCAACCTATATGCACTGTGGGAATCCCAGAAAGAGAAGATAGAGGCAGAAAAAGTATTTGACTAAACAAAGGCTGAACACCTTGAAATCTGAAAAAAGACATGAATATAAACAATCAAAAAGCTTAATGAACTCCAAGCAAAATGAACTCAAAGAAATCTACACTGAGACATATTATAATCAAACTTTCAATAGATAAAGAAAAAAAAAAGGAATCTTAAAAGCAGCAAAGAGAAACAATTTGTCACATACAAGTGATAATTCCTCATGAAGGAAAAAAATAATAAATTTCTCACCAGAAATTTTGGAGGCCAGAAAGCAATGGCTGATACATTTGAGGTGCTCAAAATAAAAGACTGCAACTAAAAATCCTTTATCTAGCAAAATTGTCCTTCAGGAGTGAGGGAAAAATTAAGATAGTCCTAGATAAACAAAAGCTGAGGGAGTCATGAGCACTAGACCTGGTCTGCAAGAAATGCTCAAGGGAATCCTGCATGGTGAAATGAAAAGACACTACACAGTAACTAGAAGAAATATGAAGAAATAAAGATCTCAATAATGTCAAATACATGGGCAGTTATAAAAGCTAGTACTGTAGCAATGGTTTATAACTCCGTTTTTTGGTTTTCTACAGGATTTAAGAGACTAAAATATTTTTAAAAAATTATTAGTCTAAAAACAAGTATCATTGTAGCTCTGGTTCATTGCTCCCCATGTAATTTTAAAGACTAATGAATTTAAAAGAATTATTAAATTATTTTTTGAGCACACAATGTATAAAGATGTCATTCTGTGACATAAACAACTGAAAGGGGTAGAAACAGAGCTGTAAAGGAGCAGGTTTTGTATGTTAAAAACTACTATACTATTACTGCATTAGAAACTATTCTTGAAGTTAAGCTGGTATAAGTCCAAATTGGAGTGTAATAACTTTAGGATATTAAATGTAATCTCTATGATAGCCAAAAAGAAAAATAGCTATAGATATGCATAAAAAGAAAAGAGAAAAGAATTTAAATGTTTCACAATAAAAAAGAAATCAACTAAATGCCAAAGAAGACAGTAATGCAGGAAATGAGGAACGAAAAAGCCATAAGGCATATAGAAACCAAGTAACAAAATGACAGAAATAAGGCCCTCTTTATCAGTAATTACTTTAAATGTAAAGAGATTAAACTCTCCTATCAGAAAAGAGATTGGCATAATGAATAAAAACATATGATCCAACTACATGTTGTCTACAAGGAACTCACTTTGGATCCAAAACCACAAATAGACTGAAAGTGAGAGGATGGAAAAAGATATTCCATGCTAATAGTAACCAAAAGAGAGTAGGGGTGATTTTACTAATGTCACAAAAAACAGTCTTTAAATCAAAAAAGATTTCAAGAGACAAAAAGGACATTATATATTAATAAAAGGTTCAATATAGTAAGATATAACAATCACAAACACGTATACACCTAAAAAAAGATTAGCAAAATACATGAAGTAAAATCTGAAAGAACTGAAGGGAGAAATAGCACAATAATACTTGGAGGCTTCAATACCCTATTCACAATAATGGGCAGAACCATCAGATAGTAGATAAATAAGGAAATAGAGGACCTAAAACAATTAACCAAGTAGATCTTTCAGGCATATATAGAATGCTGTAAACATGCTTCTCAAGTTCACATGGAATATTTTCCAGAATCAGCCATATTGGGCCATCAGTCTCAATAGCTTTAAAAAGACTGGTATTATATGAAGTATCTTTTCTAACCACACTGAGATGAAGTTTGAAGCAAACAACAGAAGTAAACTGGAAGATCCACAAATTTGTGGAAATTAAAAACATCTTTAAAAACCAATGGATCAAAGAGGAAATTACAAAGAAAATGCAAATACAACATAGCAACATGCATGGGGCACAGCCAAGGCAGTGTTAAAGGGGAAATTTATAGCTTTGAATCTTGAAGTAAAAAAACAAAAAAGATGTCAAGCCAATAATCTAACTGTATAGCTTAAGGAACTAGAAAAAGAACAAACAAAACCCAAAACTGGCACAGGAAAACAATAATAAAGACTAGAGCAGAGATATAAGAAACAGAGAATAAAGAAACAATATGGAATATCATTGTAACCAAAAGTTGGTTCTGGAAAATATCAATAAAATTGACAAATCTTTAGTTAAACAGACTGAGAAAACACGAGAAAAGATTCAAATTACTATAATCAGAAATGAAAGTAGGACATCATTACCAACACTACAAAAATAAAAAGGAGAATCATTAGATTCTATTCTACCCTTGAAACTAATAATATTTTATATGTTAACTAAATTGAATTTAAAAATATAAAACAAAAACAATTTAGGCACAGTGGTACAAAAAGAGTACTACAAATAATCGTATACCAAAAAAAAATTGGATAACATTGATGAAATGGAAAGGGACATATTCTTAGAAACACAAAAACCTAACAAAACAAAATCACAAAGAAATTGAAAAAGGATAAACCTATAATCAGTAAGGAGATTGAATCAGGCATCAAAAATCCCCCTACAAATAAAAGCACCAGACCTGGTAGCTTCACTGGTGAATCCTACCAAACATTTAAGGAAATACTATACCAGTTCCTTTCAAACTTTACCAAAAATATTTGAAGAGGAGGGTACACTTCCAAACTTATTTTATGAGGCCAGCATTATTCTGACTCCAAAACCGGACAAATATACTCCACACAAAAAACTGTAGACTAATATCCCAATGTACATTGACAGAAAAATCTTCAAAAAAATACTAGCAAACTGAATTCAGCAGCAAATTACAAGGATTATACACCATGGCCAAGTGGGACTTATTCATGGAATTCAAGGATGGTTCAACATACAAAAATTAATCAATGTAATACATGACATTAACAGAAAGGAAGGAAGGAAGGAAGGAAGAGAGGGAGTGAGGGATGGGGGATGGGGGAGGGAGGGATGATTTAAGATGATAATCTCAATTGATACAGAAAAACGTTTCACAAAATAATAAAAAATACTCAACAAACTAGGAAGAGGAGGAAACTACCTCAATGTAATAAAAACTCTCTGTAAAAAATATTCACAGAAAACACCATACTCGATGGTTTTTTCGAAGATAGAGGTAGTTCTCAAAGATAGTTTTTTCTCTAAGATAAGGAACAAAGCAAGACGGTCTGTTTTTGTCAGCTGTTCAACATAGTACTAGAAGTTCTAGCCAGATAAATTAGGCAAAAGAGAAAAAGAAAAAGCATCCAAATCATAAAGGAAGAAGTAAAAATATCTTTGTCTACAGACGATATGATCTTATATGGAAAAAAAAAGCTAAAGATTACTCACACACACGCACCACAACACATAAACTGATATAACTAATAAATTCAACAAAGTAGCAGGATATGTCAACATACAAAAATTAGTTACATTTTTATACACTAACAATGAACAATCTGGAAAGGAAATTACCAAAATAATTCCATTTGCAATAACATTAAAAAGTATAAATTAATTAGGAGTTAGCTAAGGAGATGAAAGAATTGTATAAGGGCTCTACAAAGCATTACTTAAAGGAATCACAGAAGATATAAATAAATGGAAACGGATCCCATGTTCTTGGATTGGAAGACTTAATATTATTAAGGGGTCAATACTACTCCAAATAATCTGTAGATTCAAAAGAATCTCTACCAAAATCCCAATGACTTTTTTTTTTTTACAGAAATAGAAAAACTCATCCTGAAATTCATGTGTAATCTCAAGAGACCCTGAATAGCCAAAACAATTTTGAAAAAGAGGAACAAAGCTGAAGGACTCACACTTACTGTTTTCAAAACTTACTACAAAGCCACAGTAATCAAAACAATGTGGTATTTGCATAAAGACAGACATATGGACCAAAGAAATAAAATAGAGAGCCTAGAAAGAAGCCCTCACATGTATAGCTAAATGATTCCTTATAAGAGTGCAAAGACCAGGGGCACATGGGTGGCTCAGTCATTAAGCCTCTGCCTTTGGCTCAAGTCATAATCTCAAGTTATAATTCTCTCTCTCCAGCTCCCTCCTGCTTGTGTGCCTTCTCTTGCTGTCTCTCTCCATCAAATAAATAAATAAAATCTTTAAAATAAAAAGTTAAAAGACCATTTAATGAAGAAAAGACAGGGTTTTTAACAAATGATGCTAAAGAAACTGCAAATCCACCAAATCCACATACCAAAAAAAAAAAAAAAAAAAAAAAAATAGAAGAAGAAGTTAGACCTTTATTTAACACTATACTAAAATTAACCTAAAACTGACCAGAGATTTAAATGGAAGACCTGAAACTATGAAATTCTTAGAAGAAAAAATAATAGCAAAACTTCACGACACTGAATTTGGTTATGATTTCTTAGACACAACACCAAAGGCACAGGCAATGAAAGAAAAACAGACAAATTAGACTTCATGAAAACTTAAAATTGTGCATCAAAAGACACTATCCAGAGGAGAAAGGCAACCCACAGTTTGGGGGAAAATATTTGCAAGTCATATATCTAATAAGGAAGGGATTAACATCCAGAATGTATATGTGTACATATATATATAGAGAGAGAGAGAGAGAGAGAACAAAAAAGTAAACACTCCCACTGAAAAGTAGACAAAGTACTTGAATAGATATTTTCCAAAGAAGATATGCAAATGACCAATAGGCATTTGAAAAGATGCTCAGCATCACTAGTCATTAAGGAAATGCAAATCAAAACCATAAAGACTCATTAAAATACTCATTAGAATTGCAACTATAAAAAATCCCAGAAGAGAACAAATGTTGGTGAAAATATGGAGAACTGTGTGCCATTGGTGGAAGCTAAAATGGTATGGGTCTCTATGGAAAATGATATGGCAATTCCTCAAAAATTAGAAATAGAATCGCCATATGATGCAGTAACTCTACTTCTAATTATATGCCCCAAATCACTGAAAGCACAGTCTGTAGATCCACGTGTACCGACATTCACAGCAGCATTATTCACAGTCATTAAAACATGGAGGCAACTCGAGTATCCATGGACAGAAGAATGGTTAAGTAGAATGAGGTCTACACATACAGTGGAATATTATTTGCCCTTAAAAAGGAAGGAAGGGCTCCTGGGTGGCTCAGTGGGTTAAGCCGCTGCCTTCGGCTCAGGTCATGATCTCAGGGTCCTGGGATCGAGTCCCGCATCGGGCTCTCTGTTCAGCAGGGAGCCTGCTTCCCTCTCTCTCTCTCTCTCTCTGCCTGCCTCTCCGTCTACTTGTGATCTCTCTCTATCAAATAAATAAATAAAATCTTTAAAAAAAAAAAAAAAAAAAAAAAAAAAAAAAAAAAAAGGAAGGAAATTCTGACATGTGCTACATGACTGAACTTTAAAGACATGTTAAGTGAAATAAGCCAGTCACAAAAAAACAAATATTATATGATTCCACTTATATGAAATACACAGAGTAGTCAGACTTATAGAAACAGAAAGGACAATGATGGTTGCCAGGAGCTTGAGAAGGGAAAAAGAATGAGGGGTTATTTTTTAAAGGGTACAGAATTTCAGTTTTTTAATATAAAACGTTGTAGGATTGGATGGTGGTAATGGCTGCATAATACTAGAATATATTTAACACCACTGAACTGTATATTTAAAAATGGTTAACATGGTAAATTTTATATTTTACCACAATAAAAAAAATTTTTTAAATGTCACTGATGGCTTTCCATCTCACTCAGCGTAAAAGCCAACAAGGCCCCATATCAGAGATTCTCAGCTCCACTGGGCATCCAAATCATCTAGGGAAATTTAAATAATACATATGCTTGTGCTACCCCCACCAGTTATGTTTGAATTGGTCCGGGTGTGGTCCAGGCAGAACCTGGCTCCTATCCAACAGTATCTCCTACTGCCCTTGCCTTTCCCATTGCCGGTGTACTGGCCTCCAAGCACGCTTCCTCCTCAGGCCTCAGGTGCTCACTCTTGACTCTCACATGCCTTGTCTCCTTCTCTCCTCCTTAAGCTGACACTCAATATATATCTGTTAAATAAAGGAACTATTCTAATTAATACAATATGGGGGAAAAAGAGGTATGATTGATTTTGGAGGTCTGACCCACTAAAATATATTCATTGACTTGGGCATTTCAAATTTTTCACTCTCAGTTCTTCTTTTCAGAAGCATTGCCACTGTCTAAATTCCAAGTCAAGTGCACTTGGAATGAATACTGTCCTGTCCTCACCGTTTTTTAGAACTGGGGGTGGGGGAGGATCTGGTAGGTTGTTCCTGACCTGGGCTTTGATTTGTAAACAATGATGAGAGGAAAAATGCAAGCCCCACAACAGCCCACCACAGATAGTGATCTTCTTTGGGGTCCCATGTCTTGATCTTATTCATATAGATTCTTTGTGTAATCCACAAAAGGTCCCTAAATGTTTAAATAGGGAGAAGTTTTAAATCAGATATTGTAGAAACACGCTCCCTGTTTCACATAGCCTGGAGAACCCTTAGCTACTTCCTTCTCCAAGGACAAGCATTCACTGGATTAAGAATCTTCATCTTACCCAACTTCCTAATTAAGTATGAAAGAACTGAACGCCCTCAAAGGGCAAGTGACTTAACCAAGATCACACAGTTAGATAGGAAACTGGATTTCAGCCCCCCACTCACTGGGAACACGGCTTTTCCAGTGTGCCTATTTTTTTTTTTTTTAAATTTATTTGACAGACAAAGATCACAAGTAGGCAGAGAGGCAGGCAGAGAGAGAGGAAGGAAAGCAGGCTCCTCTGTGGAGCAGGGAGCCCGATGTGGGGCTCGATCCCAGGACTCTGGGATCATGACCTGGGCCGAAAGCAAGGCTTTAACCCACTGAGCCACCCAGGCGCCCCCAGTGTGCCTATTTTTTGCTTGCAAACACATACAAAAGCTTTTTATCTTATTAAACATACCATACCAACTCCCATTTTCTAACCACTTTATTTCATGAGATCAACAGCAAGGGAAGAGGGGTGGCATTAGAAAAATCACATACAAGTTTTTCAAGGAAATATCTATTTCCTGATAATGAGTCGACATTTCTGCAGGAACAGTGGTTATCTAGTTATCTAAAATGCTCGGTAGGACAATAGTCATGTCAACCAACAATGATCACATAGAAGGCAAAATTCTGACCTTCATTGGGAGGATGAGTGAACAAATTGTGGCAATATTTGAGCTATATAATCTTTTGTTGCTTTTAAAGACAGTGAAGGAATTCTTATTTTTTGTCACTAGAGAACTCATAAGGTTATAAGATCATGTTAAGTGAGAAAAGCAAGTTGGAGTCATGTGTATAGGGATGATACCAACTTTTATCAAATTAATCAAAGGACAGCTCTCTGTTTCTGTATAAGCATGGAAAAAGTCATTAAGGGGATACACACCAACTGTTAGCAATGGTTTTCATATGAGTATGGAAATGGAGGGAACCCTAAGGGAGATTATTTACCTTCTCTTAAGACAAGGACTAGACCACATTCTCTTTAAGGAAGTTATTCTATTTTGAGTTCCAAAAAGTTGGGTGAAAATCATTTTTTGGTGAAAAAGCAAAACATTTTAATTGTCTCTTTAGAAGAAGAACAATATTTTAAGCAGGTGGACCCAGACACATATGAAAATTCTAGAAGATATTGTCATAGGTGAATAACTTAAATCCACATCTGCTAATGGGTGTGGATTTCTCTCAATTTCCACTGAAAGAAACCATGGTGAGGAGGAAGAAGACAATGGGGAGTTAGCACGTTTCCATCAGGAAGAAAAGTAATTCAGATAAAATCAAAAGAGAACTCTAACTATAGGCTAAAGATGTCAACTCAACAGTACATCTCCCTTAAGTCAAGGACTAGACCAGACGATCTTGTAGAAACTTCTGGTCTAAGCTATTCACAATTCTCTGTAGACAATGGTGACTTGGAAACACCTCAGAGAACCAGGTCCAGTAATTATGACAAATAACTGAGGGGAAACACCATCAGGTCTTTCAACTGTGACAAAGTTATCTTCAAGTTTTCTGAAAAAGAAAATGTATAAAATTTATATTACTGAGGTCTAGATTCATTCATTTTTTTTCAAAGATATTATTAAACACTGACAATTGGCCAAGCAGCTTTCCATGTGCGGAGATACAGTAGTAAACAAGACAAAATTTATGTCTTCAAGATGTGCTCATTCAGGAATAGATGTTATAGGGGGACAAAGTAGGGCTAAAGGAACAGAGGTGAATGGGTTTTACTTCAAATAAAGTAGTCAGGAAAGATCTTCTGAAGAACTGATTTAGAGAAGAGGCATGAATCAAATGAGAAAATGAATCATGTGACGATTTGAGGAACAGTGTTGAAGACAGAGAGAACAGCAAACACAAAGGCCCAAACAGGACCAGAGTGGTGTACGAGGAATAGCAAGCAAGCCAAAGTAGACTAAACTAGACTGAGCGAGGTACAGATCTGTAGATGATGAAGAGCCTGGAGACCACTGAAAGGAATTTAGACTTTCTTCTTAATGTGGTAGGAGGTTACCTACCATAGGGATTTGACAGAATAGTAACTTGATGTGAGTTACATTTTTAAAGTATTGCTCTGGTTATAGTATGAAGGACAAATTGTAGAGGAATATAAATTGAAGCTGGCAGACTGGTGAGAAGGCTTTTGCTTTAGTCCATTGTGGCTTAGATTCAATGGTGATAATGAAGGTGGTGAGAAATTGTCAGGTGAATACTTTCTTCTTTGTCTCCTCTCTCCAATCATTTTCTTCCCTTTCTCTTGATCTATTTTTTCTCTCTACACCACCACTTTCTGACACATATTTACTTATTTATTTGGCTTATTATCTGATGCTCTCCACTAGAATGTATGTTCCATAACATACATTCCATAAGAAGGACTCCTTAGCATTTCATTCATTGCTACTTACTCTAGTACCCAGAACAAAATCTGGCACATAGTAAGTATTCAATAATTATTTCTGAAGAAACTATTTCTGAAGAAAGTAGCTGTCAAACTATAGATCACCATTTTGACTCACAGATTACATTTTGAAAGATAGAAAGAACAGAAAATGGTGGTGGACTGGGTTGTGATGTGAAAAAAAGAAAGAGGAACAAGGATGTGTTCTAGGTTTGGGGTCAGAGCAATGGGGTGCAATTTACTGATTAAAGGAAAGCAGGTTTGGGAGACCAAAAATCAGGAGTGCAGGTTTGGACAGGCTAAGTTTGCACATGTCTCTCAGACATTTGAGAGGAAAAAGCGTGCAGGCAGACATACTCATGCCTGGAGCTTGGTGGAGAGGCCTGAACTAGAGATGTAAACTGTGGGGTCATGGGCATTAAATTGTGTAAGACTGATGATTCACAGACGTGTGCCCCTGAAGCAAATAATATATTATATATATTTTATATATATATTATATATTATATATTATATATATTTTTAATATATTATATATATATTATATGTTAATTTAAAAATAACATAAAATATCCAGGTTTTCTGACAAGGGATTATTAATAATCATTCAAAAACAACATCTCAGTTTTGATTTTAGTTTCTGTTATCTTGTAGAAATAGAAGGTGATAGAAAGTGTACTTAGTAGGGAAATCAAGAGATCTTGGTTAAGTGTGGGTTCTGGAATTGACAAACCAAATTGACAAACTAAATTGACCTTGAACAATTTACTAAATTACTTTGAGCTTCACGTTTCCTGTCTGAAAGTAATTGATCTAGAATCAATAATCCTCAAACTATTTTTTATACTGAAACTATATTTTAAAAATAAAAATATTAAGTATTTAGAGGAAAGAATCCCTAAATATGGCACAACTGTATCAACAGGGTTCTGCAATGTAAGTTTATGGTTTGGACAATCCACCTTTACAGAAGCATCTTTTTAAGAACATAAATTTCTCCCACTTAAAACCTTGATGATTTTCCGTTGCCTGCAGCAGTAATTTCCCAAACTTCACAACTGAGACATCTCTTTCAGAAGTATTTCTGATAGAACTGCATACCCAATATATGTATATCTATTTTTTAAAAAGTTACATACATGTACTGCTCTAAGTTACACACAGGTATTACAGGCATTACAAAATATAGACACACTTTTAAATTTTAAATGATGATATGAGGAAAAAGAAGCACTATGTTAAAAATATGAGCAAGGTTGGGGGCACCTGGGTGGCTCAGTCAGTTAAGCATCCAACTCTTGATTTTGGTTCAGGGCATGATCTCAGGGTGATGCAATGGCACCCTGTGATGGGCTCTGCACTCAGCAGGGAGTCTACTTGAGATTCTTCTCTCTTCCTCTGCCTCTCCCCCTGCTCATACATGCTCCCTCTCTCGCTCTAAAATAAATAAGTCTTAAAAAAAATATATGAGCAAAGATAAGATAATAGGGTGCAAGACTGTCTACCTGGGATCAAATCCTTAATCCTCCGCTTACTGACTGTGGGGACCACTAGTGCTACTCAGTATTTCCATCTGGGGCGTGGTAGAACTGCCCTTAGAGGTTTTCTTTGTAGTTAGACCATATGACCTGCTTTGGCCAATGAAACATGAACAGACAGAAGTGTTGTGCATCACTTCTGAGAAGGTGCTTTAAGAAAGGTATGCAATTTTCCATGCTGTTTCATTTTTTCCTGCATTACCAGTTGTAGAAAGCACAGGGCAAAGACAGGGCTTCCAGCAGCCTGGATTGCTGAGGAGCTGCAATGAGTCTATACCATGACTGTCTCTCAGTAAGTAGAGCTGCCCCAGTGACTCCTAGAGAGCATGCAGTGTGAGCAAGAAGAAACTTTATTGTGTTGAGCCACCAAGACGGGGGACTTGTTGGTTACCAGAGCATGTCCTACACTATCCTCCTGGCTTATACACTCAGCCAGGCAAGTAGTCTACCAATTCTCTTTCTGTTGCAATTTCTTCATCAAAATCAGGATGACAATAGTAACTAGCCCATAGATTTGTTGTGGGACTTAAATAATTAATACATGCAAAACATTTAGAACAATGCCCGGAACATAGTAGGCACTCCATAAGGATTAGCTTTATTTATTTCTTTTACAAAATCCCTTCTGTTTTTACAAAAATTTAATTAATTAGAATGCTTTTTAGAGCCAGAATAATGTGTGCAAACTCAAGTTATCTGGCATTCTTTTTCAATTTGTTCCAAAAATATTTTAGGCCATAATATGATGAAGCAGTCCTAAGAGCCCACTGTATCTGTCTCCTAATAAAAGGATATCAAGCATTGTGTCCTAAAGGATTGTAAAGCACATACAAAAACAGGATGCTGCTTCCTGAGGAGCCAACTGCTATGATGGTAAATTATTTTAAAAATAATTTTATATGTATATAACATAGATATTAGTATGGAGCAGAATACTATGTTTTTTTTGTTTAGATTAAAGCACAAGTCTTTAATGCTTTCTAATAGAACATCTAAGAGTCTTTAATGCTATCTAATACATATGGCTCTAACTACTGTGTACATTTATTCACACTCTTCCCTATTAATGATTTGTCTTTGTGATTTGCCCCTGTATTGTATTAGTGATTTGCCCCTGCTCCTTCATTCTTCAAGGAATCTGGCATGCCTGGTGATAGAAAACAAACCTCTCTTGTGTAAAACAACTGGGACCAATCAGGGCAATTGTGTCGACAAAGAAATAATCAATTGATTCTTTGTACCCATCTATGTTTTACATGTGTTTTCAGGATGGAAAGAATTTTTTAGCAGGCAATCCTCCTTTTAGGTGTACTCAGACTTTGGATATCAAGAAGTAACTTAGCATTTCTAGATGTAAATATTTTACCCTCTCATAAAGGAAAATTTTTTAAAAATTAAGTAATCCCTAAAACTAGAAATCGAAGCCAGTGAACCTAAATCTAAATATGTATCCAGTTGGTGGCTAGACCACAAAGAAAAGAACTATTCCAAGGAACTGAAAAACTCAGTATTTGGGATATACCCTACAGCCAAAAAGAACTGCAAAAAAAGATCTTAAATTGTTTTCAGTTACATTGTGGTGTTAGCAGTAGTTTTTGTATTGTTGTCCTAAAGCTGTTGCGGGTATTATGGTAGGATAGAGCAAATGGGTAAGCATGTGATATTCTAATTTTATAAATCCCACTGTCATGCAGAACCTTGATTCTTAGCGAGGAGGAAGGAGACCCAGATGTAAGATCAAAGAGATTAAGACTCTGCAGAACTAAATTTGATTTGGTAAATATCAGTATGAACCCCTGATATATTTTATGCTTAAAAAAAAAAAAAGCCAAAGACACAGTGAACAACTTAGTAACAATGAGCCCCCTTAGTTCCAAGATTCTGGTCTCCAAAGGCTACATTTCAATAAAAGAAACCAAAATTCTCTACAGAAACAATGATGCAAGATGAACCAAATGACTCAAAAGCTGACTCAAATAGACTCAAATAGACTCCTATATTCAAAAGATGTGAAAAAGTATACAACCAAAATAATAAAGAGTACAATTAGTTAAAAGATACCAAATATATTTAAATATATAATGTTATACTGTTTTTCTTTTTTTTTTTTTTTAAGATTTATTTATTTGAGGGGGGAGGGGGGAGGGGCAGAGACAGAGGGAGAGCAAATCCTCAAGCAGACTCTGCTGAGCACAGAGCCTGACACAGGGCTCAATTCCATGACCCCGAGATCATGAGCTAAGTCAAAATCAAGAGTCAGCTGCTTAATAAACTGAGCCATCCAGGTGCCCCATTTTTTTTTCTTTTTAATTCAGTAGTTATCTTTGGAGATTTCTTAATTCTGAAAACTGACAAGTAAAGGGAGAGAACCAAGCATCTATTCTGTCTTTTCTATAAGAAATACAGTTCTCGATAATAAAACAATTAATAAGAAGAAATTTCTCTTCATAAAGTATTCTGCCTAGTAAAATAAAAAGTATGACACTGTTAAAACATCACCATTTTAAAACTACTAATAAATTAGTAGGGAAACATGTTATTAATGCTATAAGGACACAAGCAGCAAAGTCTAAACCATGGAAAACTTTGCAAGACAAACAATCTGCTTTATTTGATAGATAAGTTGAAGGGGATACATAACAAGAGAAGGAAGTGGAACTTATATGTTAAAAAAGACTTAAGAAGGAGTGCCTGGGTGGCTCAGTGGGTTAAAGCCTCTGCCTTCAGCTCAGGTCATGATCCCAGAGTCCTGGGATCAAACTCCCCATCGGGCTCTCTGCTCAGCAGGGAAACTGCTTCCTCCCTTCTCTCTCTCTGCCTGCCTCTCTGCCTACTTGTGATCTCTCTCTCTGTCAATTAATAAATAAAATCTTTAAAAAAGAAAAAAGAAAAAAAAAAGATTTAAGAAATATATTTCGGGCACCTGGGTGGCTCAGTGGGTTAAGCCTCTGCCTCCACCTCTGCCTCTACCTCAAGTCATGATCTCAGGGTCCTGGGATCGAGTCCCACATCGGGCTCTCTGCTCAACAAAGAGCCTGCTTCCCCTTCTCTCTATGCCTGCTGCTTTCCCTACTTGTGATCTCTTTCTCTGTGTCGAATAAATAAATAAAACCTTTATTTAAAAAAAAGAAAGAAAGAAAAGATATCAATCAATCAATCAATCAATCCACTGGGCACCTGGATGGCTTGGTCATTAACTGTCTGCTTTCAGCTCAGGTCATGATCTCAGGGTTCTGGGATCGAGCCCTGCATCGGGCTCTCTGCTCAGCAGGGAGCCTGCTCTCCCTCTCCCACCCCCTTGCTTGTGTTCCCTCTCTCTCTGTGTCTCTCTCTGTTTAAAAAAAAAAAAAAAAAGGGGGGCATAAAGAAATATATCCATTAATCACAGTATGTGGACCTTATTTGAATCCTGATTCAAGCAGATCAAACTTACGATACTGCTGGAAATATGAAGACTGAGTTCTCTAAATTCAACTAATCAGCAGAAATGGGGGCCAAAGATTATTCTGAGACTATAAGCTCATAGGGAATTTGCAGAAATCCTGGGAGAACATTGGATTTTTAAGATTCATGGGAGGGAGGCTGTAGTTCAAAGCTTATGTGAAGGCCCTTCCACCCCACAGACACCAAAATAAGCCTCAATCATCCTTCCTCAACCTAAGTGACTACATAACCAATTTGACAAGGCAGGGGCTCCGCCCCTAGGAAGCCAGATCTGTACTTCCAACCCTGTCATTACCTACCATGTGACTTATGACCAGACACCCATTTTTTGGACTTCAGTTCTCAGATTTATAAAATGGGAATAGCTTCCGGTTCTGAAAATGACTATGACTCTGTAACTATCTCTTGTATTGTGAGTTGGGGTTGGGTGACCAGCTGTGAGCAGGGTGAACTCAAACATAGCTCTTCAGGTGTTGTATACTTTCTAGTCTTGGCATCCCCAGAGAGGCATGCTTTGTTTGGCCAGAGCAGAGACAGACAGGGATAAGGGTCTAAGGGGATATCCCACTTGTTCTTCATTTCTATAGGAGTAGAGCCTCTTTCTGATTAAGGCCCTCAGTGAGAAAGCAGTCCTGCTCTGGGGGAATAAATATTTTGGGCTCAGCTACCAACTTGTCTAAACTTGGGCTCTAGCTCTTTGGGGGATTGTTAGGAAATGCTGAAGGCCTAGAACCTGGAGGCCTTGGAGGTCTTAAGCTTGTGGGTCCTAAACTTGTGGGAAGCTGAGTTAGGAAGTCATCTTTCTCTCTGGGACAAGAGATGTCCCTGGTACTAAGGAAACTTAGGACCAGGCAGAGGTGGAAATCTCCATTTCCACTACTTTGCTGCTAGGCAATTCAGAGAGAGCTCACAGGCCAGGTCCATTCACATGCCCATTCTGCTTATCTCTGCAATTAACTATCTATTTAGGTGACTTATTTAAAGTTTGCCATTTATTCATAACTAGTTTTTTTCGTTTCTAATATGGGAAAGGAGCTAGAAATATAGTAGTCAATAAGCCAGATGATTCATGGGGTTTCTTTCTAGGTACTAGAGGGTCTATAATTTTCTGTTCATTTCCCTGTGTTTCCTCAAAATACCTTGTTCTAATGGTACAAAAGAGTATGGATTCTTTAGCTCATTTTCTCTCATCTCTCTATCTCTGTAATATTTCTTTGTAAAGTGAATAGATTGAAACTGTAGATTCTAAAGAGCTTTCCAGGGCAAGCTTCTAGTTTCTGCTGGGCTGGAAGTGTTACTGCATGAACATTATGATAATTGTACTGTATTATTGTTAACCACTGGCCCATTCTGTGGTGAAGGTTCTGAATGAAATAGCACCTGGAGAAGAGTCTCTGGGTAAAAACTAAACTCAGAAGGGCAGCTCTGGGAGAGGACATAAGGGAACTAAAATTCCTTTGCCCTGTTAGAAGCTTCCAGATGTTTCTGAACAGTCAGTATCAACCTGATGCTCTCTACCCACAGACATGTCAAGAACGAGGAAGTGGAATCACAGTTAAGGTGCTGCAGAATTATAGCAATTTAGGTTAGAATACAGGTGTTTCAAGGCAATGTGACTTTTAGTTTATGTGCTGCAAAAGTGAGCATGGCAGTGTAACTTTTTAAAAGATGATGAGGCCTTAAGCCTTGAGAACAGCTGGTATGATCAGATCAGAAGGTATTTCTGAGAAATTGGACCCTAACTTATATTCTTGCCTGTTTTCCCATTTTTTTTTTTTTTCCTTAGCAACCAATTAAATTCTGGGAGGCTCACAGCTTATTGTACTAAAGGGAGGCAATGAAATTGCTTCTAGTCGTATTAACTGTGATATATAATTTTATAATTTGGGGTAGAAACAATGCTCCCCACCCCCATAGCATCCCAAAATGCAATGCTCATCTCTACATTCCTGTTCGTGAGGAGTTTGTTCTCAGCCAACAAGACTCTCTTTCTCTCCTGAACTTGCAAAGATCTCTGATGTGGCAACTCTGCTCTAGACAGAGAGGTTTTACAAACTCCAATCTTAGAGGAGGGCTTGGGTTCTAGAATCTTTTTCCTTCTAAGACTTCAGAACTCTTTCTGCAAAGTGCTCCACTCCTTCCCAGAGCTATGCATACTAACGACAGACTAAGGTGATAGGAAAGGCTTGATTACTTTTTCCCTAGGGCAAGGGATAGTTGCCCACTTTATACTTGTTTAACTAAGAGGTTCTTGCCTCAGGACCCCACAAAGAGAAAAAGAGCTCTAACTTAAAGCCACTTTTTGACTTTTCTTAAGAAGCAGCAGCCAGCAGCTCCTGTGGTAAGCTTCAGTGGCATCACCCAGTGCCCATCACACCTGCAGTGCCAGACCAGTGCACTGAGGAAGGTCACATGAGGGTAGCAAGGGAAATCCTGAAAGAGCACAGCAGCGGGGGTCAGAGTGGGCCGCCATGTCCCTCACTTTCCCAGACTGCAAAACTGCAAGAACTTCCTGGCCGTCTCAAGTCTTTGGGAATCAGAGTATTCCTTTATTAAGAAGCTGTTTTGCAGTCTACACATTTTCCTCAGAAATGAGAGAAGACTGTTCAATTAGTCTCGTTACCTTCTTTGAGTCATCTCTAAGTACATCTTTATAATTAGTGAACTGCAGAATAATCACATAGACCCAATAGGAAGTTGAAGATGTAAAGTAATTCTTTAGAATATAAAATAGCCTTTTTTATCCCAATATAAATAATTTTTTCCCCACAAATTCCTCCAAGTCCCTCTTTTTCCAACATATCTATAGTTAGACTATTTTAATTAGGCAATGGGGACATGTTGAAGATGGCTGATCTAGAAAGTGGACTGCGGACGTGTCTTCTTTTAAGTAGCATATTTATTATGCTACATGTCCTAGGTTTAAAGGCACTGAAGACTAACCTTTTAGATCTCTGAGCTGGGAATGTGGCTCTAAACCGAGTCCTGTGCCCTTGGAAAAAGTATTTTAAACTCTTACTCCACTTGCCCATCTGTAAATAGGGATAATAATATCTGTCCTACTTACTCTTCAGAGGTGTATGTATTTTTTGACCATTAATCAAGGTGGATGCTCCCGTATAAGGAGCAACTTGAGAAAATGAGTGAGAGTAAGTGTGTTAAGTGTTGAAGGTGTTGAAGGGAAGTAATGAGGACACTACAAGTGCTTCTGTTGTGTTGGAGAAGCAGGACCAGTTACATGCAAGGCAAAAAGAGATTCTTTTATTTATTTATTTATTTTTAAAGATTTATTTACTTGAGAGAGAGAGAGACAATGGTGCTGGAGGGGTGGACGACAGGGCAGGAGGGCCAAAGGGAGAGGGAGAGAATCTCAAGTAGAGTCCATACTGAATGTGGAGTCCAATGTAGGGCTCATTCCCAGGGTCCTGAGATCACGACCTGAGCTAAAATCAAGAGTCAGAGGCTCAATACACTAGGCCACCCAGGTGCCCCATCAAGAGTTTTTTTTTTTTTTTTTTTTTTTTTTTTTTAAGGCAGAATCTGCCTCAAGCTGCCTGTTGAGAGGGAGTATAACTTCATTCAGAACAAAAATAAAAAGTCTCCTTTTGTAAACTTTGTATCATGTGATCCCACATCCCTCCCCAGAGGTAAACACTGATATCTGCTTGGGGCTATCCTTCTAGAATATTCCTATGCAGTTACAATAGTATATGTACATGTATAAAGAAATTGTATTGATTTTATTTTCTTTTTATTTTTTTTATTATGTCATATTAGTCACCATACATAGTTTTTGATGTAGTGTTCCATGATTCATTGTTTGTGTATAACATCCAGGGCTCCATGCAATCCATGCCCTCCTTAATACCCATCCCCAGGCTCACCCATCCTCCCACCCCCTTAAAACTTCATTGCAGGAAAAGCAACTTTTAAAACAAAGTGTTTTAATAACTCACAACCACACAAAGACTTTTTGGATCTTGTATCTCTTTACATAATTTTAACTCTGAATTTTGGTAAATTCCATTATTTTAATTATTATTTGAATTTTAATTACAATTTCACTCACATCAATTAAATTTCCAAAGTACGTTCTATTACCCTTACTTTGATATATGATAAATTTTCCATACAATGCAGTTATATTTTTAGATGTTGCATTTATCTTAGAAAAGTCATTTGAATCAGGATTACTTTCCATTTGCCTTTTTACCTTCTCAAGAATTTGTTCCTTGATTGTTTTTGATTTATCATATTTCATGGAGTTTCGACAATGTGACATTTGTTCTGTATCTTCTATTTTATTTTTATAAAACCCAATTTTCTTGTGTCAAATTTTGCAGATCCAAAACTTGCCAAGATTTTCGTTTTCCTGTCCGTATTTGGCAATAGTAAGTCTCACGTTGTGCAGTTTCAGCCTTTGTCGATTTTATTCTCCGTTGGCTCTTTCCAGCAGCAGTGTTTGTTATGAAGTGAATAATCACTGACTGTTTGCATTTGATTCTCAGATAATCCATGAGAGAAATGCAAGCAATTCCTCCCCCCCCCCCAACTTGTATTTCAGAATTGCTCTACTGCTTGAATTATTCTGTTACACAACTCATCCTATTCATCTCTTTGAATACCATTGTGGAGCACACAGCAAGCACTGGAGTTAGAAAGACATTTGAAATGCCTTGAGCTGCTACAAGAAAGAAGAAACAACACTGACCTGAATAGATGTACAGAAAAAAGAACTAATGTGCCATCTCTACATGCGAGCTGGTTGGTAAATGATGCTATGGTGAATTCAGAACCATGCCATCTACTGCCATTTCCAAAGGAGACATTAGTGTGGCAGGGAGGTTTAGGTGATGTCTGGGACCAACTTCCACATGACCCATGGCCAGCCCATGGCTAGGACTTCAATACTTTAGGGGCCCACAAAAATGTTTTAAGTTCTTTTAAACTCAGAAGGCAAAAGAATCAACTTTTAGGTTGGAAAGAATTTCTATATATATTATTAATATATTCATCTTTGTACTAATGCAGTTACAAAATGTAATTTTTAAAAATAAAATTTTAAAACACAATTTTTAATTTTGTTGTTGTTTTGTTTTGTTTTGTTTTTGGAAGGGAAGAGGCCTACAAAGGCAAAAGTGCTCAGGGCCCATAAAAATCAAAATGCCAGCCTTTTGGCATGAGGGCATCAAAACGCTAGCCTCATGTTATGGGTACAGCAGCACATACCACACACCTTAAGAGTGAAAGAGGGACAAGCATTTCCTAACATGACAAAAATAAAGCTTGCTTATTGAAAAACACTCAACATTCACATGACCGGTATTTTCTCATTTTTCTGCCAGGGAAGAAAAGCTCAAATACCAGACTGATTCCAAGCCAGATCCTTGGCTATCCTGGCCCCTGGTTGGCTCCAATACATCCAATCTCTAGCCCATGTGGCTGGACTTGACCTTGAACAGACAAAGTCCTGGCAGACCCACCTCTAGGCCATCTGGGTCATGCTCAGAGAAACCATATTTTACACAGTTCTGTCACTGGGCACCTGACACAGTGGACCTCAATCAATATGGAGTGAATTGCCTTCCCTACTCTGGTTAAGAGTGGAAGCTGATAAGGAATTACACATTATTAATGGTTGTATATATTATGTCAGGAAAAAAATTCTTTTTGATAAAATTTCTGTGAGAACTGAAAATAAAACAATTTCTTCAGAGGAACTATGAAGTACTTTCCTCCCACTATTTTCTGTTGTTGGTTCACTACCTTCTCTTCCCTCCCACTTTCCTCTCCCCTTGCATGAAGTCAGGCATCTGGAAAGAATTTTCGGGGCATCAGAGCCAGTGGGAACATGCTCTTTGCCTTTTGGGTTAGGTCACTCCCGTTTCTTATAATTTCTCCTCTAAACCAAACTATCAGAGTTTGACAATTTCTGCTCCTATCTTCCAGAAACAACAGACCCATCCTTCTACCTCTCTTTTCTTTTCTCTTTTCTCTTAAAGGGCACCAGTTCTGAGTTCCCACCAATTTCAGGCCTGTTTAGACCCTCTGAGGTGGCCAAAAGCAGTCCTCATCCAGTTAACTTTGCCAACATGCTCGCATTCCTTCCATTTCAGTGTCATTACAAGCATTCTAACTGCCTAAGACTCCACTGTTCCTCCAAACAGTTCTATACCATAGATGTGACCTCAGAGTTATTTACCATTCACTCTTTGGTTACATCATGGCTAGGCAATTTGACCTTTTCTGCCACTAGTTGGAAGCAGGAGTTTTGTTCGATAAATAAATAAGTAGCTTCCCTTATAGGCAGGCAATAGAGAGACAGGGTGAGAGGAGGTTATGCTGTGATTAATGAACTGTTTGTTTTTGAGTCAAGATAAACTGGCTGATCCGGATGGACTATGGATCTGAAACCTGATGTTGAACAACCCACAGAAGCGCTCTGGAGTTCATACAACTGCTCTTCTTACCAGATGATGCGGCTGATATTCCTGGGCGCCAAACAGCACTTCTAAAGTAAGACAAGGCGTGTTTTAAAACTAGCATTGGTGAGGATGTGGAGGAACTGAACCCCTTGTGCCCAGTTGTAGTAATGCAAAATGGTGCAACCCTATGTAAAACAATATGGAGATTCTCAAAACACTAAAAACAGGACTAGCATGGGATCGAGCAATCCCACTTATGGGTATTTATCCCACAGAACTGAAACTAGTACCTCAAAGAGGTATTAGCACTCCTATGTTCACTGGAGCATTATTCACAATAGCCAAGAAGGGGAAAACAGGGAAAATGTCAATCAACAGATGGATGATAAAGAAAATGTGATGTGTGTGTGTGTGTGTATTAGAATATTATTCAGCCTTAAAAAAGAAAGAGATCCTGGGGTGCTTGGTTAAGTGTCTGCCTTCGGCTCAGGCCATGATCCTACAGTCCAGGGATCAAGACCCACATAGGGCTCCTTGCTCAGCAGGGAGTCTGCTTCTCCTTCTGCCCCTCCCCCTCCACTCTTGTGCTCTGTCTCTTGCTCTCTCTCTCTCTCAGATAAATAAATAAAATCTTTTAAAACAACAAAAAAAGGGACTCCTGTAACATGTGACAACATGGATGAACCTTGAGGATAGTATGCTAAATGAAATAAGCCAGTCATGGAAAGATAAATACTGCATGATTCCATTTATACGAGGTAACTAAATTGTCAAATTCATTTAATAAAAGAATGGAGTGGTGATTTCTAAGGGGCTGGGGAGAGAGAAAATGAGGAATTACTAGTCAAGGGGCATAAAGCTTCAGTTAAAGTGATTAAATTCTACAGATCTGCTCTAAAACATTGTACCTATAGTCAACAATAAGATAGCACACTTAAAAATTTGTCATGAGAGTAGATTTCAGGGCACCTGGGTGGCTCCATCAGTTAAGGGTCTGACTTGATTTTGGCTCAGGTCATGATCTCAGGGTCATGAGATCAAGCCCAGGAGGCAGCTCCTCCCTCAGCAGGGAGGAGCTCTAGAGTCTCTCTCTCTCCCTCTTCCTCTGCCACTACCCACCCCCCTAAAATAAATAAATAAAACATTTCTTTAAAAAAGAGTAAATTTCATGTAAAGTGTCCTTACTATAATAAAATAAATTTAAAAAATCCGACAAGGTATATTTTGAATAGAGTCTCCACCCACCACCAAACACTTCAGTAGATTAAGAAGGGCAAATAAGTAGAAGTAGCAATTTATATAAACACCTCCTCACACCACTAAGCTACATTAGGAAGGTGATACATCACTTGACCGAGTTCCTTTTCTTTCAGATGATCTCATAGGAAAGACCCTGCTTTTGTTATTTTACAGTGTATCTTAAAGATGTTACTACACAAAGAGCTTCCTTACACTTTAAAAAAAAAAAAATAGACTTTATATTTTAGAGCAGTTTCAGAATCACAGCAAAATTCAACTGAAACTATAGAGATTTCCCATAACTCTCTTGTCCCCACACCTACATAGCTTCCCCCCACCATCAGCATCCCCCACCAGAGTAGTACATTTGTTACAACTGAACTACCTACATCGATAGACTGTTATCACCCAAAATCCACAGTTTAAAATAGGGTTCATCCTTGGTGTCGTATGTCTTATGGTGTATGTCCTATGGGTTTGGAGAAATGTATAATGACATAGATCCACAATTATAGTATCACACAGAATGGTGATACTGTAATTTTTAGGGTGATTTACTGCCCTAAAATTTTTTTGTGTTCTGTGTTTTCACCCTTTCCTCATCCCTAATCCCTGGCAAACACTGATCTTTTTACAGTCTCTATAGTCTTGCTTTTTCCATAATGTCATACAATATGAGCTTCCTCAGAATGACTTCTTTCACTTAGTAATATGCATTTAAGATTCCTCCATGTCTTGAAATCTCTTTTTCTTACTGCTGAATACCGACCACTCCATTGCATGGATGTACCCTAGTTACGCATTTGCCTATGGAAGGACATCTTACTTGCTTCAGTTTCAACTGTTATATATAAAGCTGCTATAAACATCCATGTACATGTTTTTGTGTGGACAACCTCATCCATTTTTACAACTATATAATTTTGCCTTATAAGCATATGCCATTATTTTTTGTACCATTCCTCTACTGATCAACATTTAATTATTCCCAGTCTTCTACTGCTACAAACAGTATTGCCGTGAAAAACTTTGTACAGATATCATGTCACATGTGTGCATGTATATTCTTAAGATAAATTCCTTCAAGTGGAATTTCTGGGTCAAAGCATATAAGCATGTTGTAATTTTGATGTATATTGCCAAGTTGACCTCCACAGAGGTTGTAAAAATGTACCCTCCCACCAAATGTGTGGGAGTGCCTGCTCCCCTGTGGCTTCTGTAGTTCTTTCCCAAGTGAAAACTATCTCCATCCTTTCCTTCCCATGGCCTTTGCAGGAATCAGAGATCTGTCGCCCATTGACCCTGCACAGTACCAGACACATTTATTTCTTTTCTATGCATTGTTTGTCTTGGTCATAGATTCAAAGACCTTGGGAGACAGAAGTGTCCCTGTCAAAATACCTTCTGTTGATAGTCTTATAATGAATATAGCTACTACTGTAGAGACATTTCAAGAAGACTATAAAATTTAAAAGACAAAATCAGCTTCATGGATTTGCTAAGAAGCTCTTGGTGAATGCAGAGGCATCCCACTACAGTACGATGCAAGTTCTACTCTTTTCCGTGATAGCTATTTCCTGCAGAAAATCCACAAGTATACCCTTTACATTGTCTTTTGGAGTAGAGCTATTGTCTGAACAAAAAGGCACTAAAACTTAGTGACACTCATGGGTTTAAGCAGGCCTGAGACTCTATGAATATGAACATACATGTGGTTCCCTTTTCAACCTCCCCGTCTCATTATCTGTGTTCAAATGAATAATGCCATATATATAATGAATACAGCAAAAAACTACTTTTACGTGCATTGTAAGTTCTTTTTGAATTCTGATATCTTCACACTAGAACTCTCCATGTAGACAGAAAATCCCCAAGCAACCAACTGTGAAACTGAGGCATTATACCCAGCCATTTCTTTGCCCGGGACTATGCAAGATGTGTCACTGTGTGATAGGCAGTCTCCATGGTGGTCCTTTTTTTTTATTTATTTGACAAAGAGAGATCACAAGTAGGTAGAGAGGCAGAGAGAGAGGGGGAAGCAGGCTCCCCGCTGAGCAGGGAACCCGATGCAGGGCTCGATCCCAGGACCTGAGATCATGACCTGAGCCGAAGGCAGAGGCTTTAACCACTGAGCCACCCAGGTGCCCCTTATGACTCACTTCTAACAAAAAGAATAGGACACTTCAAACATTGGGTTATAAGTAACCACACTTTTCTCTCTTGGATCATTCCATCTCTTATTCCCTTTTAGATCCCCCACTCTGGGGAAAGCCAGCTTCCATGATGAGTGCTGCCCTGTAGAGAGGCTCATGTGCAAAGGAAATGATGGAGGCCTGTGGCAGCCAGTGTGGAACAGAGGCCCTCAGGCCCTGACCAACAACTTTTCCACAACCTCCTAAGAGAAACTGAGCCAGAAGCACCCAGCTGAACTGTCCTTGGCTTCCTGGCTCTCAAGACTCTGAGTTAATAGATGTGGTTGTTTTAAACTGCTAAGTGTGGGGGTGATTTCCTATGTAGCAATAGATCACTAATATGCCTTGTTACCAGAAATTGTCTTACCTTCTAGAAAGAGCAATACAGACATGGTCAGGAGATCCAGATGGTCACCTCCTTGTGATGATTTTTAACAAATCATGTAATTCCTTTTTTCCTCTCGATTCAAAAAGCAACAATAATTACTTGTTTCAGGAAATTAGGAAATCCCGGGAGGAGGATAAGAGACTCTTTCTTATTCTCTCTATCCTCAGAGAATCTTTAACTTCAAGAAAAAAGAAATGCAAAACCTTTTGCCACTGATTTTCTTAGTACTGTCTCAAATAAACAGTGACTCTCTAATAAGCATTTGATAATGATTCTTAAGCCTCTTGAGGATTCCTGAGTATAGTGAAGACATTTAGTGCCACTGGCTCAACCAAGAACCCATGGTAGTAACATGTTAATGAGTCAGTAATCCAGGGAAGCCTGGGTGGTTCAGTCAGCTAAGCACTGGTCTTCAGCTCAGGTCATGATCCCAGGGACCGGGGATTGAGCCCCATGGCAAGCTTCCTGCTCAGCAGGGAGCCAGCTTCTCCTTACTCCTCTGACCACCCCCCCCCCCACTTGTGTTCTCTCTTTCTCAAATAAAATCTTTTAAAAAAATAATAATCAATCAGTAAGAAATTTTAAATATATTCATTTTCTACTTAGTATGCACCAGGCACTGTGATAAGAAGTTTATAAACTTTATTTCATTAAATCCTCAAAATATCATGAGATAGGTATTGTGAATTTTATGTTTGTGTTCCCACCCCAAAATTCATATGTTGAAACTCTAACCCCCAGTGCAATGGTATTGGGAAGTAGGGCCTTTGGGAGGTAATTAGATCCTAAGGATTTGTCCCCTTATAAAACGAAACACAAGAGAACTAGGAAGGCAGTCTAAAAACCAGGAAGAGGGCTCTCACCATGCTGGCACCCTGATCTCTGACTTCCAGCCTCCAGAACTATGAGAAATAAATTTCTGTTGTTTAAGTCACCCTGTCTGTGGTATGCATGGTATGACAGTCCAAGCTGACTAAGTATCATAGTATTAGCACTTCCTTTATAGACCCAGGAAAGATGCGTGCTAGATGACCCAACTGATACAGATTTAATGCAAATATATACAAAACAAGAGGGAGTATGGAAGTCAACCTTATCAACCACACTACCATGTCAGTACCTGCAAATCCATGCAGTATGCAGTGGGAATTGTAGTTACCAACAAGTTGCTCATTATTCTTTGCAATAGCTACCTTAGCACAAAGGAAGAGCCACCGTTTTGTTCTTCTAGCATCTATTAACCATAAATGGGAGGATATGATTGGGGCAGTTTGTCCCAATCCAGTATTGGTTGAATATTTAACCATACTGGTCAAATAAGGTGGCCCAGCCACCTTAGAGACAGTCCGCTTAGTTCATGTTCAATTCATAAGTAATAGCCTGTGTCTAATAAGTTGCTGTTTGGTCTAATTAACTGTAACAAGAGCAAGAGGTTTAGTTTCACTTAAAAATAAAATGGCATAAGTCATAGCAGCTTTTCGTTGGAAGAAAACCAGTTGAATCCACTTTGCTTCAAAAGTAGCTGTGTAAGAGAAAGCACTCCAGGTTTTATGGACTTCTGCTGCAGTCCATTCAATACAATTACTATCCCCATGTGGCAAGATAGTGTTTTAATGTGTCAACAGCTAGGGTCCTTTTCAAGTATTCCCTGTTAACCCATGACCCTTCCCTATTTAGCCAGCTAGATATGGAGGAGCCATTGCCTGTAGGGAAGTCACAGCCTACTGTAGAGAACAAAAATAAAATGCTAATTCTTTGCTTATGAGCTTCAAAATCTGAGATCCAGATGTGAGACAGAAGAGTTGGAAGAGCATATGAGAAGAGTAAATTTTCTGCCCACTGGATACTAGATAAAAATTCCTTTGAGTTAGCAGGGAAGCAAGGATAAAAATAAAATATGAAAAAGCACTACTAAGGGAGTCTGATAAGGGATACTGCACACTCTCCTCTCCTACTTCTCACATGGGGAAGAATGATGGAATCCTTGGTAATTTGAGACTCTGCTGGTGCAGAAGGTCTGTCTTGTTTCCTAGGTGGATCCTGGAAGAGCGGTGTGGGTGCAGATCTCTTCCCTCCTGTGGGTAGATGGAACAGCACTATAGTAAACTGGGAAGTCCAGTGGAACGCTTCAGTGGTGAAGAAGAGCTTTCAAGAGAACTGTGTTCTCTCAGAAGGCAGTGGACCTAAAGGATCCTCACCATGGGGCCAAGAGACATGCAGAATGATTTGATTAGACTTTACAGCAGAGACTCCATAGAGTAACAGAGTTCAAACATAAGCATATCTGCCAGTGTCTAGGCACCAGTAGGACTGAGGATAAGATAGCAGAAGCCCCATAGATAGAAGCAAACATAGACACCCTTCCCATCCATTACCATACATTGATGGCTTAAGGCAATCAGAATTTTGGCACAATTCTACTGAGAAGCAGGAAGAATCAAACATCAACACTGACTGATTTTAGAAAACCTTTAAGTGAAATACAGACATAAAATGACTGATTAAGTATCATCTTTCAGGCAAAGTAAAGGCTTTGGGAAAAGTTTTCTGTGAAGATACTTTATTAATAATTAACTCTTGTGATTCTTTATAAGGGATGTATGCACCTTCTAGGGAAAAGAGAATGCTTGCTCTTTCTGGAGAGAAGAGAAATGGTAGAGAAAGAAATATAGAAGCATCATTGCAACTGGACCAGAACAGGTAGAAGAAGCTCAGTTTTCTAAAATTCAATTCACTATGCTCATTACCCCATTTTTGAGTCTGAAATAACTAACATTTGGGAGATAAGAAGTGGTAAGTTACTTTTGTTCTGCTTTTCTGCTATTAGTTAATACCCATATTTCAGGATATTTTTTGAGGTAGTATAGTATTTAGAAAATCAATTCTAGACTAAAATTGTCAGTGTTTAAATCCTGGCTCATCTACTTTCTAGCTCTACGATATTAAAAACTTAATCTAACCCTCCTCCTTTTTATTATAAAGAATTCTTGAAATGTATAAAAATAGATACAATAGTGTATGAGTCTTACGCACCTCTCACCCAGCTTCAACAATTAAGTCAACCAATCTTGTTTCATTTGAATTAGAATCCCCTTCCCCATCCCCACCCTATATTATTTTAAAGCACATCTCAGATAATATATAACTTAATTCATAACATTTCATTATGTATCTTTAATACATAGGGATACTTTTAAAACAAATAAAACTACCATTACCAAACTAAAATTTTTTAAAATAATTCTTTCACATCATCAACTAAGCAACCAGTGTTTAAATTTATAATTACCTCAAAATTTCTAATTTTTTATAGTTTGTTGGTTTGAATCATTTTCCAAAACATGTTGCAATTGGTTTATATATCCAAGTCTCTTTTAATCTATATGTTTTGCTTTCATCTTTTGTCCATGAATTACTGGCTGAAGAAAATTGGTCGTTTGTCCTGTAGAACTTCCCACAGTCTGTATTTTGCTGATTACATTCCTGGGAGTTGTTTAACATGGCCCCATGTCCTTTAGGTTTCCTGTAATTAGATCTAGAAGAATTCTTCATTAGTGGTGTCAGTTCTACCAATAGGTAGCACATAGTATTTGGTTGTCTCTTTTTTGGTGAATTTAGCAGATGTTTATGCACAATGTCTGGATTCATGAAGGGTTTCAAAATGGTAATATTCTTTTTTTTTTTAAGATTTTATTTATTTATTTGACAGACAGAGATCACAAGTAGGCAGAGAAGCAGACAGAGAGAGAGGAGGAAGCAGGCTCCTTGCGGAGCAGAGAGCCCAATGCGGGGCTGGATCCCAGGACCCTGGGATCATGACCTGAGCCGAAGGCATAGGCTTTAACCCACTGAGCCACCCAGGCACTCCCCAAATGGTAATATTCTAACTTTTATCTTCCTTCTTCATGTACTAGCTGGAATACTTTGGTAGGAGGAAACTTCACCTTATCTACAACCTGTGTTCTGAAGAGTACTGTTTATTTAAGAAAGGTCAGATAAAGTCTTGATTTCCAAAATAATGAGTTGATTCTTTCCAAAAGTGACCAATTAATAGGGTTTTCCTATCCTTATGA
Source organism: Mustela lutreola (assembly GCF_030435805.1). Taxonomy (NCBI): domain Eukaryota; kingdom Metazoa; phylum Chordata; class Mammalia; order Carnivora; family Mustelidae; genus Mustela; species Mustela lutreola. The sequence goes on along the minus strand of NC_081302.1, from coordinate 62,058,865 downwards.
ATTCACAAATTTATATTTATTTGATGTATTTCAATATACTGTAGTTACTATGTTTATACTCAAATTATACTTCTTTGTCCAATGGGAACCTGTTGAAGTTGGCTCCTCTGTCCTTTTGACATGACTTTATTATTATTTGACATTATTTGACTATCCTATCTTTCCTGGGAACAAGAGGGTTCCTGTGACACAAGACTGAATTTGAAAGTGGAGAAAGTGTAAGCAAATTGGGATAAGTTGTTCACCCTGAAACCTTAACTTGGCTTCGCTAGCTCCACTGTTAGCTGGTAAGACAAGGCATTCTAGGCTGATCACGTACATTTCCTGCTCCAGACCTGGAATTAGCCCTTTCTCCAAGAATACCTGGTTCCTTTTAGTGGGAAATGGGATTTCAAGAACCCAATCATCTAACCATAGTTAAGCATCAATTTCTGCTTCTATGAAATGATGATAATAATAATCCTTGAGTTGCTGTGAGGATTATATGCAACGATGTTGCAAAGCACTTAGTCCAGAGCCTGGAACATAGAAACTGCTTGTTAAAGTTTAGCTGCCATGGCAGCATTCATACATGTAATATGGGCGTGCCAATGTTTGTTAACTTAGCAAAACTCTACATCATCTCAGGGAAATATCCTGTATTTTTACGAGTGAGCTATGTTAAAGAAACACAAATGGGAGTAGGGATAAAGATTTGCTGTACAATGGCTATGGATTGCAATGTGTTTTGTGCAATTGATATTTTTCAAATTCAAGCCATCAGAGCTGTCCAACATTTCAACCAAACAAGGCTATGCAGCTGGACACGAGACTGTTTTTAGAACAGTCTGTTTGGAAATGTTTGGGTTTGACACCTGAGAAGCCCTTGTTTATTATAAGTTTCCTGTGCTATTGCATATTTGTGTGGCGAGGAAAAGAAATCTCATACCATAGCTGAAAAATTAGCAAAATCACATGCTTTAGAGGGGATTCCCGAAAAATAGTATTGGAAGTAGATGCAGAAAAGAACCCTCAATAGGTCCCTGAGAAAGTGATGTGGTCTCTTCTAGAATTCATTAAAGAACAAGTATAGATAAATGATAGCCACATTATTTTCCTCAAAGTAGGGATTCATCTGCATCTGCTGATGTTGACAGCCATAGTGAGCCCCTATGTTTGTGATGTACATAAAAGAGAAACAGATCAAAGAAATCTTGTTTTGCAAATCATTGAAAACAATTACAAAGGAATTGATGAGTGCTGTCCTGTCAGTGCCTGCTTTTGGAAAGCAGAAGCTAATGCTTGACATATGGGAATCAATTTGAACCGATGGTGTCCCCAATCTGCTAAGAAAAATTCAAGATCCATTATGTTTGTAAAGAAAGAGACCCTCTTCTCATTATCACACGTAATATTGCATCAGGATGCTTTTAGCACAAAGAATGTCTCCCAAATAAGGAAGGCTGGTTTGAACATTGTGGTGAATATAGGACATCTTATCAGAGGTTGCACTCCAATCCCTCCCCAACTCCAGGTTTTGACAAAGGAATGGGAACAAGCACTGTACATCAAAATGAAGTTAATTTTCAATGGCCATCTGCTTACTCTTTTTTTTTTCCTCAAACATTATTTTCTGACCAATTATTTACATATAAACAAAGAGGAAAGGTAACAAATACAAAAACTTAGTAGTGTGTGCATAAACACACTAAATTACTAAATGTTAGACAAAAGTCCCTGGAAAAGATGATCTGAACAACGTCTCTGACTCAGTCAGGCTTCAGCTCTGCCAACAATACCCAAGAGCCCCTTCCTGGGAACTGTGTGGGCAAGGCCCTGAGTGAGTCAGGAAAGTACAAACTCAGGACAAATCAGTTTATCCAGCAGGCTTAGTGTGGGCCAGGTGTCAGACAGCCCACAGAAAAAGGGGAGTAGGGTATTCTGTAGTTTCTCTGCTCTAAGGCTTCCAGATCATAGAGTGGGCAAAGCAGAATGCATTCTAGATTTGAATAGAATGTCTATACAGTTGCAGGATGTGGAGGGGAGAGCAGAATTCCATCAGCACACAGCCAAGCAGGCCAAGTAGACAATGAGGTGGGCAGGCTCACTAGGAGTGCCCTTCTTGGATTCCAACGTCAGTAAAAAGGCAGTGCCGTCTTGGTGATGACAGCCTCACCTTATCTGTTTGAGTCACACTGCTCCAATGGGCTACTTCTAGTGGTACTATATAAGGAAATTAACCTGTTTATTTGAAACCAAGGCAGAAATTCAAATAAAAAATTTTAGCTTAATCTCTTACATGGCAAATGCAATTAAACCTAAATAAATGTAACACGTCTATATAAGGAATTATAATGAACACAGTAAAACAGCTGTACATGTTTATTAGGAAATTTCTCATTTGGAAAAAGGATGTTGAAGAAATTAGTTTCATTCTTCCCCTTTTTTGGAGGGAGGGAGGAGGAGGGGCACAAAGCCTCGTAAATGAAATAGTGAGCCTGACAAGTGATAGGACAACTCACTGGCATGAGCTGAGGAATGACGTCATCCAGGCTTTTTGCACGGCAGATTCTGCTCTTTATGTTTGGCTTTTTAATTTCTGGATAGTAGAGTATTTTGTTGTCGATTTTTGTCATTGACTTAGGGTGTTTTTGTTTGTTGTCTGTTTTTAAGCTAAGAGGATGTGTTCTGCTCAGCACCTTCTCACCTTGCAGGATTTATTGAAGACTTTACAGCAGTTTTTTAAACTGTTAAATAGTTAAAATGAAGATCTTGAAACACTGAAAAAATTAAATTAAATTAAATTAAAAAAACAAAAAGAAAAAGAAAATGTATTTTTCATTTTGGTGATGTAATTAGAAAGATAGACGTGTGTGTATGGGTGTGTGAGAGAAAGAGAGAGAAAAGCTTAAATCAATCTTATTTAAGTATCTTATTTAGTACTGGCTTATTCTTACTTTTTCTCACTGCCACGGGATGAGAGAAGTGAATCAAAGTCTCCTCTAGCGGCAAACTCCTTCTTAACTCTATAATTCCAGTAGATTTTGCTTCATGCATTTTGATGCTTTGATATTTGATATATAAAGATTCAGAAAAATTAAAACCTCATTATGGATGATATCCTTTTCATTATGAGATGTCCTTCTTTACTTTTTAAAATTCAACTATAATTCACAGTGTTATGTTAGTTTCAGGTTACGATACAGTGATTCATCAATTCTATTCATTTCTAAGTGCTCAGCAAGATGTCCTTCCCTAGTAATAATATTATTATTCCTGAACTAATAATAGGAGGAGCCCTACTCCCCTTGCAGCATTTACTGGGCATGTTTTTAGCTGTGTCTGTGTATAGCATATATTTGGATTGTGCTTTGTGATCTAAGCTTAGAGATTTTTTTCTTTCAATAGATTTTACATTTCTTGATAGGAGGGAAATGTTTGGCCACAGTTTGATCATCCTTAGTTGCATTTTTCCTTTGTAATGTTATACAAACACAAATTAAAGACACATGCACATAGATACACACACACACACACACACACACACACACACACACACACACACACACACACATTTATTTTCCTGTATGGTCTTTGGTTTCTTTATTGTCTGTGTGTCTTCATTCTAAAGGTTTATAGTCTATTCTAGGATCTGTTAGTGGTTACCTTTATAACTTCATGTAGTGTTACCACAATTTAAAATTCTTATATGGTATTTTATGACTCATCACTACAAAAGATGAGAAAACTACTACACATACTTATTCCATCTTGTTATCCTACACTGCCCAATTCTGGCTTAGTATATTATCATTAATACTTCTGGTTATTACCTTTATACTTTATATAACAACCCCTTGATCACTTGGTTTATCATTTTAAAAAGACAGGAAACCACGCAACCAGTGATGAAGAACCCATTCTTTTTTTTTTTTTTTTTAAGATTTTATTTACTTATTTAACAGATAGAGATCACAAATAGGCAGAGAGAGAGGAGAAAACATGCTCCCTGCTGAGCAGAGAGCCCTATGCGGGGCTCAATCCCAGGATCACCACCTGGGCCTAAGGCAGAGGCTTTAACCCACTGAGCCACCCCGGCGCCCGGAAGAACTCATTCTTATACTGCTTCTTTCCTTTCCACTAATTTTGGCTTGTACTAGTATTATTATTTCCACACTATATTGTATCCTGTGATCATAATTCCTACAGTTGCTTAGCTTTATTCATTTATTCCATAAATTCAGCACTTTTCTCTCCTTACCACCATGGCTATTCCCTTCATTTCTTCCTTGGCACCTTCAGTAATTATTTTCTTCAGAAAGGACCCAGAAGTTCTTTTATCTGGAGCTCTTCATGCTTGTGATATCAAACAGATATTTGACCAAAAAATTTTAGGGTCACACATTTTCTGAGGACATGGAAAACCTTTTCATCATCTCTTGGAAGTTAATATTGCTAAGAAAAATGTCTGAAACTAAAATTAATTTTTCCTCTTATGTGTGATTTTATTTATTTATTTATTTATTTATTTATTTAATTTCTTGACCTGGACTCTTTCTTTGTCTTTGAAGTCCAGTAACTTCAAAGTCATAAGCCATGTCTCAGGCTGATTTTGATGATTTTTTTCTTTCTTCTCCACCCCCACCCCCAGAACAGTTGGGCCGACTTCAAACCATGAATTTAGGTCTTATTTATTTGAGAAAATATATATTCTGTTACAACTGAGTATTTGTTCTGTTTCCTTTATTAGAGACACCACCCATGGGGAAGTTAAAATTTACTTTCCTCCTTTCCATATCTATCATTTTCTCACTAGTCATTTTAAATATTTGGTACATTCCTGTTTCTTTTACTTTTTCTAGATCTTTTCTCTATCCCTGCCCTATAATCAAGCAGTATCTCTTTTTCTACTGTTAATGTTAGTTTTCACTTCTGTAAGTATTCCTTATTTCTTTTATTTCTTTCCAAAGCCTTACAGATTCTTTTTATAATTTACTTTACATTGTTTAACTGTCTTACTTGAGCCAATATGGCTCTTCTTTGAATTTTTGTTTCAGAAAAGCCATTTTAAAAAGTTTTTAATGAAAAAGCATTTCTACAGTTTTTATCTACATTATGGCATAATTTTCTGGAACGTTAGTCTGCCTTTTGTCACGTCCTTCTCATTTATTTTTCTTGAAGTATAATTTGTGTTATGTTCCACACAAACTCCTTTATTAGTCATATTTTTATGAGATTACTCACTGATTTATGTGGGCTGTTTTTTTATAGGTGAACTATTTTCTAAAGGATGATTGGCAGAGAGTACAGAGAAGTGAGCTGGGTCAACCACCAGCTTGGATTTCTCTCTGCCCTGCGGTTTTGTCTCCCATTTCAGCAGGAAAGTAGACTTGGCCAGCTGTGATGTTCAACGTGGAGGCATTCAGCATTTGCCTCCCTTCAGCGGAAAGGTCACTGCCCACTACTTTACTCTGACTTTTAGCAAAAATGGCACGTCTTTTCCTTTCTTCTTTAGGTTCTGTATCCTCTCACAAGGCTCAGGGATGCCCCCAAGTTTGTCTGTCTACCCAGACTTTGCTATTCACTGAAGCCAGTGGTTTCTCTCCTCAGTATGCTCAGCCCATTTCGGGCAGGCTCTGTGTTACCTGAGCCACAACAGTCATGCCTTTGCTTTCAGCCTCCTCTCCTAATCAAGCCCAACGTGACTATGTTAATCAGGAGTTGGGCTGTTTTCAAGTTTTATGTATATTTTCTTTTCTAATTTCCAAAAACTATTTTAGTTTTTTTCAGTAGATTTCAAAAAGGAGAATAAGGCCGGATGCCTTGACTCTGCCATCCCACTGAAGACCTTGATGTGGCCAAGGAATGATACTGGATCTATTTCTTATAAAATTGGATTTCATAAATAATATGATCTGATGAAAGATGATCTCATGGAAACATGGGTCATGGCTGAATGCAAATGGAGTTTCAGACAATAAAGTTTGAGAATATCCAGTGTGTTCAAAGCAGTGCCATTTCCACATCTGGCTTAAAGTGGTCCCTTAGGAAGATCAGCCTGGCAGGGCTCTCTGGGCCAGTCGGGATGGGCTGGGTAAGGTGGGGAGTGTTCTAGGAAAGATCAGCCTGGCAGCTGTTACAGGGTTCTGGGCATGGCCATGACTAAAGCCCAAGAAATGTTCATGCTATAAGGGAATTGGTTAACAGAAGTAGCATTAGAATACTCAGGATGTGATTCTTTCAAATCCTTATGAAACTCATTGCTATTGATTTCAGGAGAGTTTGAACTATGGGGAACATGGTTTTTCATATTACCCAGTGTTCCTTTTGTCAGGATCCACCAGAAAATATCTCTCAAATCATGCTTCTCGAAGCAATTTTATTCTGTGTTATCAACTCAGGGCCCCACAAGTGCACATGAGCCCTTTTTCTGGAGCCTACTAGAAAACACATAAGTTAAGATATAGCTCTTAGGAAAAAGTCATATGCAACATCACACCTGGCATTCTGTGTCCTCACCCAACTTTGGCTCCATCTGTCTTTCTTATTTATATTCACCCTTTGCCATATTTTCTTATTTACATTGGAATTAATTTGTTTCAGCATCCTTTCTTATCTTTGAAAGATCTTTTAGATAATTTTTATAGGGAAAGAGCAAACAAGAAAAATGGAATTTAAGAGGAAAGAACATAATTCAAGCAAGCCAACTCTAAGATATTTTAGAAACTGGAAAAAAGGGTGTTAGATTATAGTAGAGGGGTATTATTAATTTTATAGGTAAAGTAATGGTATTGTGATTATTTTTTAAGTCCTTAGTAATACATGATAACTATAGCTGAAATGTATATGTGTCTGTTATTTGCTTCAAATTTCTTAGAAGAAAATAGCAGATGGGAATTAGGAGAAAAAATTATAAAAGCAATTGTTTAATGTGGAAAACTGAAAAAAAAAAAAACACATCTAACAGCAATAATGTATTTTAAAAGAATGAAACTAGACCAGTTTCTTAAATCATACACAAAAATAAACTCAACGGATCAAAGACCTATATGAGAGACATGAAACCATAAAATACCCAGAAGAAAATACAGGCAGTCATCTTTTTGACATCAGCTATAGTAATAGTTATATGGATCTACCTTCTTGGACAAGGAAAACAGAAGCAAAAATAAACTACTGGGACAACAACAAATTTAAAAGTTTTCACACAGAAAAAAAAAAATGAAAAGGCAACCTGGTGAATGGGAGAAAATACTTGAAAATGATATATCTGATAAGGGGTTAGTATCCAAAAATATAAAGAACTTATACAACTCACCACCAAAACCACAAATAATATGATTTTAAAAATGGGCAGAGGACCTGAGCAAATATTTCTTTAAAGAAGACATACAGATGCCGAATAGATAACGTGAAATGATCCTCAACTTCATTAATCATCAGGGAAATACAAATGAAAACCACAGTAAGAGATCACTTTACACCTATCAGAATGCCTAAAATCAAAAAGACAAATAAGTGTTGGCAAGGATGTGGAAGAAAAGGAATATTCATGCACTTTTTTTGGAAAGTAAAGTGGTGCAGCTGCTGTCAAAAACAGTATGGAGGTTCCTTAGAAAATAAAAAATGGAAATGCCATATGATCCAGTAATTCACGACTGGGTATTTACCCAAAGAAAATGCAAACAGTACTTCAAAAAGACATATGCACCTCTGTGTTTATTACAGCATTATTTACAATTATAATTGCCAAGAGAAAGAAAAAATCCAAGTGTCCATCAATAGATGAATGGATAAAGAAGATATTGGATATATGTGATGGAATATTACTCAGCCAAAAAAATCATGCCCTTCAAAACAACATGGATGGACCTAGAGGGTATTATGCTAAGTGAAATAAATTAAACAGAGAAATATATATGATTTCACTTATATGTGGAATCTAAAAAACAAAACAGCCAAATAAACAAAAAGCAAAAACAGACCCATAAATATAGAAAACAAATTGTTGGTTGTTGAAGTGGCGGGGGGGTGGGCAAAATGGATGCAAGAGAGTGGGAGATACAGGCTTCCAGTTATGGACTCTTTCAGTCAGTCAGATAAAAGATACCGTATAGAGAACATAGTCAGTGGTATTGTAATAGCATTGTATGGTGCCAGATGGTAGCTACCCTCATGAGCACAGCATAACATACAGAATGGTTGAATCACTGTGTTGGACATCTGAAACTGATGTAACATTGTATGTTAAGTATACATCAATAAATAATGTGTTTGAGAAAAGGCATGCAAAGTCTAAGAAAGTCAGACTACACAGCTCTTCACCTGATTTGGGGGGGATTCAATTAAACTCTTAGGATAAGCATGAATAGTCTGTTTGCCTTTGAGAAGAAATGCATTTGAGTCATGTAATGTTTACTGAAGTTCACAGAGGGTCCAAAATTTTAGATTTCTGTGAGGAAACAGAAAGAAAAGAAACAGATATTAATTATGTACTTTATTCTAGGTGTTGTGCTCAGGGCCTTCACATGTATTATCTAAGTTTTTCCATTATCTAAGTTTTCAACCTGGTTTTAGGAATATTCCCTTCCCCCTTTCCATTTTTTTTCTCTCCTCTCCTCTTCCTGAAGGATGGATGGTAGCAGTGTGTTTCACTGAATTGGGAGGTTTATTTATAACCCTGTGTCCCTGGGTCATGCGAGGAAATGCCCGGTTCCTATTCTGACCTGCTGGAAGCCATCATGGCATCAATACTATGCAGCAGTTAAAATGAATTTTAATAATATGTTTTTATCTATCCAATATGTCCAAAATATTGTCATTTTAACAAACAGAGAATATAAGAATATTAATGAGGGGTGCCGGGGTGGCTCAGTTGGTTAAGCATCTGACTCTTGGTTTTAGCTCAGGTCATGATCTCAGGGTCATGAGATTGAGCCCTGCATCGGAGTCTGCTTCTCTTCCTCTCCCTCTTTCTCTGCCCCTCCCCCTGCTCACTCATGCACTCTCTCTCTAAAATAAATAAATAAATCTTTAGAAGAAAAGAATATTGGGGGCGCCTGGATGGCTCAGTGGGTTAAGCCTCTGCCTTCGGCTCAGGTCATGGTCTCAGGGTCCTGGGATCGAGCCCCGCATCGGGCTTTCTGCTCAGCAGGAAGCCTGCTTCCCGCTCCCCCTCTGCCTGCCTCTCTGCCTGCTTGTGATCTCTCTTTCTCTCTCTCTCTCTGTCAAATAAATAAAATAAAATAAAACTTAAAAAAATATTCTAAAAAAAAATTTAAAAAAAGAGAAGAATATTAATGAGCCGTATTACACTCATTTTATATACTAAGTCCTCAAACTTGGGTGTATTTTATACTTACAGCAAGTTTTAGGAGGAGGAACACTGAGTCTGGAAGGTGACCCCCAGCTAGCTGGGAAGCCTGGGTCACCAGTGTTGACTTTGCTCCAACCTTCGAAGTTAGGACAGTATCCCAAGCACCTGGCAAACAGCCCTGTGCAGAGTGAATTTGGTTATGTCAAACCATGTCTTTGAACCTTACTTTCTTCCGGAAAGCTAAAGAGGGGGAATAAAAAGGCCCACAGGCAGACTTCAAACAAATTATCCCAGTTTTTCAAATTTGTTCAAGGGCTCAAATGTGGTAACAGGCCCTTAAACCCATGAAAATCTGTCCTAATCAAATGCTGAGCTTGCCATGTTCTGTTTGGAGCAGGCAGGAAACCTCCATGATCTACATTCACTTATTCTTTCTATAAGCATCTGATGGGTACCTGCTCTGTGCCAGGCACCATTCTAAGTTCTGGGGAAATAGATATGAATAAAATCCTGTCCTCAAAAAGGCACATGTTTGGGGCTCCATAATCAAGGTCTAGACCCCCACTGCTGGGTAGGAACAGAAGGAGACGCTACACCTGGAGAGTCAGTCAGTGGCAGAAGAATGCCCTTCATGGCTCACCATTCAGCTTGGCTTTTAAGGAGTGAGAAGTAAAAAGTCATTCAAAAGAAAAGCTAGGAGCAGGGAAAAACATCCCAGGCAGAAAAAAATGAAGGGTGCTCTAGGCATTAGTGCATAACCAGAGGTCTAATGGTCTTTTCTTGGGCTTGAGGTGCATGGGGGTAGGGTGGGGCCAAGTCCTGTTTCTCATTATGGTGGCAGATATTAGCATGTGTTTGCATACTGGTCAGGTATAAGTGGGACTGGAAGGACCACAGTCAGTCCTGATCCATGCCCCTTCCTGACTCTTATCCATTCCATCAAGTTCAAATTCATGGGTAAGCTCCTGAGTGAGGTTTTCCCTGGACACTTCAGGCAGCTGTGGTCACTCCCACCCTTGATGCTAAGGGTAGCATAACCTTGAATACCCTGCATACTGTCCCCCAACAAGACAGGCAGTTTTTTGATAGTGGCATGTTCTTAAGTATTTGGCTGTGTCTTTCACAAAGAGGATGCCCAATAAATCTCTTTAAATCAATCTCAGAAATTCAAAAACTTGTACTGAATACTGAATGCACACTAACAGTCAATATGTACTCCTGATACATTTATGTTCATACTGAAAACATCCAATCAGCACAAAGTAAAGGTCTTGGTGACTTATCTGCTACACAGAGCATTTTAACCTACAAGTCTAGTTTCCAACTCTGAACTATTTAATGAGAATTGTGCCCATTTGCAGCCTACTGGGTGACTTGGCAGGATTTACCAAAGAATCTAGCATGTGTGGATATTATGCACTTATGCTCATCCTGCTCCCAGTTTGCTAGTTGCCTGCCTGGCATACTGCACAGGCTTATTCTGACCACAAACGGGGATACTGTTTTTGAAAGTGCTTTGCAGAAGAGAATGTGTGCTATGAAGGCAAGATCCTTTTGTTGCTGGTATCCCTGAATCCAGGGCCTCTTCGGATATGGACTCCCACTTGATACCGATTTTCTTAGAAACCTAGTGATCATCTCAGAGGTGCCACCTCCCTCTAGCATCCAACCTACAGTTCCATGACTAAGGTTTGGAATGATGTTCAACAGTTGAAATAGGAAGTTAGATTCTTCTTCCCCTCAAGCCCAAGAGGAAGGCAACACTGTACCTTTTGGACACAAAGAATGAGCCCACTGTGTACCTGACACTGAGTCAGGTGCCTTACACCCATTATCTTTAATGCCCACAATAAGCTAAGAGGGAGGAAGCAATGTTCCTCTTTTACTTATGAAGAAGTGAGCCCTATGAACGGTACATGACTTGCTCAAGGGTCCACGGCTAGTTAACAGTGGAGCCACTTTATGGATGAAACTCTGAATTACTCCAAATTACTTTCTTTTGGGGAGGCAAGAGGCTCAGGAAGTAAATTTCAGAATCTGTAAAATGGGTTTAATTATACCTTCCTTGCCTACCTAACATGAATGCAAGTGAGCATCAAGATAAAGAAAGTAGCTTTTGTTAGCACTAAAACGACATGCATCATGGTAAGAATACAAAGAGCAATAATAATGGTTATCTAATGCTTCACCCTTTCCAAAGCACGTCTGTGTATATCCCACACAAGACAAGATGATGTTCTCTGGTCCGCAAAACAGTAGTCTTATGGTTACAGGCACTGGAATCCCTATGTGCATTTAAGTGAGGGACAGAAAATACCCTCCTGCGTCTTCTGAGGAAGCACTATAAACATGAAGGTCAAGGACATCAACTCTGAAGTCAGACTCTGTCCTTACTGGCCCAGCGACTTCCGGCAGCCGTTACTTAACCTCTTCATGGTAGATAAATATAGAGTTTCTCTCGTGGGCTGATTGGACATTAAATGAGACCTTGCATACAGAGCCCATGGTAAGTGCTCAGTAGATGTTAGTAATAATTACAGGGATGCTAAACAGCACTGCTGGGCTTTTTCTGTGGGTGAGACATCTCCAGTCATCTTAGTTTCCTCCTTTTCTCTGCTCTTCCCAAACTCCAGCTATAACTCACAGAGCTTGTCTTCGTTCCTTTTCAATTTGGTGGTAATAGCAAGCCGATAGATCATTTTCAAAATCAATGACTTCCTGATTACATGTAAGGGTTTGATGCTTTCACATGTTAATCAGATTGAATCCTTCACTCCCCTACATCCATTAACAAGTGATATATTCTTACGTATTATTTTGCTGGAAAGCAAAAATGCACATTTTCCTGTCCCGAGTCCATCAATCACTTTATTGCTGAACTGATGAGATCCCTGCTGGGGAGCTGAGCACTGATTTACTCTCACCACTGTATCCAGCTCAGTCTCCAATGTATCTACTGAGGATACTTATGTTTACTAATCTGGAAAGGGATTTTGGCTCGATATTTAAGGAATTACTATCTATGAGGGACTGGACTAATGGAAAAACAAATTGTGGAGGACAGAGACAAAAATTTCTAAAAAGCAAAACAAAATTTGAGTGAATACTTAGTAGGTCTTCAGTTTTGACTCTTACGAAATGCCTCCTTATTAAGTAAGAACGAAACTCTGTCCTCGTAATCAACACTCACCCCTTTGTCCAGAGAGAATCTGGGGAAAAGGATGAACATTATCTAGACATTGTTGTACAAGAAATGTCAAAGCTTCAGTGAAATCCTTGAATAAGCTAAGAGATCCATCCGGCCCAGCACTACTGGGGAGAAACTGGAGGGAAGTCAAAGGTCCTGCATAAGAAAATGGAGGAAGTTGGTGGGCGGTGGTATGAAGAGTGTTCCTGAGAGGGAGAGAAAGCATGAGGGAGCAAAGACTGAGAACAGAAAAAGTAGCCAGGGGATTGTTAACATCAGGAATGCCAGTCACTGTTGCAGCACAAGCCCCCTCCAGCTCCCTAAACCTTCAGGAAAGCCTTACATAAGTAAGTCCTCTTGGGGGTTTTGTCTTTGAAGAAAACCATGGAAGAAGATACATTCTATACTGGAGCTAATGTCAAATGCAGAAGCTCATCAACAGCCATGAAACAGAACAGGACAACAGGATGCAATGAAGACTGGAAGTTGGGAGTCAAATGTGATCAAGAGATGTACGTGACTCAGACATCTGCAGAAATCTCAGTGTGGGTGTTGGACTTTTCATAAGGCTTGGGATGAGGTTGGTCTCCCCTTATGACAGTGTTTCAGCAGCAAATGTCTAAGCTACAACCCCTTAAAGAGAAACAACCTGGCCACTGAACATTGAGAATTTCACAGAAGCTTTGACATTTCGTGTACAATAACTGCTAGATAATGTTCGTCTTTGTCCACTCTCCCTAGTGGTTATCTAGATCAGCCTACACTTTTCCAAATATGGAAGAAAACCTAAGGAGGGTGCTCATCCAGGAGTAGCAGGAATGCCGATAATGATCAGAGAGAATGTTTATGTAAATTATCAAACAATTCCAGCAATGTTGGTTCTGCTATAAGCTTTCTTAATCATAAACAGGAAAACTAAGATGTGAAGAAGAAACAAACATGTCATCAATTTTGCTCTGAAGAAAAGCAAAAACACTTACATAAAAAGGAACAATGGGATTTCTAAAATAACCTCAGACACTCTCAGAGCTGCCATCAAAAATCCTTGATGAATTATTCCAGTTGGATGTGAGTTCTGTGTTGGGAAAGGTCAAAAGGATAATTTTTGTTAAAGCCTGCCCCAGACTGACATTGACAGCTGCTAGCAAAGCTCTGCTGTCGGCTGGGGGTGAACTTGCCAGGACCCACCTGCCACTGTGGTCCAGTTAGTAATGGACAATAATGAAGGCTAGGATGGAGCCTCTATCACCAAAACTGTAAAAAGACTTAGTCCCTTCCCTGGACACTCTGGAGCTGAGCACATGGTATGGAGATACAGATAATATAACTTTGCACTACCCAAAGTAATAGATTCTAAATTTAAGCCCTTGAAAATGGAAAAATCTATACAATTTCCAAGTGTTCTTTTAATTAGATTACTATAACCTGTTAAAGTTATTTTCCATATGGTAATCTTCTTAGTAAAAAAAAAAAAAAATCTGGAAAAGTTGTCTTGGGTTTCCTTACAAATTACATGGCTTATATTTTATGGCCGTGAGGTCATAGCTGTGAAATATCCCCCTCTGACAACTTGACTATGATGTATGCTGTTGTATTTCAGTAGCTCGGGGTGATTTTTCAGCTGGATGAAAAGTTCATTCCATTCCATCACTGCTGATATCATCTTCATTTCCATTTCACCCATGAAAAGCACAAAATGCCAGAGATTTAGAGACATCATTTAGAACTAGCTGTAAAATGGTAGACATCGATAAGATGGTAAGAGAAATAAAGAACATAGGCATTTTTATATGCCCCAATACTAATAACTAAATTGTCTTCCATTAGTTATGGGTGGCATGGGTCTGTGAAAGGGTAAGAGTCTCAGATATAGGGAGAATGTGAAGTAGCTGCTACTTCTATTTGAAATACAAGTGTTGGTTCCCACCCCTCCTTTTTCCTCCTCCATTTGTTGCAGTACCCCCAGCACCACACAGGTGACCTCTAGTCCTAATTCCCTAAGATATCCAGAGAGGATCATGATGGACCATCCTGGCAGGTGATATTCTAGAAATGTATAAAAGAAGACAGTAGTTGGCAAATGACACTGGAAAATCTGGTCCTATCCGTTTGCCTAGTAAAACGGATAGCTTGAGGTAATCTCAAACTATTCTTTTCAAGCAGAAAGAAAGAAATACACATGGAGATAGTCACTGTGGTTTTATTTTATAATAGTGATGGGAAAAGAAGACAATCAATGAGGATGGACTAAATAAATGATTAAATGCATTGTGTTGTAGTTACAGGCATCCTTTGCTTTTCAAAAGTTTGCATTATGCCACTTTGCTTTTACGAACGACAGACACATGAAAGGATGCTCATTACCACCTATCATCAGGGCAATACAAATCAAAATCACAATGAGCAATCACTTTGCACCTGTCAGAATGGCTAAAATTAACAACACAGAAAACAACAAATGTTGGTGAGGATGTGGAGAAAGAGGAACCCTCTTACATCATTGGTGGGAATACAAACGTGTGCAGCGACTCTGGGAAATGGTATGGAGGTTCCTCAAAAAGTTAAAAACAGAACTACCCTATGACCCAGCAACTGTACTACTGGGTATTTGTTGAAAGGATATAAAAATACTGATTTGAAGGGGCACATGCACCCCAATGTTTATAGCAGCACTATCTAGAATAGCCAAGTTATGGAAAGAGACCAAAGATCCACCAACTGACTGATGAATGGATAAGGAAGATGTGGTATATATATAATGGAATATTACTCAGACATAAAAAAGAATGAACTCTTGCCATTTGCAATGACATGGATACAGCTATAGTGTATTATGTTAAGTGAAATAAGTCAGTTAGAGACAGACAAATACAATATGATCTCACTCATATGTGGAATTTAAGAAATAAAACAGATGAACATAGGGGAAAGGGGGGGAAAAAAAAAAAAGAAAGAGCAGGAAAAAACCATAAGAGACTCTTAAGGTTAGAGAACAAGCTGAGAGGTAATGGAGGGATGTAGGTGGTGGATGGGTTAGGTGGGGGATGGGCATTAAGGAGGGCAATTGTGATGAGCACTGGGTGTTATATGTAAGGGATGAATCCCTAAATTCTATTCCTGAAACCAATATTACACCAACTGTTAACTAACTAGAATTTTATAAAAAATTAAAAAAATAAAAATAAAAGACATACATTGAACTCATTTTCACTAAAGGTGAGAAAACCGAAGAGAATTTTCACTTACAGAAAAGGCAAAAAGCAAGATTTTGTTTTGCAGGCAGTCCTTACAGAGGCAGGGCACACCCCAAGCAGCCAGAGTGGCACCACCAAGCTCCTTCCCCAGGAACTACACTAGTCATCTCAGCAGCAAGTTGCCAGGGCCTTGAACCATGTCTGTGAGCAACTGAGCTTTAGCATAATTTATGCTGTTCTTCTTCTAGTGCCTGGGTGGGTTGGTGGGTTAAAGGCTCTGCCTTCGACTCAGGTCATGATCTCAGGGTTCTGGGATTGAGCCCTGCATCAGGCTCTCTGCTCCAAGGGGAGCCTGCTTCCTCCCCCCCCTCTCTACTTGCCTCTCTGCCTACTTGTGACTCTGTCAAATAAATAAATAAAATCTTTAAAAAAAAAGATATATCCTAATATATCCTAAGGCATCGAAAAAGTCTAAGAGAGATTGCTTTTTGGGTCTAGAGACACTAAAAAAAAAATTGTCCATATACAGTAATGGCAATTGTTTCTTTGATTCACACCATTTCAGCTTACGAGAGGTTTCATAGGAGCACACTACTTTCGCGAACAGCAGGGGAAACCTGTATACAATAAAATATTGCATAGCCATAAAATGTATGCATTAGAATGATATCTTCTGAAAGAAGGAAATATTCCTCATATTATTTTTTAAAACTTAGATGTAAAACTGCATATAAATTCCAAAATGTGATACACATATGTGATTATAACTATATTGAAGACTTTTTGTAATTATTCAGAATTTCTACAATGAACACTGAAGAGAATGTTAAAGGCTATAATGCATAATTTTACCACATGGATTGATAAATTCTAAAATGTCTATCAAGTTTGAACTTTTTTTAAAATTTTTTATTTTTTATAAACATATATTTTTATCCCCAGGGGTACAGGTCTGTGAATCGCCAGGTTTACATACTTCACAGCACTCACCAAAGCACATACCCTCCCCAATGTCCATAACCCCACCCCCCTTCAAGTTTGAACTTTTAAGGTTGAGAAAACTGCCCACACTAGCTGGACTTTTTTTTTCATCAAGATTGTCAGAAAATTGCCATGAGAGGAGGAATACTAACAAATGACCATAATATCTGCCACTAAAATAAATGGACCCCCTCACCATTAAACTCATTTCTAGCTACATCAAATTGTACTTGGACCTCTTTTTTAAATGGCAGGGGGTTTTGTTTTTTAGTTTTTCTCCTCTTAGGACACAAGGAATTAACTTTTTAAGAAAGGCACACATTTTAGAAAACTTTGTAAAAATATAAACATCCACACCAAGAAGGAAATAGGTCTCCCCCAGGCTAAACTATTCATTCCCCCAGGCTAAACTATAAACTATTCATCCCCCAGGCTAAACTATTAAGTAAATATCATGTGTTTCTTAGGAGGCTCTGATTCTCTGGGTGACAACTTTCTTAACTTCAGAATGTGATATTCCAGCTAAGAGAGTTAATTCTTAATTACTTAGAGGGTAATTATCCAACTTCTCTATTACCTCAAGTCTGGCTGCCCCTTCTTCCTCCCTTTCAAGCTACTGGCAAATTTGACTCCACACAGAATGGGAAGCCAACTAAGCCCAGTGACCATGTTACACAGCAACGGCCTGAATCCGTCCACATGCAACAGTGAGTATAGACTCCCCTTATGGGATGTATTAAGAAATTACAAAGTTAGAAAGTGCTGGACTGAAGAACAAAGGGCACTTCCAAAAAGTGGTATCAAGCCTGTCCTAAGAGAGAGGAGAGGAATCTCACCAATATTCCCTTAATTTATTGGGTGTATGCAATGAGGATTTGATTCACGTGCTCCTGTAGTCAGCCCTGGATATAATGGCTATGGAAAGATCTAACAGATTTAATATTTTCTAATGGAGAGGGTTGCTTTGAGCAAAAAGAATAGATATTTGATGAGTGCACACTATGTGCTTAGGCGGTAAGAAAAGGACAGGAAACCATTTACATCAACGCGGATGGAACTGGAGGGTATTATACTGAGCAAAATAAGTCACTCAGAGAAAGACAATTATATTGTCCTATGGTTTCACTCATACGTGGAACATAAGAAATAGTGCAGAAGATCATAGGGGAAGGGAAGGAAAACTGAATGGTAAGTCATCAGAGAGACAGAAAAACCATGAGAGTCTTAAGTATAGGAAACAAACTGAGGGTTGCTGGAGGGAAGGTAAGTGTGGGGGGGTAACTGGGTGGTGGGTATTAAGGAAGGTACGTGATGTGATGAGCACTGGGTGTTAGATGCAGCTGATGAATTACTGTACTCTACATCTGGAGCTAATGATGTACTATATGTTGGCTAATTGAATTTAAATATAGAAAGAAAGAGAAAAGAAAAGAATGAGTATGACAGCTTCTCTGTCCTCATTGTGAGAAGTACAACATAAACATTGTCTGACCTGAATTTCTGTGTGGGGACTTCCCATCTCTTCTGGACTGCCGGCTCCCAGGGGTGCCCCCTTCAGTTTCCTCCCTGGGACTGCACCCAGTGGAAAGTGGCCACACTCCAGAGCTCTTCTTCTAATTTTTTCCATTAAAATCTCCAACCCTGCCTCCTTCTGTAGCAGTCATGCTGGAGGAAAAATCTGGCAAATGAATTCCCCCTTTGAAGGTGGTGACCAAGAACTATTCATGAGACTTATTGATGACAAAACAGAGGCCCAAAAAGTCTGAACTACTTACTCAATGGTGCATTCTGTCCTGGATAAGACCCATGACTTTTTGTTACTTACTTGTCTAGTAATTCTGCTATATGGCCTGAACACAAAGATCTCCATGAACCCAGAGCTCTAACCAAAAAGAACAAGTTGCTTCTGAAGGTAAATTTTCAGACATTTGGGTTTACACATGAGAAAGACATTTTTGGATCAGCAGAATTTCTGTTAAACCACCTAATCCTACCCTTTCTATGTTAAGACTAAACTTGGCACCTAAGAATTTAGGATTTGATTTTAGGCACAAAACCCACATATAGTAAATTGAACGATGTAAAAGACAGGGAGTACACAGTGATGGAAAGGGATGGGACTGTGAGTTGGGAAACCGCTTTCAAGCCTTGACCATATTATCTCCCAACTGTGTGACTCTGGGCAAGAAACTCAGGTCGAATCACTCTGAGGTGGAAAAAGGAGAGTTTATGCAAACTGCAACTTGCACAGAACATACATTTTATCCAGTTCTGCCATATTACATACACTCAGATGTGAGCACGCACTGAGGCACGGGCAGTGCCAGCCCTGCACTTAGGGAGGTAGATGGGAGTCTCAGCACCTTCATTATCACATGGAGGCGTCTTATAATGCCATTCTCTGTCCTTGCAGTATACGCAAATGGTTCAAACTCTTGGCTGAAACCCTCCACTACTGGGCCTGGACACCTTCAGACAGGTACCCTAATGTAGTCTGTGTCTGTTCCCCTGGGGGATGTTGGCTTTACTGATTCTCAGGCAGACTCCTTTGGTTGTCTTCCACTATTTTAATTGTTACTATTTGTGTACAATTTTATTCTTTTATAAAATACATTTCTCTAAGTTGCTAATGCTTATTTTTCTGCTTTAAAAAAGTAGTACACATTTACTCTAGAAAATTTGGAAAACACCAGGCGAGTGGGTGACTCAGTCGGTTAAGCATAGGACTCTTGGTTTCCGCTCAGGTCATGACTTCAAGGTCTTGAAATCAAGACTCAAGTCAGGCTCTGTGCTCAGTAGGGAATCTCCTTGAGATCCTCTCCCTCTGCCTTTGCCCCTTTCCCTGCTCTTTCCCTCTCTAAAATAAAATAAATAAAAATCTTTTTAAAAAAAGAAAATGTAGAACACAGAGAAGAGAATAAAGAAAAATACTAGTTTCCCATAATCCCACCTCCTAGAGAAGTATATTTCCTGTCAGCTTTTTTCCTCTGGATATAATGTCTGTATAACTTAGTTGGAATACACTTTTATACACAACTTTTTTTTTTTTTCACTTATGTTACAATATAATGGTTTAGGAACATTCATTAGCACAATGTTCTTGATTGTTCCAAACCAATTTTTAAAACCACTGCAGCAACTTTATTAATATATACAGAAGAGTATGCAAGTAAGACTTTAGAAACAGCATAACCTCCCTGGCTCTCAGGTTCTTCAACAATAAAAGGGAAGTGAACAATACTGAATGCTGCCAGAGGTGGAAGGTCGGGGCAGGGGGGCAAAATGGGGGAAAGGGCCCAATGTGATTCTTTTTTTTTTTAAATTTAATTTTTTATTTTTTATAAACATATATTTTTATCCCCAGGGGTACAGGTCTGTGAATCACCAGGTTTACACACTTCATAGCACTCACCAAAGCACATACCCTCCCCAATGTCCATAATCCCACCCCCTTCTCCCAAACCCCCTCCCCCCAGCAACCCTCAGTTTGTTTTGTGAGATTAAGAGTCACTTATGGTTTGTCTCCCTCCCAATCCCATCTTGTTTCATTGATTCTTCTCCTACCCACTTAAGCCCCCATGTTGCATCACCACTTCCTCATATTTAGGGTATACCCAGTAGTGCAATTGCTGGGTCATAGGGTAGTTCTATTTTCAACTTTTTGAGGAACCCCCATGCTGTTTTCCAGAGTGGTTGCACCAGCTTGCATTCCCACCAACAGTGGAGGAGGGTTCCCCTTTCTCCGCATCCTCGCCAGCATCTGTCATTTCCTGACTTGTTGATTTTAGCCATTCTGACTGGTGTGAGGTGGTATCTCATCAATAGATCTTTTCTGATTTTAGGCAGAACTTTCATAAATGTTTGAGCCCAGAAATACCCCAATGTGAATGGAGGAAGTGATCTCGGGCCTTAATTCTTTTCCCCAAGATTTAAAACCTTCCAATTGTACCTACAAACCTGTAGGAAATTATTTTACCTGCAAGAGCAGACCATCTCTCCATTTCACCACCATGTAAATGTGCTGTCACTTTTATGAAGATGCCCCAGTAGAAATTTGGGGGCATTTCAGTCTAGCTTTTGTGTTCTTTCCTGGAAGATGAAGGAAAGACTATTTAAGAGAAAACGATAGATAATATAAAGATATCTCTAGTTTCCAAGATTGGCAATGAAAGTAGGTAGATCAGATGGGACCCAAATCTTTATACCATAATAAGCACTCTTTAGAATTAGAAAACTGTCTCACCTCTGAGAAACAAACTAAGGGTTTTGGAGGGATAGGGGGTTGGGAGGATGGGTGAGCCTGGTGGTGGGTATTAAGGAGGGCACATATTGCTTGGGGCACTGGGTACGATACATAAACAATGAATCTTGGAACACTGAAAAAATAAAATAAAATTAAGATACTAAAAAGAAAAGAAAAGAAAACTGTCTCACTGCAAAATCTCATTTTAAAAGCATACATGTTTCATGAACCAGCAACAGGCAAGCACCTTGGATGGGTTTGGGAGCAGTAAAAGTGAAAGGAGAGAAGAAGTGAACAGGGTCAAATTATAGGACCCTGCCTCAGGAGAATGGGGCCAGAGCAGTCACCCAGGGGTGTGCATGCCAAGGGGAGAAATCAATAACTAAATTCCAAGGGTGGAATCAGTAAGGGCATGAGGATGCTGAGAAGGGGAGAAAAGGCAGGGCAGGGGAAAAAATCACTCCAGAAAGCATCCCTCAAAATTTTTCTGGACAGACCTTATTCTTTGAAATGACCTCTCCCCTTTAGACCTGGTCTCTGTGATCAAAAGACTGGACACATTGGGCTCTTTTAAGAAAAATGACTACATTCACATTTTCTTGGAAAAATGTATTTAGATTCCTTCCTTTCAGAGCCAGAATATTGTTTAAACGACAGGATGGGCTATACTTTCACCCCTTTCCCTCTTCCATACATTCCTACCTCTTGGGAGCCAGATATTAAATTGTTTCCAGCCAGTTAATAATGGTTGTGGTAGGGGTGCCTGGGTTGCTCAGTGGGTTAAGCCTCTGCCTTCGGCTCAGGTCATGATCTCAGGGTCCTGAGATCGAGCCCCACATCGGGCTCTCTGCTCAGCGGGGAGCCTGCTTCCCCCTCTCTCTCTGCCTGCCTCTCTGCCTACTTGTGATCTTTCTGTCTGTCAAATAAATAAATAAAATTAAAAAAAAAAATAATGGTTGTGGTAGTGAAGCTCGCAGGAAACCCAAAGAAGGAAACCTGCCCACATTTCCAAGGCTCTGTTATATGCGTTGACTGCTGGGTGGATTCAGATTGGTCAAATAAAGGGAGGAAATAAAGCATAGAAGTGAATTAGTTCACTGTGTAACCCAACCAGACAAACCCCTGAGGTTACAACCCACTCATCGGTGTGCTTGGCATTTCCACCAGCATGCCTGCAAATGCCCAAGTTTGCCCTCACTTTAGTTTTACTGTGCAGGACAGGCTGAGTCTAATGACAGATTGATTGCCACAAGAAGGCATTCCACATGATGCCATTGGTTATTCTTCTGTTTATCTGGTCATTGATGCTATCAACAAGCCCTCTTTGAGGACCTAGTTGACGGGAAGTGACATGCTGGGTGCTGCAGAAGGTACAAAGATGAGTTAGCCAAGAGCTCTGCCTAGAAAGAACTCCCCAGATAAGGCTCAAAGTAAGTTATGAATATGTATAAATATAACAACCTAAGATATTTTATTTTTCAGTTAGGATATAATAAAAATGGCCATCCTTGACTGATCCCACACCCTGTGCCATGCAATAAATACAGTTCAAGAGCATTGTTGCTGACCTTCACAGTCACCTTGTAGAACAGGTCATACACATTTCAAAGACAGGGAAGCTCAAGCTCAGCGAGGTTACACAGTGAGCAAGTGACAGAGTCAGGTTTCAAACTCCAGAGCCTGTGCTCTTAACATACCAATACAGTGACTGCTCTGTCTATATTCCATGAGATGGTCAGATCAGGTGCGAGTGTCAGAGAGCTCAGAGGAGGGGGACAGCCGCAAGCTAGAAGAACCAAGAAAGTCTTGTGCCTCTAAGCTGTGCCTCAAAAGATTACTAGGTTTTAGACCTGGCCAGATGGAAAAGGGAGGGAAGGGACAGGACGGGAAGATCTACTGGGGAGAAAAGACATCCTTGGAGAAACCCTAGGACCTGGGGAGGGAGGAGTCATCTCAGGTCCCAGAGGTGAATGATGAGGAGGTTGCAGAGGTACAAGGGGTACGTGATGGAAGCCTTGAAGAGCAAACCAGATTTTGAGAATACTGGAAAAAGCAAGAAGTCATTGAAGGTCTTGGCAAAGGGGATCTGGCTCAGTCTAAGCCCAGATTCAGAATGGTGGGGACAGATGGAAGAGGATATGGGGAGAGCAGGAGGAAACTTCTGCACTTCCTCAGGTGAAGCAGACCAGTAGCTGTCGGGCTGGAGGGAAGGGCACAGCTGCACAGGAGGTGCCATCCCTGGGGCTAACTCACCAACATGAGCCAGGGATAGAAATCAAACACTTGTCTCATCTGATTCTCTCTCCTGTCTAACTGGGGAGGTAACAGATGCTGTGAGTCTCTAAATGGGATCATCGTCACTTTCTGAAGTGTTGGTTCTCAGACTGTTTTGACCTGTGGACAACTTAAATGGGCCCCAAGTATCTCTATATCTGTGCTTACTACTAAAGAGAAAAGAAGGATGAGGCCACTTTTATGAGACTGAATGATAAGATACAGAACTCTAAAGTTAACTCATGCCAAAGCAAAAGACTCGATAGACACGGTGAAACCATTATAAAATACACAATATGCCAACTTAGGACAACCTGGAGGGTCCCAGGATCACCAGCAGACCTGCACCCCAACTGAGAACCCTCAGTATGATTTACTCCTGGGGCACTGGTTGGTTTGTAGTTAACTCAAATTCATCTAATGACTCTCACTAGTGGTCACTTAGGCCACTTTCTTTGCTAGATGCAAAAGGAAGCCGTTCTTGACCCACGTCCCCCTCCCCTCCATCAGCTCCCCAACCTCTTCACCGAAGCCTCCTCACCCCACCTAATCCCAGCACATATTTCAGATATGACAAAATGCTGTTCCCCACTTTATTCAAGCCAAGAGAGATGTCATCTCTACCATACTGAGACCTTTACCACTCAATGGCTTCCAGATATTAGCTCTCTCCTGCCTTCCTCTGTGTGTTTGTAAAGGGTGACACTGAGCATAGGAGTCCCCTGGCCCCCATCTTATGAGAGCCCAGCACTTCCACTACCTGCACCAGTCAACAGTGGAGCTAAACAGGGCTCCAAGTCTGGCAGACACCTCACAGGAGTTCAGTTTTGGGAGTCTTGTCCTGATTTAATCTGCAATCCGATTTGCTACTTAGTCTCCCCAAGCCCTTATCAACATTTTAGATTTCAATGTGCCTTTTCTAGGCTGAATATCTGTGTTTTCAATTATGTCACCCTGGGTGAATTACCCTTCCATTGTTCAAGGTCAAATCTCGAGTTGTTATTTCCTGCCCATACAGCTTGTCCCTTTCCCCTCCATCCCTTTGGGGGCAGTTTCTCAATTGTCACTGGTGTTCCCAGATCCTATCTCTATCGGGTTTCATCTGTAAATTTAATCATGAAGCTATGCCCCATTTGGGTTCATTTTATTCCATGGCATAAATGTTCATTCTGCATCCATTCTCGACAGGTACCCTGGGCTCTGAAGATATAGCAGACATGCCATTCAGCAGCTATATAAAAATGAAAAGAGGGACTAAGTGGGTCTGATTGTGTTCCCAGTGTTGAGTCCCCTCACCTGATCAGTAGACCCTCTGGTCCTGCAGTCAGATGTTTCTGAGACCACGAAGGACTATTTCTAGCATGGGTATTTAAGAAATGATTGTTAAAGCAGAAAGGAGAAGGCAGAAGCAGAAGAGGCTAAGTCAGAACAACTCTAAAAAACAGTCACTAACTCGAGTCCTCTCACAGGGTCCTGCCCCTTCCTGCTCCACGCTCTGCCAGGGTCCAAACACACTTTCATCTTTGCAGGTGTAGGCTCAAGGCAGGGCCCTTCCATGGGCCCATAGTTATTGTTCTCCTGCTCACACTTGGCATCCAGTGTCCAAGTTCAGCCTTTCCTTTCTCTCTCCTTGCTGCCTGCCCTATTGCTTCTAAATAGGGGAGCATCCCTAAATATATTTTTAGGATGCAAGGCACCCCTTGACACCCTGAACACAGAGAGTCACCATGCGTGGATTGGCCACATAGTTTACTTGTCAATTCTCTTCACTACAAACCTTGTAGACTGTTCAGTCTGGACCTTTCCATTGTATTCCAGCCAAACTGATGGCCCTAGCAGCCCTTCATCATTGCGCTGTCACTCCAGTCACATGCACTGGCTGCCTGCCCAGCTCTGCCTGCCTTCTGGGCAGAAACTGGGAGCAGGAACCATAAGTGTATCGGTTATCTTTGTGCCCCATTCCTTACCTGGCACATAGCAGATGCTCGGTAATTGTTCATTGAATGACTCTTCAAACAAATAAATATTAGAGAACATAAATTTTCTTTTTAGATATGTTTTTTTGTCTCACCAACCACTTGCCTTTGGTTGAGTCAATTTGTTTTTCATGTATAAAACGCTTACTTCAAACAGTCCCATCTAGAAGACCGCATCCCCCTGTATATAAAAGGATAATGAAGTGGTGCTCATCTTGTTCATATATAGTGCAGCCCTCAGAAAGCCCCGATACCACCTCCTTGCCTCCCTTCTGCCACTCCCCCAAGCTAAAATACACATTCCACTTCCCTCCACGTTTTACATTTTTCACTTCTTTCAAGGCCCAGGACACATCTTTCCTTATGAAAATTTCTCTCTGATCCTCCCAGCTATGGGGGCCTTACCCTGTTCTGGAAGCTCTACTGTCACTCTATTCTTTTGGCATAGACAGAGTATATACCAACAAATACTCTTCAAGTCTTCCTAAAGGCCAACCAAGTCCAGTGATATGCATTTTAAAGGCATTTTCCCATCTAATCCTCAGAGCAGTCCCGTGAGAGAGATGCTATCATTATCTTCATTTACTGATGAGGAAATAGAAGCTCAGAGAGGGGCACATCTTGGTGGTTCAGTTGGGTAAGCATCTGCCTTACGCTCAGGTCATGATCCCAGGGTTCTGGGAAATGAGCCCTGCATCTAGCAGGAAGCCTGCTTCTCCCTCTCCCTCTGCTTGTGCTCCCTCTCCTGCTCTCTCTCTCTCTCTCTCTGTCAAATAAATAAATCAAATCTTTAAAAAGAAGAAAAAGAAGCTCAGAGAGGTTAAGCAATTTGCCAAGGTCACACCGCTATTAACTGGCACTGCTAGATTTAAACACGAGCTACTTAATTCATTGTTCCCTGTTCTAACGGGCCATTCTTTTATCTTTCAAACTAGATTGTAAGCTAAAGTGTAAGAATTGTGTCTCTAATTCCGTCCCTCCTTGCTCTATTCTTAATACAGTGTTTAGCCCTTAAGAAGATTGTAATTAATTATTTCCAGAGATGAATTGGTACCCTGAAGTAGATTGCATAATTTCTCACCTCATCCTGTTCTAACATCCATCCAGGTAGGAGCTGTCGGCTTCTGAATAGGTTCTGGTCTCACTCTCCTTCTCCCTAAAGAAAGTTGTATTTCTGAAGCTTGCAAAGACAGGTTTTTGCTGCTGAAAATATTAAGCACTTCCTGCAAAGGCTGGAAGCTAAGCAGGGGTTTCACAGGAGGGAAAAAACAACAGTGAGCTCCTCAAATAGAGTGGGGAGCCCCAGGCAGGAAACCGAAGGTACTGTCAGAACTGCTCTGGGGAGAAAGAGGGAAGACTGGAGAGGAAAGAGAGACTATTTAGATTTTTACCACTTGGGACCCTATCCCCAATTTAACTTCTGGACTAAATTTTAAAAACAGTCGAGTGGTAAAAAGCCCTGCTCTCTGTGAACTCTGGCCCCTCCGCCTATTCGGGATGTCACAGAGAAAGGCTGCACATTGTGTCGAGCAGCCCCAGGGGGACGCCCAGCGGCCCAGGTGGGGTGATTGACTGCGGGAAGCCCCAGGGTCCTGCCTGCCTGCCACCCTCCCTGCACCTGCGCTGTGAATAAACAGAGGCCTGCCTTCTACAGGGGCCCCTTCCTGACCTGCCCCAGCCCTTCTCTCCGTGGGCCCTCATACTTGAAAATTAACCACAGGCTTAAAGTGAAAGAGAAGACGGTTATGTGAGCCCCAAACAGGCAAGTGGAACTACACGATGAACGGACAACAGAGTCCTAATGAAAGAGGCACCTCTGTATGCTAATTTTAGCATTTATTCCCTCTTAAGTATTCATTTTTTGCCTTTACTGCAGTCCTTGTAATAATATCGCTAAAATGTCAGGTGGTCAACCACACTTTCATTTTTTATGTTCTGATTTGAAGCACTGAAAGTCAATTCAGTGATTTCAATAGAAGTCTCATTGCTCATGAAGTATTTACTTCAAGTACCTGTCTCTTCTTTGGAAATACGGTAAGTGGTCTTTGGTTACTGATGTATTTATAATATACATGGGTAACCAATATAGTTGGCTCTTTAATGACTTTCACAGAAGGCAAATGAGGACAAGAGCCATTATGGTAAAACAAAACACAGGCACACATGCACATACATAAGCAAAATGTATTTTGAGAAAGGAAAGCAGGGTCCAGATGATAGTCATAGGGTATCTTCACAGACTTGTGCTTTTTGACTGAGGAAAACAAATATCTCTGTTCAAAACTAAAATTATTCTATCCATTATATACTGTTGGAAGTTGCTATCATTATAATAGATACAAAAATTCAAAACAAAACTCCTCATTTAAATGCTGAATTGAAAATATTCGGTGTTTTCAATCAGCGGTTCTCCTGAGTCATCAGGACAGCTCTTCAGCCTATGTCCTTCTCTCTTTTCCCTTCTTATAAAAAAACTGGAATAGAGGATGCAAGACACAAAATAAAAACACATAGGCTGAATGGAAATTATTTGTGGAGGGACAGAATAAATAAATGAATGAATACATAAATAAACCTAATGGCAAAAGCCATTGCAAGTCAAAAGACAAAAAGCAAAAGACAAAAAAAATTGCAAATTACATCAGGAAGGGCTTTTTTTTTTTTTTTTTTTTAATATATTAAAAGCTCCAACAACTCACTATGAAAACCTTCAGCAGTCCAATGGAAAAAATGAGCAAAACAGATGAACAATTCACAAAAAAGAGGAACTAAATATGGTACTTCAAAGTAGGAAAAGATGCTTACTCTCTTTTAAATAAAAAAAAAATTAAAAAGAATAAATCTTTTTGGTGGAAGAAAGGGGGAAATATGTTGATGGAGGTAAAAAGATATACAACCTAAAGGAGGACAATTTGGCCCCAATTCATCAACACTGCCAATGCATTTGCCCTTTGACTCAGTAATCACAATTCTAGGAATTTATCTTATGTATGTTATTTAATACATGTGAAATGACTTATGTACAAAGTTATTTACTACAACACCATAATAGCAAAAAGTATTTTAAAAATCCAAATGGTGGTCAACAGGGGACTAGTTAAACAAATTATGATACAGGTACACAATTCTTTATCTGAAATCCTGGGGCTTAATGTAGTTTGCATGTCAGAACTTCTTGAAATTTAGAAAGCTAATACACTGAATATACCATATATTATATAACACCTAGGAGGGTTCTGGGGCAATACTCACTAATCAAATGGATTCACATTTTGGCAAGAAAAATTATGAATAGTCAAACTAAATGGGAAAAATACAACTCATGTCAGTCCAAGTCATATTTTGCTACCAAATGAGTTTGCCACAAACTTAGGAAAACTCTTGGTCTTCAGAGTTTTTTTTAAGTTAAGAGTTACAAATAGGAGGCTGTAGGCATGTCTATCCACACAACAGAATACCATAGCACTAGTAATAAATTAAAATACAGTTTCTACACTAAACAATCTAGATGCTAGATTAAAAAAAAAGACATAACCATTTGTGTACAAAAGGGGGAAAAGATTAAGGAATATATGTATTTGTTATTGTAGGCCAAAGATGGGTCTGAAAAGAGTACATGTATTTCTGGAGAGAGGAACTAGGAGTTCAGGAACTATGGATGAGAGCCAGACTTTTCACAGTATATGCCTGCATATCTGTTCTCTGTAAATAAATTAACTATTCAGAGTAATTAATACACATTTACATGTTTAATTGCTAAGCAAAATGTGTGTATGGATTACCAGTGGCTGTTCAGGCTTTGTCCTCATATGCAAGTTCTGAGAGCCCTCAGAGTGCCATGTAATAAATACCAAGTATGGGCCTGGCACTAAACTAGATGCACTGCTCAGATTATAGCTGGTCATGTGACGTAGGCATTAGTATCTCCATTCTGAGGCAAGGAAAATACGGTTCCAATAAAACTGCACAATAACAAGTAGTAGAGCTAGGATTCATACTCAAGATTGTATGACCTTGAGTTCTACAACAGAAAAGAACATTGGAAAATGAGAATTAGGTGGTTTTCAACTGAGAACACTTGTGGAAGTTATGATTCTTTTCTTGAATACCATTCCTGGAACATTTAAGATTCTTCTCTGCTCTGACTTCTCTGAGTATTGCTTGTGATACAAAAACAGCAAAGCCTGCGAGCAAGGGTATGTGTCCCAGTTAAGGGCTGAGGAGGTGAACTCTTCCGTTACAAAGAACTGAAGCCTTGTGGGGCCCAGAGCAGACATATCTGCCCATAGTGGATAAGCAGTCTTGTCAAAGAATGCACCGTCCTCCTCTTCCCCAGACTGCGCACAAGCCCTGGCGGGGGAGCAAGGGGAAGGAAGGTGCTATAGATGGAATGTTTCTGTCCCCTCAAAATTCTTATGCTGAGACCTGAATCCCCAATGCATTGGTGTATGTGATGGAATCTTTGAAAGATAATTAGGCTTAGATTAGGTCATGAGGGTGAACCCTTCATGATGAGGTAAGTGTCTTTTTAAGAAGAGACATGAGAAAGCTTGGTTCCTGCTCTGCTTTCCATTCTGTGAGGCGGCAAGTAGACGGCCTTCTGAAAACCAGGAAGCATCAGCCCTGATGGCACCTTGATTTTGGACTTCCCAGCCTTCAGAACTGGGAGAGATAAATAAATGTTTGTTAAGCCATTCAGTCTAAAGTCATTTGTTATGGTAGCTTGAGCTGACTTCAGCTGTGGAAAGACTCACCTTCTGGTCTCAAGTACAGTATATTTGCAAGTACAGTTCAAAATTCATCAAAACCAGCAAAAACTAATTCGACTTGTCTTTTCAGTCATTATGCCCTTTGTTCCATAGTTGAGAAAAGCAAAGTAGGACAGTACAGACTATTCCTAGGAGCAAGTACATGGTATAGTCTGGACCCATTCATGTGGGACAGACTGATGGGTTGGGGTTGGCTCCAAAACACAGCGTCTCTCCTTTCCCAGAACCCCAATAGGCCTTATGTCCATATCCACCAGGAACAGGAACCAGAGAGGTGGTTTGAATTAAGCTGACCTTTAGCCAATAACTCCAGAAGAATTAAGGAAGAAGTGATGGTTTCTGACACTTTGAAGCTGAACTTCTAGTGTGACCAACCACCAATATTCACCCTGTTTTCTCACTGGAAGTTCTACAACCCAGGAAACCCATCAGGAATGGACAAATCAGGATGACTGGTCACCCTGCCTATGTTTCAATCCCAGGTTCACCGCTTACCAGCTACATGACCTTGAGCAAATTCTGAACTATTCTGTGTCAGTTTCTCTGTGTGTAAGGTGGAGAGAATAAGAGTACCTGTTCCACAGGGTTGTTATGAAAGTTAATATTTTTAGAGTACTTAGAACAGTGCTTAGTAAGAGCTGCATAAATGTTTGTTAAACAAAATAAATCACATTAAACTTTGTTGAGTCTTAGTGTCACTATTTACAACCAATGGGTGCAGCAAGGCTTTGAGCTCTCTTGAACTGCATGACTGTGTTGGTGGAGACAGAAGCATGAGGCTGCAAGTAGCTTTCCTCAAGACAGTTATTCCATGAGTCGCTAGGTTATGACACCAGAGCAAGAGGTTAGCATTTCCTTTATCTCCACATCTTCACCCACACTTGTTATTTCTTGTGTTTTCTATGTTAGCCATTCTGACAGGTATAAAGTGGTATCTCATGCACTGTTGGTGGGAATGCAAACAGATGTTGCCATTGTGAAAGACAGTATGGGGATTCCTCAAGAAATTAACAATAAAATTACCATAGGATTCTGTAATTCCACTACTGGCTATTTACCCAAAGAAGACAACAACACTAATTCAAAATGATACATGTAACTCATACGTTTACTGCAGCATTATTTACAATAGCCAAGATATGGAAGGAACCCAAGTGTCCACTGATAGGTGGACAGATAAAGAAGAGGTGGTATATATCTATATGTCATGGAATATTACTCAGCCAGAAAAAATGGTGAACTCTTGTCAACTGCAACAACATGGATGGACCAAGAAGATAAATGCTTAGTGAAATAAGAAAGACAAATACCATGTGATTTCCCTCATAAGCAGAATTTAAGAAACAAAACAAAACAAACAAAGAAGAAAAAGAAACAAACAAAAAACAGGCTCCTGAATACGGAGAACAAACTAAGTAACTAAGTTGCCAGAGGAGGGGTGGGTGGTAGAAAGGTGAAACAGATAAAGGGGATGAAAAGTATGTTTATATAATGAGCACTAATAAATGTATAGAATTGTAGAATCAGTATCTTGTATACCTGAATCTAAGGCAACACTGTTTGTTAATTACATATATAGATACATATACACACACACACAGAAGCCAGTATTTCATTTGCCCCAGCTCAGCCTACCTTTCTGATCCTTACGGGTTCAAACCTCTTGCCCTAACTGATTGGCACATAATCGGCTCACAGCAAATATTTATTAAAGGACGGTATACCTTTTTTACTCACATGGGCCTATCCAGGGGTGATGGAAGGAGGTTTTTGTTTGGTTGGTTGGTTAGTTGGTTGGTTGGTTAGGTTTGGTTTGGTTTTTGCTTTGTTTTATTTTTTGGTTTGGGGGGTGTTTGTTTGTTTTTGTTTTGCTTTCTCTTGTTTATTTGCAAAGGCGTATAACTAATATTAAGATTTCAGGCATCCTGCTTACCCATGATGAGCTTTCCTGATATTGTAAAACAAAGCGACTGCAGAAAAGAGAAGAGGGTCCTCTCCTTTGGCAGTTACTTATGGTTCTGATCTGTGGGTAGCCTGAACACAGAAATGCACGCATCAGTCATAAATCGGTCAGCTCTCTGGACACCTGAAGCCTTGAGAGCCTGCTGCGCAGGCTCAGCAGGCTGCTTGTGCAGAAAGTTTGTACAGTCGTTCACATTCACACACTCAGTCACTTCCCTGCCCGCCTGGGCAAACCTGCCTGCATTCTGGAGACCCGCCAGGACACATGGGTCTGCCTGCCTGCTGGGTTCCACCCCAGCTGAGTCCTGAGTCAATGGTGGGGCCAGTGGCCGAACCACAACCTCAAGATGTGCAGGCAAGCCTTGCGAAAGTCTCCACTCCTGCACTGCTTAACCAGCAGCATATGTTTTTTTGGCTAAAAGGTGTTTAAATGAAATCATTTTTTCCATATTACTTTGAAAAGTTTATTTCATCAGCATGAAAATGTTTAATAATATTATTTGGGGGTTTAAAAAAATAAATCATCATTTTGAAGATGTTTCTTTTTTATTCACTCAGGGAAAAGAACACAGTGATATTTAATCCTTTCCTTAAATGATGCAAGTGACTTTGACTTTAGATGAACAGGGCTTTGGGACTCAAACAGCATGAATGTCTGTGCCAAAATAGAGAAAGGAAGACTTGTTCCCTACAGACCCGTACTGGCGTAAGGTGACTGGTTGGGTTTGGTTTGAGTGATGATTGTAATAAAATAGAGCAGGCCCCCGACCCAGGCAGCTTTGCAAGGTCATGATGAGCCACAAGGAGAGTATGTGCCAATGCCAGCATCCCAAGGCTGGCAGATTCTGGAAGTACTTATCACTGCTCTTTCCCACGAGAGCCACATTCCATTGAGGGGGCAAGCACTTCGATGGAGAAGCTCTAGGGACCCCCGGAGGGCTGGACGGGGTGGGGGATGCAGTCTCTGGCCTCCCCTTTCATTCAGCAGAAAGCATCCCTCTCTGATCATTTTTACCCTGAGCAATAGTATGAGACTGCTCCAAGTTATTGTCCCAAACAGGCCTACTCCTGGCATGTGTTCTAGCAGGCTAAAGACAAAGAATATAAAGGGAGGCCTGCCGGGTATAGGCCTAGACACTTAGGTTATGCAGCATGCTAACAAACTATCAAATAGGTCTACTCTTCTCTCTTAATAGATAAACCTGGAAGGCCTACTATTACATATTCAAAATTTATAGACTACTCAGAGTTCAGCATTGGACCCTGGAGGCTTAGGAAAAGCTGCACCCTGTCACCCGGATCCTGGCCTATGATCCATCCTACCACACTTTCCTTCCCTGGTTCTGTCCAACATCACAGAGGGCTGACATCCCATCCCTCACCTCTAAGCTCTGCCCTCACTGCCTACACAGCCCCCATTGGCCACACTCCTCAATGCCAGACACCAGTTTGCCTACAGACCCTGGAAAGTGGGTGGAGCTCATTTGAGCCGCCGTCCCAGGTCCTGTGTCCTGACTCTCTAGGAACAATCTAGAAGAGGGGGTGTAGGTTCTGAGTGGTCACAGGAACCCTGTACTCTGAGGGCAGTAGCAGGCAGAGGAGAGCCAAGAGGAGGTCTCTAAAGAGCAGGACCTATGTCTGGCCTCATGCCAAGATCATCAGTACTGAAGAGAGAATAGAAAGCAACTGGCAGGGGCACCTGGGTGGCTCAGTGGGTTGGGACCTCTGCCTTCGGCTCGGGTCATGATCCCAGGGTCCTGGGATCGAGTCCCACGTCGGACTCTCTGCTCAGCAGGGAGCCTGCTTCCTCCTCTCTCTCTGCCTGCCTCTCTGTCTACCTGTGATCTCTGTCAAATAAATAAATAAAAATTAAAAAAAAAAAAAAGAAAGAAAGAAAGCAACTGGCAAAGGGTATGACAGGGCAATGCCTGGTCAGGCTGCTGAGCACTTTGATTCAGGGGCAACTTTTGTTTCCATGAACTGAAGGGAGACGTAGGGAGAGGAAAGGAAGGGACACTGAAACGTCTGAGAGATGCTCTGCTCAAGGGGCGTGAATGAAAGAAGACAAGCATTTAACTTTAACAGGATGAAACAGGGTCAACTATTTGGGACTTGGCATGAGCTGAAAATGGTGGATCAAATTTTTATCTCTGGAGATATGCCCTGTCTCTCACAAACGCGATGTCAAAGAAAGGTCAGACATTAAAGTAACCACAAGGAACCTAAAAATATGTTCTTCCTGGCTGTAGAACTTTGAAGAGCTCTTCTTTGTAAATGAAGGGGAGGTGGGTGGGGTCTTAATCAAGTCGTCCCTCGAAGTCCTAATGGTTTTCAGGTTTTCTCAAGAACTTTCTATAAAACCAAAAGATGCAGATGAATTAAAAAAAAAAAAAGATAAGCACATATGGAACAAAAATAGTATTCAAAACTCAAGGTTTGGTGAAAGAAAGAAATTCTGAACAGAGTAGCGAACAGAAGTTTGTGAGTTAATGAGAACAAATGAGACATCAATGGAACAGGAAGCAGAGAGGTGATCTCATGTACAGCCTCTAGAGACTGTAAGTTATGAGGCAAACACCGTATTTAGTCAACACTTTGTTCCAAGAGATTCAATCTTACCCTATTTACATTAAATCCTGTCCGTATTCAATAAACAACTTGTATTTCTTCATGCCTCTTCCCCTTTGGGGAGAATCACAAAAGACCTATCTTTTCTCC
The DNA here is from genome assembly GCF_030435805.1 of Mustela lutreola. NCBI lineage: Eukaryota > Metazoa > Chordata > Mammalia > Carnivora > Mustelidae > Mustela > Mustela lutreola. Next base: position 62,024,266 of record NC_081302.1, on the reverse strand, counting down.
TCTGTGCCCTTCATCTTGTCCCCACATCCCAAAGGGTTGTAAGACATGGTGGGGACAGATTGCTATGAGAATGAGGTACCTCCAGACTTGGATGGAGAGGTGAACAGAGTATGAAAAGAAACTCCATAGCCAAGAATTGAGAGAAGAGGCCAAACTCACTTTTAGATTTCAAGAGGTTGAAGAACTTGCCATAAAAGCAAGAGTATAAGCCAGAAAGAGACTGCAGACCCACAAGTACTGACCCCTGCTCTAGGCACTGGGGTCTAAGCACAGCCCCTGTCCAGGGTAGAGCCCCAAAGCACAATAAGATGACAATCCACAGAGGGAATGTGAAGAGCAGCATGAAAATAATTATGCGTTGGAAGGATTTCCTCCAAAGTCTTAAATGTATATAACCTGGCCAAGTGATCACATTGCTAAGAGGAAATACGATAGCGGTGGATAAGAAACAAGCATCCAAAGGGCATAAACAAAGGCTTAGACTGCTCCAAGGGAAACATAAATTCAGTGATGCGATGGAAAATATAGGCTCACTATGAGGAGAATTACTATATTGGGAAGACCTATTAATCTGTTGACAGTTTCTCGAAGAAAGTGATGGCAGCCTGCTAATTTGCCTCATTTGAAACCAGTCTGTACGAGGAACTGGAAAATCTATCTCAGGGAGCAGTACTGAGCAGTAGGCAAGGGATGAGTTGCTCTCGTAAATCTTGTTCATTTTTCATCTTGATGATTTTTCTCCCTTGTTTCCTCTCATGCTCTTTTCCATTCTCTTGCCAAGCCCCCCTCAGATCTGCAAAATCCTCTTCTACGGAAAAATTTCTCAGCTAAGGGAAGGGGGTGCTAATCCCAAGCCAACAAATGGCCTGGGATTACGAGAGGGGTCGGCAGTTGGTCTGTATCTCCCAGACCCTCCAAAGCTCAGAAAAGCAGCTTTCATCTCAGGTTATCCTCCGCAGACCTGGGTTGCCTGCACCTTTGCTGTTGGGTACCTTGGGAACATACCCTAAAGATGACAACTTTTCAAATCAGGAGTTCAAACCCCAGTTCAAAGTGCTGACGCAGTCTGGGTGAGCTAAGAGACTTTTTCAGTTCTGGTGAGAAGACAGAACAACAGTCTCTCACACCTTTACAGCAGGAGTATGGCAATTTCCCTAATGTTTTTTCAAGGGCTTTCATTTTTATCCAAATAGCTTCCAGTATTGCCAAGTAAAAGGAAAGGTGTCACTATCGTCCAAACTATAAGAGAGCAGTATAGTCTTATGTGAATCCAACTGAAAGAGAATTTTGCTGGAAGGTCCAAATAGCAAACCACTTTTTTCCAGATGTCAGAAAGCGGGAGGTCTGTGTGAAGAAAAGTGCAGAATTGTGGACTTTTTATCTGGTATATCTATGGAAGGACATGGATGAAAGGCCTCGTAAAGTAAATGTTTGCTTCAGCTCGTGCATCTTTGTGCTATAAGCGTTGCCCCAACAGCCCCTAATTTAGTATTTCAGAGACACACTCTTGTGAGAGGAGGCAAAACCATCCTGGGAAAAACAAGACTTGGACCCTAGTTTTTATTTACTGAAATAAAGATAACAGAAATAGATAGGGATGGGGGAAATGGTCTTGAAATATGTTGCATGTTATAACCCTGTTGCCAGCGCTTAAATAAAAAGGAGATGGAAAGAAGAAAAATCCCTGCTCAGAGTCCCAGGGGAGCAATAACGGTCTTTGGGATCTCTGCTGACACAGCGGATGCACACTCAAGACATCTTCGGGGATGAAGGGCTCTGTGGCTGAAAGGAAAAGCAAACCCTTAAGCTAAGAAAGAGTCACACTATGTGGAAGCAAAACCACGTGAGGCTCGGTTGCTTGCTTCTCGTGAAGAACCTAGCCCATTTTCCTATACTTAGGAGGCACCTAACATGAATAATAAAACCCGAAGAATGAATTAGATACAACCTGACACAAGATTTATTCTCTGGAACACATAAAGGGCTCAGCTTACCTTCCCACCCTCCTTCATCTGCATTCTTTCCTCACCGCTTCTTTTCTGAGACCATGCCCCCCGCTTGTCTCCTGTAATTCCTCCCCAAACCCAGTATTCCGGGCCAGATGTGTGTCCTCCATCAGAAAGAAAGTTCTGCTCTGTTCCTTCCAAGTCGGTCCATACACCTGCCATCCTCCTGGGGTTCTAAGTCTTCTAACACCTAAGGAGCAGCTTGTTCTTTAATAAGTGTGCTGGCTGATGGGAGACCCAGCATACTCTGTGATATCTCTGGAGTTTCCTCGGGAGCTTACGTTCTGAAAGCCACTTCTGGCTCTAATTTCTGCTCCTGAGTTTCCTCTCTCTCTCTCTCTCTCTCACATCTGTTTCTCACCTCTGGAGTGGCTGCCCCTTTTCAGCACTACATGACCTTGGGCTAGGCATTTTCCTGATTCCATCTATCTCTAATGCTTCAGACTTTTACTGAAGGTTGGGGTTTGTGAAGTCAGGAGATCAATTGCAAATACAGAACGGAACAGAAAATAATTTAAAATTAGACATCTTGTGCCTAAAATTTTGTGTGGCCATTCTCACCGCCAAAATGATGATCCCCCATACCTATATGTGTTCTGTCCCCTTACTTGTTCCTCTCTCTTCCACTTGCTCCTTTCTCCTCTACAGACTCTCAAACTCCTGAACCCCTTGCTCAATCCAACCAGGGAAATTCTGAAATATTTCAGGAGGTAGGGCAAGACAATATTCTAGATTCTAAAGCCAGACTGCCTGAGAATTTCTAGCACTATTGTTTAAGTGCTGTCTGACCTTGGGCACATCTCTTAATCTCCCTGTGCCTCCATCTCTCATGCGGAAACTGGGAAAAAGAATAGGCCCAATTTCAGAGGTTTGTGCTGAGGATCGAGTAAATATGTATAAAGCACTACTCTAGTGTCTGGCACATAGTAAACTTTCTATAAGTGTCACTGTCATTTTGTTTATTTCACCTGGTACCTTCCTGACCATACTCTTGTTACTTTTTCATTACTGAATGGTCTAAACAAAAATAAGCTTATCCTCTACAGAGAATCTGTCCACCAATCTTCCTAAATGGTTAGCCACAAACTTTTGGGAAGTAACTGGAAGAAGCAGACACTACTGGTAGACCTTCCTAGAACAGTCATCCTGGACTATAATACTACCTGATACTACCACTCACTCATTCACTATCCTCTACTCAACAGCAGTTACAGTGCACCATATTGTTTTAGTTTTCTAGGGCTTTTAATAAGTACCACAAACTAGGTGATTAAGGGGCATCTGAGTGGCTCAGTTGGTTAAGCCTCTGCCTTTGGCTCAGGTCATGATCTCAGAGTCCTGGGTTTTGAGCCCCACATCAGGCTCCCTGCTCAAGGGGAGCTGCTTCTCTCTCTCCCTTGTTTGTGTGCTCTCTCACTATTTTTTTTTCTCTCTGTCTCTCAAAAAAATAAAATGTTAAAACAAAAAAACACAATAAAACAAAACAAAAAACTAGGTGGTTTAGCACCACATAAGTTTATCAATTCACAGTTCTAGGGACCAAAGTCTGCAATCAACATGTTGGCAAGGCCATGCTCCCTGCTGAAGATGGTGGAGAAGGCTCTGATCCAGGCCTTTCTCCCAGGTCTGGTAGTCAGAAGCACTCCTTGCTTGCAAATAGCCATCTTTTCACATCATTTTCCTTCTGTTCACATCTTTCTCCAAATTTCTCCCCTTTTTATAAAGGCACAGTCATTTTGGATTAGGCCCCACCCTAGTGACCTTCCCTTAACTTGAGCATCTGAAAAGATCCTGTCTCTAGATGAGGCCATGTTCATAGGTACTGGGGGTAAGGACTTCAACATCTGTAGGGGGCACACCATTCAAGCCGTAACATACATCTAATATATTCCAGAACCTCTAGGTACTGCACTACTCCGCTATCATGAAGTTCACATTCTGGCTGGAGAAGAAAATAAAGGTAAGAAGTGTCAGGTAATGAGTAATGCCATGAAAAAGCATAAATAATGCTAAAGGGGTTGAACATCAAGGAGGGCAGGGTGTTGCTGTTTCGTATCAGGTGATCAGGAAAGACCACTCTGATAAGTTGACCTCCAGCTGGAGACCTGAAAAGTGAGGGATGAAGTATAGGGACACATCAGAAAGAGAGCTCCAGGCAGAAAGACAAGAGGTTCAAGGCCCTGAAAGAGCAATGCCTGGCTTCTCAAGACATAGCCTAGAGGCTGGTGTGGTAGCAGAGAAGGCAGTGGAAAGAGGCCAAAGGAGATGGGGTCAGAATGGAATGGGGGCTCAGGGTGTGGCACAGAGGGTCTGGTGAAGAGCCATGCTGAGTTCCCTTTGCCTTTTACACTGAGCTCTATGGGGTCGTAGTCCATTCAGGCTGCTCTGATGAAATACCACTGATCAGCTGGCTTATAAACCACAGAAATTTCTTTCTCGCAGTTTTGTAAGCGTAATGCTGAGATCACAGTGCCAGCATGGTTGAGTGAGGGCCCTGTCCCAGGTCACAGGTCATTGTGTTCTCTCTCCCCGGGGGGAAGGGGGAAGCTCTTTCTATATTTTATATTCTCTTTTATTTCGGTATTTTCTATATTTTATAAAAGAACTGATTCCCCACAGGAGAGCTCCACCCTCATGACCTCTTGACATTCCGAAGACTCCACCTCCTAACACTCTCAACGTGGGGATTAGGATTTCAACATATATGAATTGGCCGGGGAGGGGAAGGGAACAAATAACACAGGCTGACCACCACAGAAGGGAAGTCTCTGGACTTCCCAACTGCTTAAAGCAGTGGAAGCAAATCTGAACTTTGTTTTAGAAGCCTAACTCCAGTTTCTCAGTGAAGAGAGACTAGTAGCTTGTCAGGGGTAAGAACAAGGGTAGCAGCCATGACCCTACCTTTACATGGAGAACTGGGTGTTCTTCAACCCCTTAGGCTCATGTAGGGAGGCAGGAACAGTTAAGTACCCTATGCCCCTTCTTCTAGAAACAGAATCCCCATTTCATGTAGGTCAGGTGTTCCTGACCCTCCCAACCCCAGCCACAAGGGTAGATAGGTTTTTAGGCCTTACCAATTGAAGAACTGCCTGGCTCTGGTTCCACTGCTCACAGATGAGGCTGGACTAAGTGGAAACTGGACCAAGCCCTTCCCTAGTTTGGTTGCATCTGACGCCTGGGCTTACTGAGCCAGAGGCAGAGAGCCTGGGGTTGCTGGTCACATTTACCACGCTCACCATGGAGATAGAGCTTACCTAAGAGACAGGAAGCAAACAAGCCCTGCAGCCCTCACTGTGTGAGGACCATTCTAAGGGCTGCGAATCCTCACAACCACTGTATGAAGTGTGTGATATTATCACGCCCTTTTACAGATGAGGAATGAGACATGAACAAGTTATTAAAAAAAAATAAAAAGTAAAAAATAAAACCTCCCCAAGACCATAATGCTAGGAAGTAGGACAGCCTTGATTCAAACCAATAACCTTTGGCCCTAAGAGCCCAAATAATTCTTTTTTTTTTTTTTTAAAGATTTTATTTATTTATTTGTCAAAGAGAGAGCGAGAGCGAGCACAAGCAGACAGAGTGGAAGGCAGAGTCAGAGGGAGAAGCAGGCTCCCTGCGGAACAAGGAGCCCGATGTGGGACTCGATCCCAGGATGCTGGGATCATGACCTGAGCCGAAGGCAGCCGCTCAACCAACTGAGCCACCCAGGCGTCCCAAGCCCAAATAATTCTTAATCCTCACTCAAGATTACGGAAGATCTCAGGACTGCAAGAGGAAAAGAGGCCTTGAAGATGATCCAGTCCAGTGGTCCTCAACTCTAGCAGACTTAACATTTTTTTCTAACATCTCATTTAGTATTCTGAAATGAATTCCATAGACAATATAGTTTACCTGCACACATAACTTTTAAATAGCTAACACCCTTTTCTAATTATAGAGTAAAAACGAAAAAGAACTTATAATTTAAGAAGACATGCATTTCACCATATAAATGTTCAGGCATAACTAGTCCAGAAGACATAAAGTCAGATGACTGTATCAGGAAAAACTGAGGTTTTTGATATGGTCAAAAAAAGAATATAGGTTATTGAGGGTGCAGCTTGGCACACTTTTCTGGATTATCTCTACTTCTCATTTGTTGCCTTTGAGCTAACAACTCTGTAAAAGAAAAACAGCAGCACTGCATGTGGCTCTCATTCATAGAAAGGCAAAATGTGTCTAGTAGAGTATAACTAACTGATACTAACTGATCATTTCCCTGTGGATATGGATCAGTTTTGCATCTATTTCTCTACTTATAAATTTACTTCAGCAATTAACTAACTGATGGGTTAAATAAGATTATTTCACACAGGCTGTATTAGGGTTCTCCAGAGAAACAGAATATATACATAATAATATATATTATCATATGTCATATATATTTATATGTATCATATAAATAATCATATATAATATATGCAATATATTATATAATTGTATAATTTACATATTATATAAATATATTATATATAATTAATATAAATATGTTATATATAATACATTTGTATTATATTTATATCACATATATAATACTATAAAATTTTAATTAACATGTAATTATTACTATAATTATAATTTATATATTATATAAAATTTTATTTATATAATTTGTGTATATGATTTATATATAAATATTACATATAATATATATTAAATGAGATTTAATATAGGAATTGGCTCACATATTTTATGGAGGCCAAGAAGTCCCATAGTCTTTCATCCACAAACCAGAGAATTAGAAAAGCTGTAGTATAATTCAGTCCGAGTTCAAAGGCCTGAGAATCCAGGGCTGATGGTTTAAGTCTCAACCTGTGTCCAAAAGAACCAGGAGCACCCATGTCCCAAAGCAGCAGAAAATGGATGTCTCAGCTCCAGCAGAGAAAGTGAATTTGTCCTTCCCCCACCTTCTTCTATGCAGGCCCTCAATGGTTGGATGATGGTCTTCTTTACTCTGTTCCCCAATTCAAATGCTAATCTTTCCCAGAAACATGCTCACAGATGCAACCAGGAGTAATGTTTTACCAGATATCGGGGCATCCTTTAGCCCAGTCACATTAACACATAAAACAAACCATCACACGGGTTCATGATACAGATAAATGAAAGTCATAACTGCAAGCACTTTCAAAAATTAGGCTTCAACCTGCCTAGAGGTAAAATTACTGCAGAGTAGGAGTTCGAAATCAGACTAATGAAGACTCAAACACCAGGTTCAGTATTGCCATTGGTGATATTATTTTCCAAAATAGTGAACAATTCTTGGTAAAGTGCTGAATAAAACAAACACCACCTTCCCTGAATATAGGTCTTGGAAAAGTCTTGTGTTAACTAAAACTAAAGAAGTATTTGTGTGCTTGTGTACATAGAGTCAAGGGTACAGTCTACCTGTAGATAATTATGCATATCTGAGTTTAGTTCTAAGCTTGGATAACTATAAACAGTTTTCTACCTACATGAATGTCCAAGCCATTAGGAAGTTGGGTGGGTATGAGATCATTCTTCATTGTGCAAAACTGTCCTGGGAATAGCAGGTCACTTAACATCACTAGCCTCTGCCATAAGCCCCTAATTCACCCCAATTACTACAACAACCAAAAACAACCCCCAAATTTCCAAAACCCACCACAGAGGGAATGGCCTCTATTGAGAATCACTGATCCAGTCCAAACACACACTTCAGGTTCTTAAATCTCCTCTGTAAAATCTTTTTTTTTTTTTTTTATACTTTTTTAATTTTTTATAAACATATATTTTTATCCTCAGGGGTACAGGTCTGTGAATCACCAGGTTTACACACTTCACAGCACTCACCAAATCACATACCCTCCCCAATGTCCATAATCCCAACCCCTTCTCCCAAACCCCCTCCCCTCGGCAACCCTCAGTTTGTTTTGTGAGATTAAGAGTCACTTATGGTTTGTCTCCCTCCCAATCCCATCTTGTTTCAATGATTCTTCTCCTACCCACTTAAGCCTCCATGTTGCATCACCACTTCCTCATATCAGGGAGATCATATGATAGTTGTCTTTCTCTGCTTGACTTATTTCGCTAAGCATGATACGCTCTAGTTCCATCCATGTTGTTGCAAATGGCAAGATTTCATTTCTTTTGATGGCTGCATAGTATTCCATTGTGTATATATACCACATCTTCTTGATCCATTCATCTGTTGATGGACATCTAGGTTCTTTCCATAGTTTGGCTATTGTGGACATTGCTGCTATAAACATTCGGGTGCATGTGCTCCTTTGGATCACTACATTTGTATCTTTAGGGTAAATAGCCAATAGTGCAATTGCTGGGTCATAGGGCAGTTCTATTTTCAACATTTTGAGGAACCTCCATGCGGTTTTCCAGAGTGGCTGCACCAGCTTGCATTCCCACCAACAGTGTAGGAGGGTTCCCCTTTCTCCGCATCCTCGCCAGCATCTGTCATTTCCTGACTTGTTGATTTTAGCCATTCTGACTGGTGTGAGGTGATATCTCATTGTGGTTTTGATTTGTATTTCCCTGATGCCGAGTGATATGGAGCACTTTTTCATGTGTCTGTTCGCCATCTGGATGTCTTCTTTGCAGAAATGTCTGTTCATGTCCTCTGCCCATTTCTTGATTGGATTATTTGTTCTTTGGGTGTTGAGTTTGCTAAGTTCTTTATAGATTCTGGACACTAGTCCTTTATCTGATATGTCGTTTGCAAATATCTTCTCCCATTCTGTCAGTTGTCTTTTGATTTTGTTAACTGTTTCCTTCGCTGTGCAAAAGCTTTTGATCTTGATGAAATCCCAGTAGTTCATTTTTTCCCTTGCTTCCCTTGCCTTTTGCGTTGTTCCTAGGAAGATGTTGCTACGGCAGAGGTCGAAGAGGTTGCTGCCCGTGTTCTCCTCAAGGATTTTGATGGATTTCTTTCGTACATTGAGGTCCTTCATCCATTTTGAGTCTATTTTTGTGTGTGGTGTAAGGAAATGGTCCAATTTCATTTTTCTGCATGTGGCTGTCCAATTTTCCCAGCACCATTTATTGAAAAGGCTGTCTTTTTTCCATTGGACATTCTTTCCTGCTTTGTCGAAGATTAGTTGACCATAGATTTGAGGGTCTATTTCTGGGCTCTCTATTCTGTTCCATTGATCTATGTGTCTGTTTTTGTGCCAGTACCATGCTGTCTTGATGATGACAGCTTTGTAATAGAGCCTGAAGTCCGGAATTGTGATGCCACCAACGTTGGCTTTCTTTTTCAATATCCCTTTGGCTATTCGAGGTCTTTTCTGGTTCCATATAAATTTTAGCATTATTTGTTCCATTTCTTTGAAAAAGATGGATGGTACTTTGATAGGAATTGCATTAAATGTGTAAATTGCTTTAGGTAGCATAGACATTTTCACAATATTTATTCTTCCAATCCAGGAGCATGGCACATTTTTCCATTTCTTTGTGTCTTCCTCAATTTCTTTCATGAGTACTTTATAGTTTTCTGAGTATAGATTCTGTGTCTCTTTGGTTAGGTTTATTCCTAGGTATCTTATGGTTTTGGATGCAATTGTAAATGGGATTGACTCCTTAATATCTCTTTTTTCTGTCTTGCTGTTGGTGTAGAGAAATGCAACTGATTTCTGTGCATTGATTTTATATCCTGACACTTTACTGAATTCCTGTATACGTTCTAGCAGTTTTGGAGTGGAGTCTTTTGGGTTTTCCACATATAGTATCATATCATCTGCGAAGAGTGATAATTTGACTTCTTCTTTGCCGATTTGGATGCCTTTAATTTCCTTTTGTTGTCTGATTGCTGAGGCTAGGACCTCTAGTCCTATGTTGAATAGCAGTGGTGATAATGGACATCCCTGCCGTGTTCCTGACCTTAGCGGAAAAGCTTTCAGTTTTTCTCCATTGAGAATGATATTTGCGGTGGGTTTTTCATAGATGGCTTTGATGATATTGAGGTATGTGCCCTCTATCCCTACACTTTGAAGAGTTTTGATCAGGAAGGGATGCTGTACTTTGTCAAATGCTTTTTCAGCATCTATTGAGAGTATCATATGGTTCTTGTTCTTTCTTTTATTGATGTGTTGTATCACATTGACTGATTTGCAGATGTTGAACCAACCTTGCAGCCCTGGAATAAATCCCACTTGGTCGTGGTGAATAATCCTTTTAATGTACTGTTGAATCCTATTGGCTAGTATTTTGTTGAGTATTTTCGCATCTGTGTTCATCAAGGATATCGGTCTATAGCTCTCTTTTTTGGTGGGATCCTTGTCTGGTTTTGGGATCAAGGTGATGCTGGCCTCATAAAATGAGTTTGGAAGTTTTCCTTCCATTTCTATTTTTTGGAACAGTTTCAGGAGAATAGGAATTAGTTCTTCTTTAAATGTTTGGTAGAATTCCCCCGGGAAGCCGTCTGGCCCTGGGCTTTTGTTTGTTTGGAGATTTTTAATGACTGTTTCAATCTCTTTACTGGTTATGGGTCTGTTCAGGCTTTCTATTTCTTCCTGGCTCAGTTGTGGTAGTTTATATGTTTCTAGGAATGCATCCATTTCTTCCAGATTGTCAAATTTATTGCCGTAGAGTTGCTCATAGTATGTTCTTATAATAGTTTGTATTTCTTTGGTGTTAGTTGTGATCTCTCCTCTTTCATTCATGATTTTATTTATTTGGGTCTTTTCTCTTTTCTTTTTGATAAGTCGGGCCAGGGGTTTATCAATTTTATTAATTCTTTCAAAGAACCAGCTCCTAGTTTCGTTGATTTGTTCTATTGTTTTTTTGGTTTCTATTTCATTGATTTCTGCTCTGATCTTTATGATTTCTCTTCTCCTGCTGGGCTTAGGGTTTCTTTCTTGTTCTTTCTCCAGCTCCTTTAGGTGTAGGGTTAGGTTGTGTACCTGAGACCTTTCTTGTTTCTTGAGAAAGGCTTGTACCGCTATATATTTTCCTCTCAGGACTGCCTTTGTTGTGTCCCACAGATTTTGAACCGTTGTATTTTCATTATCATTTGTTTCCATGATTTTTTTCAATTCTTCTTTAATTTCCCGGTTGACCCATTCATTCTTTAGAAGGATACTGTTTAGTCTCCATGTATTTGGGTTCTTTCCAAACTTCCTTTTGTGGTTGAGTTCTAGCTTTAGAGCATTGTGGTCTGAAAATATGCAGGGAATGATCCCAATCTTTTGATACCGGTTGAGTCCTGATTTAGGACCGAGGATGTGATCTATTCTGGAGAATGTTCCATGTGCACTAGAGAAGAATGTGTATTCTGTTGCTTTGGGATGAAATGTTCTGAATATATCTGTGATGTCCATCTGGTCCAGTGTGTCGTTTAAGGCCTTTATTTCCTTGCTGATCTTTTGCTTGGATGACCTGTCCCTTTCAGTGAGGGGAGTGTTAAAGTCCCCTACTATTATTGTATTATTGTTGATGTGTTTCTTTGATTTTGTTATTAATTGGTTTATATAGTTGGCTGCTCCCACATTGGGGGCATAGATATTTAAAATTGTTAAATCTTCTTGTTGGACAGATCCTTTGAGTATGATATAGTGTCCTTCCTCATCTCTTATTATAGTCTTTGGCTTAAAATCTAATTGATCTGATATAAGGATTGCCACTCCTGCTTTCTTCTGATGTCCATTAGCATGGTAAATTCTTTTCCACCCCCTCACTTTAAATCTGGAGGTGTCTTCGGGCTTAAAATGTGTTTCTTGGAGGCAACATATAGATGGGCTTTGTTTTTTTATCCATTCTGATACCCTGTGTCTTTTGACAGGGGCATTTAGCCCATTCACATTCAGGGTAACTATTGAGAGATATGAATTTAGTGCCATTGTATTGCCTGTAAGGTGACTGTTACTGTATATGGTCTCTGTTCCTTTCTGATCTACCACTTGTAGGCTCTCTCTTTGCTTAGAGGACCCCTTTCAAGATTTCCTGTAGAGCTGGTTTGGTATTTGCAAATTCTTTCAGTTGTTGTTTGTCCTGGAAGCTTTTAATCTCTCCTTCTATTTTCAATGATAGCCTAGCTGGATATAGTATTCTTGGCTGCATGTTTTTCTCGTTTAGTGCTCTGAAAATATCATGCCAGCTCTTTCTGGCCTGCCAGGTCTCTGTGGATAAGTCAGCTGCCAATCTAATATTTTTTCCATTGTATGTTACAGACTTCTTTTCCCGGGCTGCTTTCAGGATTTTCTCTTTGTCATTGAGACTTGTAAATTTTACTATTAGGTGACGGGGTGTGGGCCTATTCTTATTGATTTTGAGGGGCGTTCTCTGAACCTCCTGAATTTTGATGCTCGTTCCCTTTGCCATATTGGGGAAATTCTCCCCAATAATTCTCTCCAGTATACCTTCTGCTCCCCTCTCACTTTCTTCTTCTTCTGGAATCCCAATTATTCTAATGTTGTTTCGTCTTATGGTGTCACTTATCTCTCGAATTCTCCCCTCGTGGTCCAGTAGCTGTTTGTCCCTCTTTTGCTCAGCTTCTTTATTCTCTGTCATTTGGTCTTCTATATCACTAATTCTTTCTTCTGCCTCATTTATCCTAGCAGTTAGAGCCTCTATTTTTGATTGCACCTCATTAATAGCTTTTTTGATTTCACCTTGGTTAGATTTTAGTTCTTTTATTTCTCCAGAAAGGGCTTTTATATCTCTCGAGAGGGTTTCTCTAATATCTTCCATGCCTTTTTCGAGCCCGGCTAGAACCTTGAGAATTGTCATTCTGAACTCTAGATCTGACATATTACCGATGTCTGTATTGATTAGGTCCCTAGCCTTCGGTACTGCCTCTTGTTCTTTTTTTTGTGTTGAATTTTTATGTCTTGTCATATTGTCCAGATAAGAGTAAATGAAGGGGCAAGTAAAATACTAAAAGGGTGGCAACAACCCCAGGAAAATATGCTTTAACCAAATTAGAAGAGATCCAAAATCGTGAGTGGGGAGAAAGGGGATAAAAAGAGGTTCAAAAAGGAAGAAAGAAAAGAAAAAAAAAAAAAACAAAACGAAAAGAAAAAAAAAAGAAAAGAAAAGAAAAGAATTTTTAAAAAAAGAAAACACCTAAGAAAAATGTAAAAAAGAAAAATATATATATTAGATAAACTAGTAAAAAATCGTTAAAAAAGAAAAAGGTAACAGTTAAAAAAAAAAAAATTTTACCCGAAGGCGAGAAAAAAAAAATAAAAATGAAAAAGAAAAAATCAAATTCACTGCAAGACTAAAAAAAATCCCAGGAAAAAAGCCATGAGTTCCGTGTTTGGCTTTCTCCTCCTCTGGAATTCTGCTGCTCTCCTTGGTATTGAAACCGCACTCCTTGGTAGGTGAACTTGGTCTCGGCTGGATTTCTTGTTGATCTTCTGGGGGAGGGGCCTGGTGTAGTGATTCTCAAGTGTCTTTGCCCCAGGCGGAATTATACCGCCCTTACCCGGGCCGGGGTGAGTAATCCGCTCGGGTTTGCTTTCAGGAGCTTTTGTTACCTGAGCGCTTTCCGTAGAGTTCCAGAGGACGGGAATACAAATGGCGGCCTCCTGGTCTCCGGCCCGGAGGAGCCGAGAGCCCAGGGCCCCACTCCTCAGTGCGCCCTCAGAGAACAGCGCCCAGTTACTCCCGTCTGCCTGACCTCCGGCCGCGCTCCGAGCTCACCGAGCCTGCGACCGGTTCAAGGTAACACCGAGCTGCGAGCTTACTGTCGGCTCTGTCTCTGTAGCCGGCTTTCCCGTTCCAATACCCGCAAGCTCTGCGACACTCAGACACCCCCGATCCTTCTGTGACCTTGCGGGACCTGAGGCCACGCTGACCCCGCGTGGGTTTCGCCCCGGTTTAGCCTCTGGAGCGATGTCCCTCAGCGGAACAGACTTTTAAAAGTCCTGATTTTGTGCACGGTTGCTCCGCTGCTTGCCGGGAGCCGGCCCCTCCCCCCGGGGTCTATCTTCCCGTCGCTTTGGATTCACTTCTCCGCCGGTCCTACCTTTCAGAAAGTGGTTGTTTTTCTGTTTCCAGAATTGCTGTTCTTCTTCTCTTTGATCTGCCGATGGATTTTCAGATGTTTGCAATCTTTAGATAAGCTATCTAGCTGATCTCCGGCTAGCTGAAGCAGTCTCAGCTTGCTACTTCTCCGCCATCTTGACTCCTCCCCGACCTCCTCTGTAAAATCTTAAGCAAACTCAACAAATACTTGTTAAATTACTAGAAATATGAATGAAGAAAAATGTGGAATGGCTGAATACTGAAAGCTCTAGAGAGTAATTACTTGTCAGTAAACAAATTCCTTTTTTAGGCATAAAAAATTTCCCAAGGCAACCATGCACTTACAAATATTTGTTTTTTATGGATTCTTAGACTACTCAATCCTTTCTTGAATTTGAAACTTTAAGTTAGGTAGAGAAGTACTAATGAGTTACAGTGGCATAACTAAACCTTGAGGGAACCTTATTTATTCTTGTCTTCCACCTCTTTCTCTTCAGTCTTATTGGCAAAGCCCAAGGTCCCTACCTTGTAGTATAAAAATACTCCTGTCTCCAGAACCACATCTTCAGAAAACAATGAAAATCACCTGCCCCTTATCTTAATGCTCTATAAGAGTACTCAGCTGCTTTCTGCACAATAATAAAACTCTAGTAAAGGCTTTGATGCCTTCCATGGATGAATTGTTCTCACTACAAGCCCTGGCTTCTCTTCTTCAACCTATTCCAGCAATGTAGGACACCCCTCTGCTTGCTTCTCTGCCCACGTGACAAGGTCTTGCTCCTTCCCATTGATTCAGACACTGTTTTGAGAATAGTCCAGCTAATGTTATCCACACAGATAGTTCTCAAAACTGTGCATTAGAATCACCTGAGGAGTTTTAAAAATCTTATTAATGAAGGATGTCTGGGAGGCTCGTCAATAGAGCATCGGACTTGGTTTTGGCTCAGATTATGATCTCAGGGTGTTGAGATGGAGCCCAATGTAGGACCCTGTGCTCATCAGGGAGTTTTCTGGAGATTCTCTGTCTCCTTCTCCCTCTGCCCCTCTGCTCGCTTGTCTACTCTCCCTCAAATAAATAAATAAATCTTAAAAAAAATAATAACAATAAAACAAAATCTTATGAGTAGGATCCACCCAGGACCCATTAAACCAAAATCTCTCTGGAGTTGGAATCTAGGCACAAATACTGTAAAACTCTTAAGAGATTCCCAGTGCTCAGCCAAGTTTGAGAACCACTGCCTAAATGCCACACATTACACCTGCATTTTACTAAGTTTGAACTCTATCTGTTCCAACTGTAAATGGTTTTCTGGCATCAACTTGTTCTCTTCTTCCCAAGACAGGAGGCTCTCAAGATCTCTCAACCTTAAATCACCTGGGGATCTTGTTTAAATGTGAATTCTAATTCAGGAGGTCTGGTGTAGGGGCCTAAGATTATGCATTCTCAATATGGTCCAAAGTGTCCCAAAATACACTTACAAAATATAAGCTCATGTAATATTCCTATCTATGTTATGTAACATATGAATTATTTTAAAGATAAGAATTTCAAGGCATGAAGAAGGAGAAGTCTGTTCCTTAACTGTTTCTCTGAGAAGATGATTTGAACTCCTCCTAGAGGCAAATATTTTTTTTTAAAGATTTTATTTATTTATTTGATAGACAGAGATCACAAGTAGGCAGAGAGTCAGGCAGAGAGAGAGGAGGAGGAAGCAAGCTCCCCGCTGAGCAGAGAGTCTGACGTGGGGCTCGATCCCAAGACCCTGAGATCATGACCTGAGCCGAAGGCAGAGGCTTAACCCTCTGAGCCACCTAGGCGCTAGGGGCAAATATTTTTTACTGTACCTATATCTAAATAAGTAATTTGATTAAAAATTATTATAGGGTGGCTGGATGGCTCAGTCAGTTAAGTGCCTGCCTTTGGCTCAGGTCACGATCCTGGAGTCCTGAGATCAAGTCCTGCACTGGGCTCCCTGCTTAGTGGGGAGTCTGCTTCTCCCTCTACCCCTCTCCACTGCTTGTGTTCTCTCCCTCTCTCCCACGTTCTGTCTCATGCTCTCTCTCTCTCTCTGTCTCTCAAAAATAAATAAAATCTTTAAAAAAAATAAAAAATAAAAATTATTAAATGGAAACCTCAATGAGATACCACTTCACATCCATTAGGATGGCTACAGTCAAAATTAATGTAAAATAACAAGTGTTGGTGAGGATATTAAAAAAAAAAATTGAAACCCTCATACACTGCTGGTATGAATATAAAATGATGCATCTTCTTTGGAAAACCATCCTCAAATAATTCAACATAGAGTTACCATATGACTCAGCAATTCTGCTCTTAGGTATATGCCCCAAAGAATTAAAAACCAGTATTCAAACAAAACCGCATACACAAATGTTCATAGCAGCACTATTCACAGTTGCCAAAAAGATGGAAATGCCCCAAATATCAAATGATGAATTCATCTACTGAGGAATGGGTAAACCAGATGTGGTATATCCATACCACACAGGATTCTCAAGCTACATAAAGGAATGAAGTGCTGATCCATGCTACAAAATGGACGAACCTCAAAACTGTGCTAACTGAAAGAAGTCAAACACAAAAGACCATATATTGATGATCCCATTTATACAGAATATTGAGAAGTAGGTATCCATATAGAGAGATAGAGTAATGGTTGCCAGAAACTGGAAAAAAGAGAAATGGGAGTGATTGCTTAGTGGGTACAGGGTTTCCTTTCTGTGTGATAAAAATATTTTGGAACTATATAGAGGAAGAGGTTGTACAACATTGTGAAAGTACTAAGTGTCACAAATTGTATAGTTTATTTTTTATTTTGAGTAGAGTTGACACACAATGTTGTATTAGTTTCAGGTACACACAGTGATTCAACCGTGGCCTTGCTGGCTAATTTCATATCTTCCACCATGAGGCAAAAAGCAGCCATGTTGTTATGACTGGCAGTATCACAGCTCTTCAGAGCCCATGTGTATTTACACATTTTAGGTCATGTATTTAAACCTTTTAGGTCTTGCCCCTGCATTTATTTGATGATGATTACTTCATAATCATGTGAATATTGGTTTCTCATGACTCACTCCAAGACTGTTACTGTACCTGATTCATAGATGATGACCACAAATACAAGTCTTATCCAGAGTATGTTGGCAGTAATTTGTTTTCCAATCATATTAAATTTACTGTTCAGAATTTTGAAGAATAAACATAGAACAATACATCTTCCAACCATGCCTACTCCTGCACCATTTACACTTGTAATGTCAGCATTCCTGCAATGTGACTCTTTCAGTTGGCTGTACCCCTGCTTTTCATATCCTGCCACCAAAAAGGGGATAAGAAGGGCCTATGGGCAGACTGATAAAGAGTGGTCTCATTCACACAAGAAATGTTATTCCCTCACCCTGAGCAACTGAAGACTGACTTGGGAAAGTATGACGTCACCACAGCAAGTTGACACCACAGGAAAGGACACTTGTTGGCAGGGCCACTTGTCTTTGATGAGTGATGATACTGAAATCCCTTATAGGATAAAGGTACTGCTGCCTGCTGGGGTCTAAAAGTGGTAGTAGTTTGGGGGCTAGTATGGCCCTCTCTGTTCTCTTCAAAGCTGACTTGTCTGTTTGGTATATGGAAGAAGGGATCCGTACACATTCACCTCTCTAGACTTAACTGCTTTCTTTCTCTTTAAATTTTAAGTTTAAAAAGCAAGATCGAGTCATGGGTCTTTAGCAACACAATCTTGGGGCTCAACCAAATCTGAGTTTTGATTTTCAAATGAAGGCAAATTGTTGCAAATAACAAAGTGGCTATTTCCAAAATGCAAGATCCTGATGGCTAAATATCTGTCTCCCCTTCACCAATGTAACATTTGTATTTGCCTATTATCTTTCAAACTTAAAAAGAAACAATAATCTTCTGGACACCCCAGTGGGATGAGTCCTAAGGATAAAATGAACTTTAAAACATTCTAAAACTATCTGTTGCTATCATACTGTTAGTAGTAGAGCTGATACTATAACTCAGAAACTGTTGTATGCAAAGGAATAATTTTTACAAATTCTGACAGAAAATATAGGCTAAGAAAAAATAGGTTGGATGTTGGAAAATGTGTTTAAATGGTGAAATGTCTAGAATTATCAAAGTTCTGAAAAATGTTTAAATTGTCTAAGTTGTATAAAGCAGTACTATTTGAAACATACTCATATAGACTATAAAAGGCAAATGTAAACAAGCTGCATGTTATTTTTGTGACCCAAATATTTTCTTTCTTTGAATTTTTTGTCAGTAGAAACTAAGAGTGTGAACAGAGTGGGAGAGAGTGTGAAAGGCGGTGATGACACAGTAAAATCCGCAGCCTCACTGCAGGTGACCTCATCTCCTTACCATATTAAGTACGAACTTAATCATCCACTCTCCTGACTGTCATGAACTCACACAATGTAAGGCTTCTAAAGATCAGACGAGGTGATGTATTCATTTCCCCCTTTCTCCCAGGTAAGTAAACTAAGGCTTAACCAGATATACACAAACTCAGAGAACAAGGAAGCTTGAGATGAAGTAGTATCACAACCAAAACCAGGATGTGGGACTAGTCCTTTTGCCAATCCACTGTACCAAACTTCACTTCACTACACCAGCAAGGCATTTCAGCGCTGTGTGGAAGGGAACTGCACACTTTCACCACTACAGAGTGAAAGAACAACTTTCTGTCTGGAAAGCTGACATTTCAAAGTCAACCAGATAGAAACCGAAGTGAAAAATATTGACTTGTTTTCACAGTAACATTCTGCTGTCATCTCTGGTGTGGAAAAACACTTCACTGGAGTCTCCATGGAATGAATATTGCTCTTCCCTGCAGTAGAGTGGGAGGTGATGCAAGGCAAATGCTACCAATGGGTCACTCTAAGCATTTTCTTCTTCCCTATATTGGTTCCATGGAGTTAGAAATGCTTTTGAGATAACACAGACTTAAACTCAGACCAGATATGGAAGGTCCAAGTTTGCACCCTCACCTGATTTTAGCAACATGCCTTCATTGTTTTCAATGTCCTGAAAGACAGCAGGCAAGGAAATGACATTTTTCTCCTCTTTATCAATTTTATGACTTTCTCATTTGTTGACTTACAGCTCTTTGACATTTATTCTGGAAATTTCCCTTAAATCAGCAGGAAGAGAAAAAGTCTGAAAGATTCCAAGAAAACTTTTTACTTGTATAGATCTGGGACCCACATTAAGAATTACTATCCTTGCTTACAGGAAGCCAGGGCCATGGAAATGGCCTAACCCTTGAACTGTGGCAAATATTTTTTAGTTGTGGCCTATAAAACAGAGTCAATGACCATCATTCTTTGGTTTCCATGACTCTGACAACCCTCCCCAATAGTTTTTCATAAATCATGATTGTGAGGAAATGCTAAGGTTTGTTGACAAGTAAGAGAAGAGGAATCTAATTTTGATACAGTAATTCACCTCCAAATATACAAACCCAGTAAAACTGAGCTGCTCTGTGCTGTAAAACAACTATAAACAGACATTACCCTCTAGAAACAGAAAATTCATTTCCAGAAAAGTGCATCCTGAGTTTCAGTAGCTCATCTAGAGAAGCTTCGAAAGATACTGAATTGATCAAACCAACATCTCTCCGAATGCTGCAAATAAACTTAACATGTAAAGAATGAGCTTCTAACAACAAATTTAGTTGCAGTTGAGAAGAAGCTACTCATTCACCCATTCTGCATCTATTATTAAATTCCTACTATGTGCCCAACAGGAGATGTAAATACATAGGTAAAAACAACTGACACCACCCCTGCCTTCATGGTCTCAAGAGAGATAAACAAATACCTGAGTGACTATAGAATCACAGCTCTTATTAATATTGCAAAGAAAAATCCAGGGAGCTATGAATTTTATAAGAGCAGGGATTAACATCTTAGTCAGGTCAAGGAAGGCCTCTTGGCAAGGAAAATTGTTATTTATAGTTATTTAAACTGAACCTTTGAAAGATGAGAAAGAGGTAGTTGCTGTCCCCTTAATATCTGGTTTTCATTTTCCTAAAAGTTTTTAGCATTTATTTTAATGCTATTTTTCCTTATCCTCATCAAATATTCACTCAAAAAAAAAAAAAAAAAGAACTAAGTTGGCACATAGATGAAGAAAGGAACACAACTCTTACTTAGGGCTACATTATCATTATTCTAAATTATCCAGATCCTAGCTTAACTTCCTAAATCTAAGCTAGTCTCCATTCTTTGCTCATTAGCGTTAAGGAAAAGAAATTGAACTCAGAGCTTCCGCCTCTACTGTTGACTCTCAAGTGCTCATTAATCACATGAAGTCACTGAACTGTTTAGACACCTTTTCAGGCAACTTAGAGCAACATGTCCCTTATGCCTGTCAGTAATTTTTTAGCTCCACAGTAATTGCAGTGTTCTCCATGAGACACCGTGTGAGAAATAATTTACTTGAGTGTGATTATTTTATTTGGATAGAGATCAACAGGGAACAGAAAAGGAAACTATTTTAAAAGTCAACGATAACAGGTCTCACGAGCTCCAGAGATGGCTCTCTTTTGGGAAATTTTTAGCCGAAATGGATTCCCATCGATCGTCTTTACTTCTTTGTGTCTTGCTCTTCTTTCAAGATGCCATGGCACTTTATTAGCCCTCCAACCATCTTGAATCTCCAAGTGCCTTATTCAATCAGACAAAGAAAAACTGATTTTATACACTCAAGAACATTCAATATATCGAAGACATTTTTCTGGGTTAGTTTTGAGGCCTCCTGCGAGTTTTCATATGTACATAGATTAGATCTTTATATGGGCTAATGGAAAAATACTATAAAATAGTCCCCAGTGTTTACACTCCAGCTTTAAAGTGAGTAATTCACAGCAGAGCAACAGAGCTTCCCCAACTTCTTCCATATAATGAGCTGTGTTGGCCCACTGGGAACACTCCCTGCCTGTGTGTCTCCAGCACCTGTGCAGCAGCATTCGCAACCACATGCCAGTTCCCACTATCCTGCACGTATCTCCAGCTTGGAGTCACAGCAATTAAGCCTTTCTGAGATCCAAGTCAGAACCAGGGAACGAACCATGCAGTATAATCTCCCAAAACCTCTGTCCCAGGCCTTGAGGTGATAAAAGGAAACAACTCCGCTAATGAGCCAGCATTAAGGGCCTCTGAGAATAGAAAAGAAAAAGAGTTTCCTTCATCTGTGCCCATGGTTGCACATCCCTATCATCCTCCCAGGTATGAAGTTGTGAAGCAGCCTCTTCTATTTTGGCTGCATTTAGTTTACTTTGTCCAGCAGTTCACAGGCGTCTCCTGCCTCTGTCCTCAGCCTGGAGAAGAGAAACTCGGCAGAAATAACAGGATTTCTTTGTCCTCAGTTGACCTCCAAGGAAAGTAGGACAGTGAGAGCAAGGTCTCTCAATAGCGCACCAGTGGTTGAAGCTGGCTTTCAGTGGCGCCTCTCCAAATAGCCAAAATCAGTGTCAAACCACCAACCCATGCAGCCTTTCCAAGATGCTCTGAGTGTTTATTCAGCCACTAAGTGTTCTGCCCAAAGTGGACTCCACCCAATGGTGAGCTAAGGCAAATCAAACATTCATTCACACAGTTGGGAGTGACGTGCCCACCCAGTCTAGCCTCTGATGCCTGCAAAGTCTAGCTACAGCTGGCTCCAAGCTCACAGGTGCCAGGAATCTGGCCAAGCATGGCAGTGATCTCTGGCATGGGGCAGGAGGAAATGTTTGCACAGGGTAGCATTCTCCCCTCCCTACCAGAGTTGTAGAGACAAGATATGTTCAAGCCCCACTGACCAAGATTTGGATACTAGCTTGGTCTCTTTCTGCCTGTACATCCTTGAGCAAGTTCCTTAATGGAGGTGGAACTCAATTTGCCCATCTGCGAAGTGAACACAATGATAATATACTACTTCATAAGGTTATTGTGAGTATCACAGAAGAACCTGGAAAAGAGTTTGGTCATAGTAAGGGGTCAAATAAATGATAGCTATGAGCAAAAGGGCTTACCAAAAGGAGAAAACAGGTACTATTTATACTATACATGATTGGTGGAGACTCCCCTTTGTCTCAAGTCTGCTGTTGAGACCCTAGTGAGCTATGCATACAGCCAGATGTATAGTATGGTGGAAAGACTCTCCTAGGACACAGAGGCCTGGCCTATCTCTGTTTTTAACCTGTTCTGTGGCCTTGAATGATTTACCTCACTTCTCTGGGTCTCATTTTATCCATTTACAAGATGGAATTGTTTTAAGTTGTTAATCTTTTTTTTTTTTTTATTTAAGTTGTTAATCTTTAAGGCTTTGGGTTTTAATTATTCCCTTGCCACTTAACTAGTAATGTAGCTTTTCCAAATAACTTCTCTGAGAGACTTTTTCCTCTCAAAATGTTGAGAGTCTGGGCACAGGCACATACAGCTACCCAGAATCTTAAGTATTAGCTCGGAAAAAGGCAGCATACAAGACTTTATAAGCTATTTAGTCCAAAACTCAACATCTATGCATTATTTTTAAGCCACAGTTATAATCGCCACCATACAAATACAGGGAATTTACAACGTCCAGTGGTGTGAGATTTTCAGCCTTGAGCAAAGATTTCATTACAGTTTCTACACAGTATTTACTAATAAAGATAAGCAGACTTCTCAGAAATATTTCAACTACAAGCATGGAAACGACGAGGAGTTTTCTTATTAACAGACTTCGTCCGAAAACCAAATGTCAGCACTTCCCTTGCCTAATCATCCCAATTGTCCAGAGCCTTAATTCTGCCAGCAGAAAGGGCTACTTAACCCCTGTGCTCCCAGGAACTTTTCCAACAGCCCAAACGGGTAGCACAATGCATTTTGTAACTTCCACATTCACAACGCTCATGAAATACACCAACAGTGCTCATTTATGGAATCAAAGGGGAGGCAAAGAAATCTCTTCCAAAGAACAAGTATTCCTGCTTCTGAAACTGCCGCTCCATCTTGGTTTGAAAGAATATGGGAAATACTGGATGACATTAACTTTCCTACCGTACTACGGTTTCTTCCTACCCATTTTCTACTGAAGAATTCAGCTAACAACAATACATGATGTCATCTCAAATATTCGCTGAATAAAATGTCCCTAAAAAAAGACACCCTTCATACTTAGGGGGCTACCTACTCAGCTGGTTTCTGAAACAGTGTTTATATTTCTATCTTTAGGCATAAAGAGAGGCTGAGAATTTTTTATATTATGTTGGCATAACCTTTCCTGTATCTCTGGGTTAGACATCTCAGCCTGAAGAAGAAAGGCTAATAAAATACATAAGCATGTTCCTGTGTGCTGTTTATGCACATGTCATGAAACATCTGTTCCTGGCTTCCTCTGAGACATTCTCCTCGGGTGTTACATTCTGCAGTTATTCTGATAGAGAACCATTGGCTTACATACCTCCCTACACATCTTACAGTAAAGATTTCCACAGAACACCAGGATTAAGTGTCTATCTTTTGCAAGAAAAAGGAACATCATTTGTTTACTTTTTCTCAACATATTTTTTTGATGGATTTTTCAATCAATATCTCTAAAAACTCTCTGAAAGCTTGATCAGATCATAGGAAGTGTTCAAATGTTTTATCTGTTTTTCCACTAGTGCTTAGAACTAATAGGTACTCAATAAACATTTTCTGGATAAATGAGAATGCCTTACAATTCTTTATTATAAAACAGAGACAAAAGCACAGCTGGGGAGCTATGGGGGGAAGAAATCATGGAATCTGCTTTTTCTTTGAGTTGTAAGAAAAGAAGAAAGAGTAAGTGGTAATAAATGGGAATGAGGAAGATCTGCCAAGAAACAAAATTATATATCTCTTAATGGTTCCTGGAATACTCTCTTTCTCTTTCTTTCTTTTCCTCTCTCTCTCTCTCTCTCTCTCTCTCTCTCTCACACACACACACACACACACACACACACACACACACACCACAGGTCAGGCTGGTAAAAAGCCAAATTCACAGTCAGGGTTTCCCAGTGACACTCACTCCTTCCAATATTTCTTCCTAACAGTGTGGGACCCACTGAATTACATAAATCTTTCCATGTCTGTGTCATTTGCTTGGGGCACAGTGAGGACAGGGGGATTATGGGAGCTTATTTTTACACTGTGGTAAAACTTAACTGGATTCAAAATGTTCCCTCCCCCATTTTCTTCTCAACTGTCCTGTCAAAAGTTTCTTCGATTCTTTCCATGAATACACTTGACAAATTTTTACTTCCAATGCAGAGCACTATAGGAAGTATGAGAATTCAGAAACAAAGCCATGAGATGCATTATTTTTGACCTCCCCTTCTCTACCCCCACGCTTCCATAACTTTGTGGTTTTAATATGACCTGAAATAAAACTGCACAATACACTGGTAGGGGAATTATATTGTCAGGTGTTATGGAGAAACCACTAAGTGCTCAGAATTTCAGCTAATCCAATTGAATTGTATGTCCCCAATCATGGTATGCTCATGGTCAAACAGTGCTCTTTAGTCCATGTTCAGGTAATCAGATCCCAAGAACAGCTTCTCCTGACCATTATATATAATGCAGATTTAAAACTTTTTGTATAGTTCAGGTGTAATATACAATATATACAAGTTATAAATGTAGAACTTCAGATAACATTTTAATGATCCAAAATATATAACATTTTGGTTTTGGTTTTAGAAGCCCAGGCATGCCAGAAGCCCATTTATCCTGATCCCCACCCCAGCATGCTCAGAAACTGAGCAAAACTGCAGGAGCAACATTCATTCAACACACGTTTATTGTGCGCTGTTCTGTGTCAGGCACACTTATCACTATAAGTAGTAGAAAAACATGGCAAACGAAACAGACAAGGACCCTGCTCTTATGAAGCATATGCTCCCTTGGAGGGGCATATATAATAACCAAACACAGAAGAATACCTAATGTGCCACATGGCAGTAATTCCATGAAGAATAGTACATTAGGACAAAGGGATAAAACAAATGTGTCCTTTTGCGGAGCAAGGTCAGGAAGAACCTCTATTATTAGGTGACCTTTAACCTCAGGCTTCAGTGAATTATGAAACTAAGCCAACAGCTACACAGAGGAAGAACTTTCCAGAATACAGGAAGAGACCAGGAGGATAGTGGAATAAAAGGACCCTAAGCTCACCTTGTACCACAAATACATTCAGATAACACTCATTAGCAGAAACAACCCAGAAACCCACCTGAAGACTAGTAGAACAAACTCCACAGCTAAAGGTAGAGAAGAGGCCACCTCCAAGAGGGCAGAAAGGGTGAAGATGCAGAGGAAATGAAAGGGACCACAACTCGGGGAGAGGGGAGGAGAGAAGCTGTACACAGCAAGAAGGGCAAGAAGCCGACTATCACACTGGGAAGGCCACACAGGGAAGAGGAATCCCCAGAACATTTGGTTTTGAAAGAGAGGGGCTGAATTTCTTATAATCAGAGGGACTTAAAGTCTGAAATTTTAAAAACCAGAGGCTAGGTTCTGGGAGAGCCTGGGGACAATAGGAAGCTGAGTTCCTGCGCTTAAAGAGACAGCAGGACAAACAGCTCAGGGAAATATACTGTAGAAGCAGCAGCTTGAAAGACTGGAAAGGAGAGCTATTTTCTCATCTCAGAGCATGTCTGCGAGGAACAGGGATTTCAGGAAGACCCCTCCAGGAACAAAGGAACTGATAGGTCTCATTTCCCTCTCCCATCCCTCAGCATAAACATATGATTACCTGCAGGAACCAGCTTAGGACAAACATTCACTACCTAGCTTGCTTAGTCAGGCACCCCATCTGCTTTGGCAGATGGAGCCCTTCCAGTCAAACTTGCCTAAGTCCCAGCTCTGTGGGTCCTCTCCTGAACAACACAAACCTTGCCAACACTGTCTCCTGACCAGCATACTTTCTGAGGCCTTGGTCATGACAGTGGTGATAAAGGCAGTGGCAGCAGGCCGATGGAAGCGGGGATGCACGTTGTCAAAACTGTGTGCCCCACCTAGACGGCCCCAGTACCTATAAATGCAGCTGCAGTCTCATTTCCCAAGCAGGCTGGCACACACTTTCTTAATACTGTGCACCACAGCCCCACCAAACACTGTCTACAGGGAAAGGGAGACTCTGCAGATGACTGAAGAAAAATGTGGCTTAGCTATAACAGGAGGGCACACACAACACACACAGGAGACACCCTCTGAGACACCAGGTTCTGTGGAACAGAGGACACTGCACCACAGGGCTCCACAGGACCTCTTCTTCACAAGGCCATTACTTTTGAGAGCAGGAGATGCAGCTGACTTTCATAAAACAAAACAAAACAAAACAAAACAAAAGACACAGAGAGTCTGACAAAATGAGGAGACAGAGGAATACATCCCAAATGAAAGAATAGAACTAAATCACAGCAACAGACCAAAGTAACATGGATATGAATAATATACCTATTAGAGAATTTAGTTACTTACTTATTTATTTAAAAGATTTTATTTATCTATTTATTTGACAGGGGGTGGGGGGAATAATAAAAATTAGAGCAGAAATCAATGATAGCAAAACTAAAACACCAATAGAACAGATCAATGAAATAAGAAGCTGGTTTTTTGAAAAAATTAACGAAATTGATAAGCCTCTAGACAGATTCATCAAAGAAAGAAAAGACATAGAGAGAAAGAGAGAGGACGCAAATAAGATCACAAAGCAAAGAGGAAAAATAAAATAACCAATACCCCAGAAATACAAACAACATTCTCACAAGAGAATGTTATGAAAAATTATATGCCAACAAACCAGACAACCCAGAAGAAATGGATACATTCCTAGAAACATAATCCACCAAAATTGAAGCAGAAATAAATAGAAAATTTGAACAGAATGTTATCAGCAATTAAAATATATGAGTAATCAAATAACTCCCAACAAATAAAGGCCCAGGACCAGATGGTTTCATCTAACTGTTTTCATGTTGGTTCAAATTTTTTAAAATACTTAAATTTTTTAAATTAAAAATTCTATGAGCCAAAACAAATATATATGTAAGCCAAATCTGGCCTACAGCCACCAATTTGTGTCTTCTCTAGATAGATAGAAGAATTATTTGATGTGTTAAAATAGCAGGTCTTTTCATCCTTCCTTTGGCCATCAAATTAAAAAAAAAAAAAGTACATTGGTGTCCAGGCCAAGCTAGAGCACTCTACTCTTTATATCCATGCAGTCAGCTCTTATCACATTCTGTTAGAGTTGTATGAGTCTCCATTTTCCTGATTTAAATATAAAGTTGCCTAAAGACTATCTTATTTGACTTCTTTTCTCAGTACCCACTAGTTACTTATGCTATAAGTGCTATATAAATGTTTCCATAACAAAGTTATTCAGATAATTAATCTAAATGAATCTTCTGAGTGACGTATTTGACTGAAATAATTAATATGCTTGTTGAAATTAATCACAAATATAAAAATATAACCAGAAAAGGAAAAATATTTAAAATGCTTCAAAAATCAGCATAAGAAATTGTATTATATTTGTAACAATCACAATTAAAATATCAAGAAGATGCACTACTATTTGAAAAAGTATCAGAATCATGCATAAGCATTTGAGAATTTAAAACTTCACTCTATTGAAGCAGGAGTGAAAATACAGAAAATGAATATAACATAGCCATGATAATGCTATCCCCCACAGTATAAAAATAGGCCAAATTAAACATCAGATGAAAAGAATTTCATTAAGGAAAGGAGCTCTCTTTCATATATTCTCTCCCCTTCTCCCTTCCTAGTTGGGCTGGTGGAGCTTTGCCTAAAGCACAAAGCTAACACAGTCACCACTTTGTATTGCACTGGGAATTGGCAGTTCCCAAAGCATCTAATTTATATATTATCTCAAGTGACTCTCTCAATTACTCTTTAAGGTCAGGCAAATAATTGTATTCCTGTAAATATATGAGAGAACAATCTCAGAGAAACCAAGTATCCAACTAAATATTTCACAGCTACCTCTTGCTAGCGCTTATGCTAGAGCTAGAAACCTCCAATCCCAAAGGCAGTGATCTTTCTAGTATATGATGTTGCTCTTTTTACATGTAAGATGAAGAAATAAAAAATAAAAAATGTTCATCATCATTAGCCCTCAGGGAGATTCAAATTAAAACCACATTGAGATATCACCTTACACCAGTTAGAATGGACAAAATTAACAAAACAGGAAACAACATGTGTTAGAGAGGACGTGGAGAAAGGGGAACTCTCTTACACTCTTGGTGGGAATGCAAGTTGGTGCAGCCTCTTTGGAGAAGTGTGGAGATTCCTCAAGAAATTAAAAATAGACTTTCCCTATGACCCTGCAATTGCACTCCTGGGTATTTACCCCAAGGATACAGATGTCATGAAAAGAAGGGCCATCTGTACCCCAATGTTTATAGCAGCAATGGCCACGGTCGCCAAACTATGGAAAGAACCAAGATGCCCTTCAACAGACGAATGGATAAGGAAGATGTGGTCCATATACACTATGGAGTATTATGCCTCCATCAGAAAGGACGAATACCCAACTTTTGTAGCAACATGGACGGAACTGGAAGAGATTATGCTGAGTGAAATAAGTCAAGCAGAGAGAGTCAATTCTCATATGGTTTCACTTATTTGTGGAGCATAACAAATATCATGGAGGACAAGGGGTGTTAGAGAGGAGAAAGGAGTTGGGGTAAATTGGAAGGGGAGGTGAATCATGAGAGACTATGGACTCTGAAAAACAATCTGAGGGGTTTAAAGTTGCGGGGGTTGGGAGGTTGGGGTACCAGGTGCTGGGTATTATAGAGGGCACGGATTGCATGGAGCACTGGGTGTGGTGAAAAAATAATGAATACTGTTTTTCTGAAAATAAATAAATTGAAAAAATTAAAAAAATATATGAAGTATGAGACAACTCCATATTATTAGAGATTTTATAGCTTTGTGATACTCCAAATATCAATTTTATGACCAGATCAAATGAAATATATTCTATTATTTCTGAGAAGAAAAAGAGAGTCCCACAAGATCAGGACGTGTATGAGAAAAAAGGAATTATTTCCAAGATTTTGATGGGGGGGGGGTTAGCTAGGACCTATTAAAAAGAAAACTAAATAATTATGGTCATGGTGCTAGGCTAAAACATGAGTATCAAACCATGAATCTTTATAATGAATGAACCATATATTTACGCCAATTGCAAAACACAGTGTCTCAAGCTACTGGAAGTCCTAACTACTGTGTATGGCAATGTATCTGACCTCAGGAAATGAAATTAAGGACTAAAGAATAGAATTAAAGCATCTATTTCTTAATAAAAATTTCCTTATCACTGTAACATCAAAGTAATAAAAACGAAGCATGTAACTTGCTTGGAAGTTTCAACTAAAAAAATTCTTGCCCCTACTACACAGTGGACATCTAGTGAGTCAAAATTTTAAAAAATGAATACTGTTGCCAAATTGTGAGATTACAGACCGCACTATTTTAGTAAATACAACCTTTATAAATTGGTTAAAAAGACAATAAAATTTTAAATCATTAAACTTATAGAGAATAACATAAAATCTATAAATAATGCAAGAGCATTTTCAAATATGGTATTGAAATGGGCATCATATTATTTACTGACATCAACCTAACCAGAATTATGAGGTTAAGATTATATGTAATTTACTCCTAGGAAAAAGTAATCATAAGTAAAAATGATAGGGTTTTTTGGTAGCAATTCAAAATAGGGTAATTGGCACCAAAATTATGTGCCAATTTTAAAATGAGAAAAACTTACTGGAGTATAGGTAAAGAAGAAGTATGGTGTTTAGTTGAATTTGCAGTTGGAAAGTATACTATCTTGGTTATCCCAAGAAAATTAAGTGCAGAACAACAGAGAAGTTAATCCATTTTTATAAGTCTCAGTTTCCAATTCTGCAACATAAAAACAAAGATACAGTCTTAACTATGTCAAATGGACAGTAGAAGAAACAAATGAGTTTTAACTGATATACAAATATATAATTGTTGGCTTTGTTATTGATTTCTATATCATTAGTAGGGTTTGTAAGATAATACAGCAGCCATTAACTTTTCATTATGATGTTCCTAATAAAATAAAGAAGGAAAATGGATGTCTATTCTAGTGGATTTTTTTTTATTATGTTATGTTAGTCACCATACAGTGCCTTATTAGTTTTTGAGGAAGTGTTCCATGATTCATTGTTTGTGTATAACCCAGTGCTTTGATTGCCTTCTAGAATCCATTCCTCTTTTTCCCCATTCTAGGACCACTCCAGATATAGTCTTTGGGAAACCACCTGTCCCCCATTATTAGCCACGTGTTTTATGAAAGGCCTGATGATCTTCTTTCTCATAACCCTGAACATAATAACTAGCACAAATATGAATACATAATCTGGTATGTACGAGTACAAACTTAATCTGAATCAATGATATATGACAAGATATTTGCTGAGACTTCCAGAAAGAAAACAAAAGCTTTTTTAAAAAACCTTAGTAATTAGAAATTACAAAGCCTTCCCACTTTCTCTTTGACTTAAGAGTCAAAGTTTCATAGTAAGTAACTTAGAAAATAATTTAGGAAATAAGCTTATAAACCATACTTGTGAAATACAGCTAAAACTGAAATATGAAGCAAATTAATAATAATAAACTATGACAAATTTTGCTAAAAAAAACAGAAAAGTCATCAAATAAATCTGAAGATGACATAACAAAAATAAAGAAAAGATTAAAATATTGATCATGAAAGAACAGAAAAAAAATTAAGAAAAGCTTAATAATTACTCCAGAACACAAGAAAATTGTGTCAGAACGGCTATCGGACACATGAAAGAATGTCCATTATCACTAGCCATCAGAGAGACTCAAATTAAAAAACACATTGAGATACCACCTTACACCAGTTAGAATGGCCAAACTTAGCAAGACAGGAAACAACATGTGTTGGAGAGGATGGGGAGAAAGGGGAACCCTCTTACACTGTTGGTGGGAATGCAAGTTGGTGCAGCCACTTTGGATAACAGTGTGGAGATTCCTCAAGAAATTAAAAATAGAGCTTCCCTATGACCCTGCAATTGCACTACTGGGTATTTACCCCAAAGATACAGAGGTAGTGAAAAGAAGGGCCATCTGCATCCCAATGTTTATAGCAGTAATGGCCACGGTCGCCAAAATGTAGAAAGAACCAAGATGCCCTTCAATGGACGAATGGATAAGGAAGATGTGGTCCATATACACTATGGAGTATTATGCCTCCATCAGAAAGGATGAATACCCAACTTTTGTAGCAACATGGATGGGACTGGAAGAGATTATGCTGAGTGAAATAAGTCAAGCAGAGAGAGTCAATTATCATATGGTTTCACTTATTTGTGGAGCATAACAAATAGCATGGAGGACATGGGGAGTTAGAGAGGAGAAGGAATTGGGGGAAATTGGAAGGGGAGGTGAACCATGAGAGACTATGGACTCTGAAAAACAACCTGAGGGTCTTGAAGGGGCAGGGGGTGGGAGGTGGGGGGAACAAGTTGGTGGGTATTAGGGAGGGCACGTATTGCATGGAGCACTGGATGTGGTGCAAAAACAATGAGTACTGTTATGCTGAAAATAAATTTTAAAAATACATTTTAAAAAAAGTAATGAAAGAAAAAAAAGAAAATTTTGTCAGTAGGATAAATTTGTTAAGATGTCCATTAATGAGTTTGCTAAGTTCTTTATAGATTCTGGACACTAGTCCTTTATCTGATATGTCGTTTGCAAATATCTTCTCCCATTCTGTCAGTTGTCTTTTGATTTTGTTAACTGTTTCCTTTGCTGTGCAAAAGCTTTTGATCTTGATGAAATCCCAGTAGTTCATTTTTTCCCTTGCTTCCCTTGCCTTTTGCGTTGTTCCTAGGAAGATGTTGCTGCGGCAGAGGTCGAAGAGGTTGCTGCCCGTGTTCTCCTCAAGGATTTTGATGGATTCCTTTCGTACATTGAGGTCCTTCATCCATTTTGAGTCTATTTTTGTGTGTGGTGTAAGGAAATGGTCCAATTTCATTTTTCTGCATGTGGCTGTCCAATTTTCCCAGCACCATTTATTGAAAAGGCTGTCTTTTTTCCATTGGACATTCTTTCCTGCTTTGTCGAAGATTAGTTGACCATAGATTTGAGGGTCTATTTCTGGGCTCTCTATTCTGTTCCATTGATCTATGTGTCTGTTTTTGTGCCAGTACCATGCTGTCTTGATGATGACAGCTTTGTAATAGAGCTTGAAGTCCGGAATTGTGATGCCACCAACGTTGGCTTTCTTTTTCAATATCCCTTTGGCTATTCGAGGTCTTTTCTGGTTCCATATAAATTTTAGCATTATTTGTTCCATTTCTTTGAAAAAGATGGATGGTACTTTGATAGGAATTGCATTAAATGTGTAGATTGCTTTAGGTAGCATAGACATTTTCACAATATTTATTCTTCCAATCCAGGAGCATGGAACATTTTTCCATTTCTTTGTGTCTTCCTCAATTTCTTTCATGAGTACTTTATAGTTTTCTGAGTATAGATTCTGTGTCTCTTTGGTTAGGTTTATTCCTAGGTATCTTATGGTTTTGGATGCAATTGTAAATAGGATTGACTCCTTAATATCTCTTTCTTCTGTCTTGCTGTTGGTGTAGAGAAATGCAACTGATTTCTGTGCATTGATTTTATATCCTGACACTTTACTGAATTCCTGTATAAGTTCTAGCAGTTTTGGAGTGGAGTCTTTTGGGTTTTCCACATATAGTATCATATCATCTGCGAAGAGTGATAATTTGACTTCTTCTTTGCCGATTTGGATGCCTTTAATTTCCTTTTGTTGTCTGATTGCTGAGGCTAGAACCTCTAGTACGATGTTGAATAGCAGTGGTGATAATGGACATCCCTGCCGTGTTCCTGACCTTAGCGGAAAAGCTTTCAGTTTTTCTCCATTGAGAATGATATTTGCGGTGGGTTTTTCATAGATGGCTTTGATGATATTGAGGTATGTGCCCTCTATCCCTACACTTTGAAGAGTTTTGATCAGGAAGGGATGTTGTACTTTGTCAAATGCTTTTTCAGCATCTATTGAGAGTATCATATGGTTCTTGTTCTTTCTTTTATTGATGTGTTGTATCACATTGACTGATTTGCGGATGTTGAACCAACCTTGCAGCCCTGGAATAAATCCCACTTGGTCATGGTCAGCCGCAGCAACATCTTCCTAGGAACAACGCAAAAGGCAAGGGAAGCAAGGGAAAAAATGAACTACTGGGATTTCATCAAGATCAAAAGCTTTTGCACAGCAAAGGAAACAGTTAACAAAATCAAAAGACAACTGACAGAATGGGAGAAGATATTTGCAAACGACATATCAGATAAAGGACTAGTGTCCAGAATCTATAAAGAACTTAGCAAACTCAACACCCAAAGAACAAATAATCCAATCAAGAAATGGGCAGAGGACATGAACAGACATTTCTGCAAAGAAGACATCCAGATGGCGAACAGACACATGAAAAAGTGCTCCATATCACTCGGCATCAGGGAAATACAAATCAAAACCACAATGAGATATCACCTCACACCAGTCAGAATGGCTAAAATCAACAAGTCAGGAAATGACAGATGCTGGCGAGGATGCGGAGAAAGGGGAACCCTCCTACACTGTTGGTGGGAATGCAAGCTGGTGCAGCCACTCTGGAAAACAGCATGGAGGTTCCTCAAAATGTTGAAAATAGAACTGCCCTATGACCCAGCAATTGCACTATTGGGTATTTACCCTAAAGATACAAATGTAGTGATCCAAAGGGGCACATGCACCCGAATGTTTATAGCAGCAATGTCCACAATAGCCAAACTATGGAAAGAACCTAGATGTCCATCAACAGATGAATGGATCAAGAAGATGTGGTATATATACACAATGGAATACTATGCAGCCATCAAAAGAAATGAAATCTTGCCATTTGCAACAACATGGATGGAACTAGAGCGTATCATGCTTAGCGAAATAAGTCAAGCAGAGAAAGACAACTATCATATGATCTCCCTGATATGAGGAAGTGGTGATGCAACATGGAGGCTTAAGTGGGTAGAAGAAGAATAAATGAAACAAGATGGGATTGGGAGGGAGACAAACCATAAGTGACTCTTAATCTCACAAAACAAACTGAGGGTTGCCGGGGGGAGGGGGTTTGGGAGAAGGGGTTGGGATTATGGACATTGGGGAGGGCATGTGATTTGGTGAGTGCTGTGAAGTGTGTAAACCTGGTGATTCACAGACCTGTACCCCTGGGGATAAAAATATATGTTTATAAAAAATAAACAAAATAAATAAAATAAAATTTATTAATGCTCTCTTAGTCCAAAAAAAAAAATAAAAAAATAAAAAAAAATAAAAAGGGATTCTTTTTTTTTAAAAAAAAAAAAAAAAAAATGTCCATTAATGATAGAAACAAAAAAAAAGATTAACAGAAGTAAACACTACTATGTAATTATACATGTGAGGACTTTGCCTGGTTAAAAGTGTATATAGGAGATTCCAAATGCAGAAGTGATGTACATGAAGAACAGAGTTTAGGGAATGAGTTAGCTGGTCACTACACCTATCACATCAAAAACAATGGTTTTTTTCTCTATCTACCCATTCATCCCTTACTTCAGACAAGATAAGCAGCTGACTTTTGCTTCTAAGAAATATGAATGTGTAGGTCCAAAAGATAGAAAAGTTCTGTTTCTGCTAAACAGAAGTTTAGCAATATTTTGGAGTAAGATATAATCCAGAATATGAGCCTCTGGCACATCTGCCCAGCTGAACAAATTACTTCTCCCCCATAATAACTGAAAGTAACTATAATATACAACGGTGTCCATATAAAAATAAGGGAATCTGAAAGAAGTATCAACCCAGAATCATAAACACCTTGATAAAATTACCAAACCCAATAAAAGTAGAGGTTACATTTGAGGCTACACAGTTAATAAAATAAACAAAAAAGTATATAGAAGTGTAATTAATATTCTCAAAGAAATGAGAGAAGATATATCTATCAAATAAGAAAAAGCTAGTATGTGAAATAACTAGTTAGAGAACTTAAAAATGAAAAAATATAATCTTTGAAGAAAGAGATTAGCTGAATAGCAAAATAAATACTGATGAACAGAAAATTAATGAGCTGAAAGATTAAGCTCAGGAAATCTCCCAGAACTCAATGTAAAGAAAAATGTGATGGAAAGTATGAAATAAAAGTTTAGAGCACTGAGAGAAGATCTTGAGTTTTGAAATTTATCTAATGAGTTGAAGAAAAAGAACAGAGAAAATAGGAGGCCTGGAAAATCAAAATTCACTTAAAAATAATAAAAAACAATTTTACAGTCTGCACTATACCTGCTTAAGTAAAGTTTAAAAACGAGTTTCAACAGGAGCATATTGATCTGCAATAACCTTAAGTGTTTGCTAAAACAAAGCTCAACACTTCAGAAGAGGACAACAAAATCCAGACACTCAATTAGCACCACAATGTCCAACATTCAATAAAAAAATTACTGGATATGCCAAGAGGCAGGAAATGTGACAGATAATCAAGGGGGGTATCAGAGTTGACATCAACCCAGAGACAACAGGGATGATGGACCTAGTAGCCAAGTCCTAAAGCAACTGTTATGATTATATACAAATATTTGCAGAAAAACTTGAACAGAATAAGGAGAGAAATGAAAGGTATTAAAATGAACTGAAGGTAATATCTACAGATAAAAGAATATATATAATATTTGAAATGAAAATTTTATTAAATGGGTTAAACACCAGATTAGACTGTGCAAAAGAAAAGGTAAATAAATTAGAAAGCATAATAATAGAATTTACACAAAACAAAACACTAAGAGATTTGAGACTGAAAATAAAATTGCCAGAGCCTCAGTGTCTTTAGGGGGTAGTAAAAGAAGTCTAATATCTATGTCATTGCGGTCTCAGAAAAAATGAGAATAATAATGGCTGATTTTTTTTCCAAATTTGACCAAAACCCTAAACCTACTGGCTGAAGAAATGCAATAAATCCCAAACATAATAAATACACACATGCACACACACCACACACAAAGGCACATAATAATAAAACTGTTAAAAAATCAGTGATAAAGAGAGCATCTTATATGCAGCCAAAGAAACAAAACCTTATACACAGAGGAACAAATAAACAAATTCTCATAAGGAACTATCCAAGCCAGAAGACAGTGGAATTATATTTTTTAAAAGGACAAAAAAATCCATAATTCCTATAATTTAATGTGTAATAAAACTGTCTTCAAAATGAAAGTGAAATAAGAATTTTTTTTGAGACAAAATAAAGTTCAGAAAATTCATCAAGAGTAGACCTACTTTACAAAAAATGTAAATGGAGATTCTTCAGGCAAATTCAAATAATAACAAATGACAAAAGGGTCAATTCACCATGAAGACATTGCAATCCTAAATGTATGTGCACCCAATAAAAGAACTTGAATATATACATAAAGCAAAAACTAATAGAACTGATAGGGAAAACTGACAAAAATCACAATTATAGAGATTTCAA
This sequence comes from Mustela lutreola, assembly GCF_030435805.1. Classification (NCBI taxonomy): domain Eukaryota; kingdom Metazoa; phylum Chordata; class Mammalia; order Carnivora; family Mustelidae; genus Mustela; species Mustela lutreola. The sequence goes on along the minus strand of NC_081302.1, from coordinate 61,987,620 downwards.
AACTGCTCTTATAGTAATAGAAAAAGAAGACTGAAAATCAGTAAGGATATGGAAGACTTAAGCAACACTAATATTTTGACCTAACTGATATTTTTGGAAGATTATAACAGAATAGACAATTATAACAGAATAGACAATAGTTTTTTTAAAGACATGTGGAATATTCAATAAGATATACTATATGCTGGGCCACAGAACAAGTTTTTAAAAAATTGTAAAGACTAAAATAATACAGAATATGTTCTCTGAATACAAAGGCATTTAAAAGATCTCGAGAACAAAAGATATCTGGAAAGTCTCCATATTAAAAAAATTGAACAATACACTTTTAAACAGCACAGGATTCAAAAAAAAAAAATAAACAGCACAGGATTCAAAAAAATCAAAATAGAAATCAGAATTTTTTCAAATTGGAAATAATGAAAACAACATATCAAAATTTGTGGAATGCAGTTAACAGTACCTGGAATGAAATCTGTAACTTTAAGTGCTTTTATTAAGGAAAAAAATCTAAAAAAATTCAAGTATCCTACTTCTACATTAGGAAGAAAGAGAAAGAAGAGAAAATTAAATACAAAATAAGAGGAAGAAATAAAAAATAAATATGAGAACTAAAACCACCAAAGTATAAAACCAACACAAAATAAAGAAAATAAACAAAGTCAAAAGCTGCCTTTGTTACTTTTGCTTTTGGTGTCAAATCCAAAAATAAACAAGTGGGACTATACCAAACCAAAAAGATCCTGTACAGCAAAGGTAACTCATCAACAAAATGAAAAGGCAACTTACAGAATGGGAGAAAAAATTGGCAAATTATATATATATTTTTGCAAATTATATATCTAATAAAGGATTCATAACCAAAATATATAAAGAACACATAACTCAACAGCAAAAATAAACAAGCAATCCAATTGAAAATGGGCAGAGGATCTGAATAGACATTTTTCCAAAGAAGACATATAGATAGCCAATAGGTAATGACAGGGTGCTCAACATCACTAATCAATAGGAAGCTGCAAATCAAAACCACAATGAGATTTAACTTTGCACCTGTTAGAATGGCTATTATCAAAAGTTACATGAAATAATGAGAAAATGGAACACTTGTGCACTGTCAGTGGGAATGTAAATTGGAGCAGCCACCATGAAAAACAGTATGAAGTTTCTTCAGAAAAGTTAAAAAGAGAACTACCATATGATACTTCTGTGTATTTACCCAAATAAAATGAAAACACTAACTTGAAAGGGTATGTGTACCCCATATTCATTGCAAAACTATTTACAATAGCCAAGATATGGAAACAACCTAGTTATTTACCAATGGATGAATGGATAAAGAAAATTTATATTATAATATATGAGAGATAAATATGTGACAAATATAAAATGTGTATATACATATACATATATAATATATGAGAGATATATATGTGAGATATATAAAATGTGAGCTACATATGAGTATTATTCAGCCATAAAAAAAGGAAGGAAATCTTGCCATTTTCAGCAATGGATGGACCTTGGATGCATTATGTTAAGTAAAATGAGTCAGACAGAGAAAGACAAATACCATATCTCATTTATCTGTGAAATCTGAAAAACAAAAAAAATTTTTGAATTGTACAGTCACTTTAGAAAACAAGTTGGCAGTTTCTTACAAAGTTGTGCAGACACCATTTCATCCAGCAACTCCATTTTTTAAAAAAGATTTATTTATTTATTCATTTGAAAGAGAAATAATGAGAGAGAGAGAGAGAGAGCATGAAGAGGGGAAGGTCAGAGGGAGAAGCAGAGTTCCTACTGGGCAAGGACCACCTCCCCCTGACCCCCGCAGTGGGACTCAATTCCGGGATTTGAGGATCGTGACCCAAGCCAAAGGCAGCCTCTTAGCCAACTGAGCCACCCAGATGCGCTCAGCAACTCCATTTTTAAAGTGTTTTATTTGTAAAAATGAAAACATAGGTCCACACAAACACTTACACACAAAATATTCATAGCATCTAAATTCATAATAGTCCAACACTGTAACTAATATAACTATCCATCACCAGGTGAGTGGACAAATTATGGTATATAAAAACAAGAACATCATTTAGAAATAAAAGGAATGAACTATGATATGCTCAACAATAGGGATGAATCTAAAAAAGACTACTATTGACTGAAAAAATTCAGACACATAAAAATATATACTGTATGATTCCGTTTAAATGAAATGCTCTAGAAGGCAACTATAATCTACAGTGACAAAAAGCCAATTTGTGGCTGCCTGGGTCAGCAATGGAGGGAGTGCATGGAAAGCAGCACAAGGGAACTTTAAGGGATGACATAAATGTTGTCTGTCTCAGTTATGGTGTGGTTTCATGTGCATATAAGTTTGTCAGAACTCATCAAAATGAACATTCAAAATGGGTACATTTTATTACTTGCAATTATACCTTAGTAGAGTTTATTTTTGTAAAGGATTTTAAGATTCCCTTTCTAGACTCCATTTCCCCTTTTAGCTCCTGTTCTATTTCTTTAAATTCTTTGAAAGAATTATTCATACTAGTTTTCTAATTTCACTCCTATTCTCTCTCAAGCTTGCTCCAGGCTTTCACTTTCACCTATACCACTCTAATAAAATTGGTCAAAGTCACCAGTGACTTCCTTTTTTGCTAAATCCTTTTGCAAAACCCATTCTTATATGACCCATCTGCTGCATTCTGCATAGTCAATTATTCCATCATTCATGCCTGCACAGGGAGTGAGGTTATTTGTTAGAATTACATACACACCAAAAAGAGGTAAATTGCAAAATGATTTAGATCAGAAGCAAATAAGTTTCGACCAATACTGTTGATCTAAATTGTTAAGAGAGATCTTACATTGCACTGCCAAATTCTTTATTAGATTTTTCTGAAGTACTGGCACTTTCCTGCTCTGGAGAAGAATTGAGCAGCTTTTCCAATGACTGGGAAAGGAGGACCTGCAACTATCTGATTTGGTCTCTGTTAATGATGTCTCTCCCTCTAAACCCCTTTAAGGATTGGGAGAGACAGAACAAGCCCTAGAGCCCAAACCTAGGTGGTCATTAAGATGTTCAATCTTGTGCTGAAAATTCTTGGTGATCTAATCAATAGAGTAATTTCTAATGAAATAAATATAAAGGAATTTGTGGGGCGGGGGACTTTTCTTTGTCTTCCGGTTTATTATATTCCATTGTTTTATTCATATTACAGGAATTGCTTCTTATCAACCATTGGTTCTTCATCCTTCTCTCAAGTTTCAAAGATTGTAGTACACCAGGGCTGAGTTCTTGGGTCCTTAGTCTACTCTTCCTATACACATACCTTTCATGTGATCATATATTGCCATGGTTTACCATATGTTAACAATATCCATATTGATATCTTTAGGGTGAAACTTTCCCCTGAACTCCAGATCCAAATCAAATTGCCTGCTCATCTCTATTTGGATGCCTATTAGATACCTCAAGATTAAGTATCCTTCACATTCCCCAATAAACTTCTCCTCCCTCAATGCCATATTCATAATTGCAATTCTACTTACTCAGTTTTTCAAACCAAAAACCATGAAGTCATCAATTCTTGTCTTTATCTTTTGCCACACACACAATTTTACCCTGTCTTCAATGCATATTCAGAATCTGTTCACTTCCCATTTCCTCTACCTATCATCCTGGCCCATGTCATCATCATGTCTTGTTGGTGTAACTGTAAGTCTTCTAACTAATCTGCCTGATTCCTTCCTTCTTCACAACCGATCCTCAACACAGAAGCCAGAGTGATCCTGTTAAAATATAACAGATCATGCCACTTCTCTGTTCAAAGTTTTTTCGATGACTCCTCATTTTACTTTGAAGAAAAGCCAATGACATGCAAGATCTTACACAATCTAGCCCCTTATTTTCTCTCTTACATCATCTCCTATCATTCTCCCTCTCACAGCAACATTTAGTTTTCTGCCTATTCATAAAACATATCAGGCGTATTTCCACCTTAAGGCCTTTGCACTTGCTGTTCCCTCTGTCTCTGACACTTCCTCCCTGATTATTCACTCACACTCAGTGTCACCTTAGCCTTTGTTAATCACTCACTACAGTTCCAACCTACCTCAGTACTTCTTGTTTCCACTCTCTGCTCTTCCATCTCTGCAGCGCTTGTCACCTCCTAATGTACTATATGTCTTTTCTTAGTAACGGTTCTGTCCCGACTGAAATGAAAGTTCCATAGAGGCAAGAATTTTTGTTTATTTTATTCATCTCAATATTCTCAGTCTCTACAGCTATACATGAAACACAATAGGAGTTCAATAAATATTTGTTAAATTAATAGTAAAGGGGAAATGCTAACATTAAAATCAGTTTTACATTCAGGGAAGTGATCATTACAAGGCTTCCGCTAAAACACAAGCATTTGCGAACTTCTATCAAAGGAGAAAACAGAATTTCCCTGGAAGACGAAGAGAAGGCAGGCGTATATACTAACTCAGTGCCTAGAATCTAGATCCCAGTGGAGCAGATCCCACTTTTGGCTAGTTTTTTCTGGGGACTTGAGAAGTAGAGTTTGGATTATTTTAGCAACAAGACTGAGATCTTCTTTCCCCAAGAAAAAGGCCAAAGGCTGTGTCCCCTCTTACAAACGTTAATATTGTTGATTAGCAGGCTCTAACATACTGCTGTCATAGCATATCTCCACATGGTCAAAGGCTCTGGACCAGAAAAGAAGATGTCTCTATCAATTATACAACACAGCAGTGAGTCTCTTGCTCTCTCTGCCATTTACTGTCACTGGCCAAAATCCTGGTGGGTTCCTTCTTGAGAATTCAGACTCAAATGAAGACTGGCTCAATAACTCCCCAAATGTAGAACAGAATAGCCAGAAGTGAGAGAAATTACCAAGCAGTAGTTTACCTAAATGTAATCGTGAACCAGTCCTCAAACTCAAAAGGAGAGGAACTCTGAGTCAAATCGATGAAGCCTGAATCCAATTTTCATAGAGTATCAATGGCATGCAATCTGATTATCTACATTTCTATACCCTTTCAAAAATCATGTCAACTAGTTAATTAGTCATAGTAACGTTAAAATGGGATTAAATATAAAAATAAATTAAATAAAGTAAAATCAATTTTAAAAAATATATTCTCCATGACAATTATTTATCAATGTTCTGAAACTTCTGGCCAATACAACTAGATACTAAACAAACAAAAGTTTTGGTACTTAAAGAGAAAATTTTTCCACTTTTACAGATGGTATGACTTTATGCCCAGAGAACCCAAAAGGAAAATAATCATATCATTTTAGAAAAGTAAAAGGGTTCAATAAAGTAGCTGAATACTTCCTAAATATATACAAATAAATAGACTTCCTATTTACAAGTGTTACAGGTTGAACTGTATCCCCCCAAATTCATTTGCTGAGTTCTACCCCTAATTCCTCAGAATGTGAGAATATTTAGAAATAGGGCCTTTAATGAAGTGATTAAGTCAAAATGAGGTCACTTGGGTATATCCTAACCCAATCCAATTGGTGTTCTTATCGAAGAGGCAATTTGGACACCGGAGAGACATGCATGTGCACTAAGGAAAGACCATGTGAAGACAGAGCATGAAGACCTCTACAGTCCAAGAAGAGACGCCTCAAGAAACCAACCTGCTGATACCTCGATCTTGAACTCTTAGCCTCCAGAATTATTAGAAAACAAATCTGTTGTTTAAGCCATCCAGCCTGTGGCATTTTGTTATGGTAGCCCTTGAAAACTATGACAACTCATAAAAACCTCTGAAAATACAAAATGGTGGAAATAATTCCACTTACCAAAGCTACACATAATAAAATACCTAGAAATGATCCTAACCAGGAAGAATCCACGTTTTCTTTATTAACATCTTCCATCCCCATAAAACTCTTGCTTAGGGCAGGGACCAAGTTTGTCCTGTTGACTTTTGTATCCCAAGTGCCCAGCACATATGGTGCAAGGATTATCTGCTCATGGCTGCTACAGAGGCATTTGTCCAATACCACCCATCATAGATGTTAAGGGTGTTAAGAGATTAGATTGTAGTCTCAGTTTTAAATCTTTCCCACCGCTTCTGATCAAGTGGATTTGCTCTCGCTCATAAGAATGTATGAAGAACAAAAGTAATAATTTCAATCACATGGTGTTTAAACAAGTAAAGATTTAAAGCAATGATGCTTGTTATAATGGAAATATCATGCCCAATTACAGTGCATACTGGCCTCTGAGGGTCATGGTGTCCTATCAGAGACCCTCCAAACCCTGTCTCTGTGCCATTGAGGCTGATTCACAAGAACACAAAAAATTAGGTTCAGGGACAATTTGAAGCAATTCCTGCCTGGGGAAATGAGATGCTCCCTCTTCTGGGAGCCTTCTCCTTCCAGAACTTCAGATTGCTGATTCTTTCTCCTTATCATTGGAGCTTCAGCTCAATGTGACCTCCTTGGAGACTCATCCAGATTCAAGCTCTCCCTAACCCCCGATTCTGCCCCATAACCCTGTTTTACTTTTCATGGCTTCTTACCATCTAACACTTCTCTTTGTTTTGTTTGTGGTCTTCATTTCCTCCCGCAGATAGCAAATGCCAAGAAAATAGGAACTTTTAGTTTTATGCCTGGTACAAGGTGGGCACAAAAAGACTTGCTGAGAAAACAAACAATGAGACCAATGATGCAGATGTAGTGAAAAAGGCCACCTATACCCCAATGTTCATAGCAACAATTAGCCATAGTCGCCAAACTGTGGAAAGAACCAAGATGCCCTTCAATGGATGAATAGATAAAGAAGATATGGTCCATATTACAATGGAGTATTATGCCTCCATCACAAAGGATAAATATCCAACTTTTGTATCAACACCAAAGGGACTGGAAGAGATTATGCTGAGTGAAATATATCAAGCAGAGAGAGTCAATTACCATATGGTTTCACTTACTTGTGGAGCATAAGGAACAACACGGAAGATATTGGGAGACGAAGAGGAGAAGTGAGATGGGGGAAATCGGAGGGGGAGACAAACCATGAGAGATTGTGGACTCTGAGAAACAAACAGAGGGTTTTGGAGGGGGGGATGAGGGGTTGGGTGAGCCTGATGGTGGGTATTATGGAGGGCACATATTGCATGGAGCACTGGGTGTGGGGCATAAACAATGAATTTTGGAACACTGAAAAAAAATTAAACTAAATTAAATTTTAAAAAAAGAAAGCATGCAAGCAAAAGAGAATGGAGTGATATATAGTTGAAGAAGAAAGCAAAAAGAGAGAGAGAGAGAGAGAGAGAGGGACGTCAAGCCTATTTCTCAAGCTGAGATTACACAGAGCTATAGTTCTTGCCCCTATTCTTGATTTTTTAGAGACAATACATCTTTCCCCTCCTGGTTTTCACAAGGGAAGATTTTTTCTCACAAACACCCCCTTTCCTATCCCAATGCAGGGGAAGAGAGTTACTTGGGTTGAGGGTGATAGCTATTCTCCCACTCCCTTTTCTGGGTTGAGACAATCTATCAGAAGCCTCTGGAAAAAAAGACCTTTTTTCTATAGCTGAACCAGTGGGAAGCTATGGTTGAAGGGCTCATTTGGGCTCTCATACTGAGTTCTATCTTCACGCTAGTCCCTGTCTGTAATAAAGTGCTCTACCTGCTGACTTGTGTTTTCTTTATCAGTTGGTTTGTAAGTCAGGCAGAGGATGGTACTTACCAGGCACCCTTAAATGAATACTTACTAATGAAGCAATGAGTACTTACTAATTCTTTCAGTCCATTATGTTGTTTCTACCAAATTAAAAGGCTGCCACTCATGAAATGGGCACCTGACTATTTATTCCTTAATTGAAGGGGTATTGAAGTCATCTATTAGCAAAGTTTGGGATTCACTGTTGCCATTGCAAATGGTCAAGGATGTTGAAATTAAAATATCATCTACAACAAATATTAGAGGAATGCTCTCTATAATTGGAGGGGAGGCCAAGACTTAAAAAAAAAAAAAAGCAGTTTAGGGTTTACGGCTCCTGGGTGGCTCACTGTAAGTGTCCCACTCTTGATTTCAGGTCATGTCATGATCTCTGGGTCATGAGATCAAGCTCTGAATTGGGCTCCCTGCTGGGTGTGAAGGCTGCTTGGGATTCTCTCTCTCTCTCCCCGTCCATCTGCCCCTCTCACCCTACCCCCAGCTCCTAGCCTCCTCTCTTGCTCTCTCTCTCTCTATCTCTCTAACAAAAACAAAAACAAACAAATAAAAAGAGCAGCATCTTATTTCAGAGGCTAAACTTCCTCTGTGTGCATGTTTTTGTGTGTACTCCCATGCTTGCATTTATGCATGCACAAAAGTGAAATAGCTTTGCAGGTTTTTATAGTGAACAATGTAAAATACCTGTGGACCAGCTAATCTGAAAATGGGCATGCCCATACAAAGAAAATGGTGATGATGTAAGGAAAGACCAGGTCTTTATGTGAGAGACTGAATATTTTTAAATTATTTCTTTTTTTTTTTCTAGTAGAAATTTCCCTAAAAAGAAAATGACTTAAAGTTTATTTGGATATATAAATAAGAAAAAAGCAGGTAGGAAGATTTTTTTTTTTTTTTGTTTGTTTTTTTTTTGTTTTGTTTTTTGTTTTGTTTTTTGTTTTTTTTTTTTTATTTTTTATTTTTTATAAACATATATTTTTTATATACATATATTTTTATCCCCAGGTCTGTGAATCACCAGGTTTACGCCATCAAAAGAAATGAAATCTTGCCATTTGCAACAACATGGATGGAACTAGAGCGTATCATGCTTAGCGAAATAAGTCAAGCAGAGAAAGACAACTATCATATGATCTCCCTGATATGAGGAAGTGGTGATGCAACATGGAGGCTTAAGTGGGTAGAAGAATAAATGAAACAAGATGGGATTGGGAGGGAGACAAACCATAGGTAGGAAGATTTTGAAAAGGTAAAATAATCCAAGAGACTTACATGCCCTAGTATTAAAATATAGTACAACTTTAGTTAAACAATGCAGTTTGGTCAAGAATCATGAGGCTAAAAACAAACTATATTATATAAGAATCTAACAGCTGGCAAGGACACATGCATTATTCGAGAAATAATAAATTATTCAACAAATAAGTATTGAGAAAATTGGTTGAATCATCAGATAAAAAAAACCTACCTAGAATTTCACTTCATGTTAAAAAAAAAATAGCTTCTATGGATTACAAACAAAGGTAAAAATGAGGTAATGAAGTTTGCATACAAGTGTGCCTGTTGGGATGAGAAAAACTTTCTAAGCGAAAGCAATTGTATGGATCAAAAAAGTGAAAATGGATTCACTTGACTACATAAAGAATTAAAATGCCTATATGTCAAAAATATCATTAATAAATAAAAGGAAGAAAAGCCTGAAAAAAAACTGAACTCTTTCTAGAAGACAATATATTAGTATTTTTAACATACAAGAAACCTTCCCGAATCAACTAGAAATACTCTCAAACCTACCAACACACACACACACATACACACACACACACACACACCCTTTAACATAGGCAATTGTGAAAAGGAGGAAACTGAGGCCCAGAAAAGCTAACTGACTTGCACAGGTTACCCAGTTAATAATTGGCAGACTCTAGGCAGATATCCAGAGGCAGATTTGTTCCAGAACCCATGACATGCTATGCTATATTCATAGACAAATGATAGCCAGGGCAACAGCAAAATGCCAATGGTGTTTCTCCCTGACTTGAAGACCTGTGGGTATTAACTTCCTTAGACAAATTGGAGGTGGGTGTCTGCCTATAAAAGATCATGTGCTGGCATCTATACTCTTACAAACAAGGACATTTTATGATAAATCCTAGTCTGTGTTCTAAGCTAAGGATCCCAGGCCCAGGTCAATACAGTCTTAGTTCAGATAACTGCCCAAAACACATGGACACTGTGGACACCAGAAAGGCCCCACTGAAGCCCCATCTCCTTTTGAAATTATGCTCTGAATCTCTGTCTTTCCTAGAGCAATTCATTCATATGAGATATTTCTCTAAAACAGATCTCTTAACCTATTATTTCTGCAAGAGTAGAGAGACTCCAAATGTCATTTATTTCTTGGGAGATGAGACTGTTCTGGAACTGTTATGTTGGTATATTTAATTTCATTTTCTTCCCTTCTCCCCCACCCTGCTACTCCCCCAACCTCTATGCAGATCTGGAGAATCCCACTTTCCTAAGCAAGCTGTGATATATTCTAGTATATGAAGTACAGCAGATGTTCACCTTTTATCATTTCTTTCTCCACCATTTCCCCAGTGATTAAAGAAAATGCTAATTTTTGTTTCATTTACTACAAGCTTTCAGGTAAGCCACCTCCTTAAATTAGTATCCCAACCCCTGCACAGATGCCCTGTTTTCTCTATGCTTGGGTTTCTCTTTCCACATACCAATTACCCAAATTCACCTTATAATAGGCTGCAAATGTCACTGTTTTTTTTTTTTTTCTTCTGACCTTGTTCCCTGTTGAGTCTGCAACATTCCCCACCAAGAAAAGCAAGCATCAGGAGTATTTTGGGGAGATATGGCCAGATGACTTCATGATTACTCAGACCACTCCAAGCTGTCTCAAGTCATGCCCTGCTTGAATATGTTTGTTCCACACTCTAAACTTGATTTCTCTCAATGTCTTTCTGCACTTCTGTTGCATAAAACACCACCTCCTTCTTAGAAATAGCATTTTCTATCTATGAAAAAGTCTCTCCAACATAGGTTTTTTTCACAAAATAGGCCTTCAACACCTACCTGTTGATTCCCCTGGGGGCCAGGCCACCATCCATGTTACTGGGTGCTCTTAAAAGTTCTCACAACCCACCTAACTGCTTCCCCAATTTTTGCTCCCAGATCCCCAGAAAGCCCACATATTCTTATGAGTGGATGGGTTTTTTTTTTTTTTTTTCAGCGTAACAGTATTCATTGTTTTTGCACCACACCCAGTGCTTTATGCAATCTGTGTCCTCTCCAATACCTACCACTGGTTCCCCCAACCTCCCATCCTCCACCCCTTCAAAACCCTCAGATTGTTTTTCAGAGTCCATAGTCTCTCATGGTTCACCTCCCCTTCCAATTTCCCTCAACTCCTTTCTCTCTCCATCTCCCCTTGTCCTCCATGCTATTTGCTATGCTCCACAAATAAGTGAAACCATAAGTGAAACCACAAATATTATGAAACCATAATTGACTCTTGCTTGACTGATTTCATTCAGCATAATCTCTTCCAGTCCCGTCCATGTTGCTACAAAAGTTGGGTACTCATCCTTTCTGATGGAGGCATAATACTCCATAGTGTATATGGACCACATCTTCCTTATCCATCCCATCCGTCCGTTGAAGGGCATCTTGATTCTTTCCACAGTTTGGCGACCATGGCCATTGCTGCTATAAACATTGGGGTATAGATGGCCCTTCTTTTCACTACCTCTGTATCTTTGGGGTAAATACCCAGTAGTGCAATTGCAGGGTCATAGGAAAGCTCTATTTTTAATTTCTTGAGGAATCTCCACACTGTTCTCCAAAGTGGCTGCACCAACTTGCATTCCCACCAACAGTGTAAGAGGGTTCCCCTTTCTCCACATCCCCTCACATGGTCCTCTCAATTGATGCAGAAAAAGCATTTGACAAAATCCAGCATCCGTTCCTGATTAAAATGCTTCAAAGTATAGGGATAGAGGGAACATTCCTGAACTTCATAAAATCTATCTGTGAAAGACCCACAGCTTGCAGCCTTCCCATTGGGTGGATGGGATTTTAAACACGGCAACACCAAAGTTCCCAACTGGAACTTTGTGGACAATAGGCACCTCCCTTCTGTATGCACGCACCTCCCTAATCCTCCTGGCCATCTTCCTTTGTTTACTGTTTCATTACATGTGCAGATGTTTTTTGTTGTCATCACCCTTAGAATGGAAGTCCTATAAGAGCAAAAATGATTGGATTAATTTTTAATCTCCTCTATGCTCTTTTCACCAGTATATGTCACAAGATCTCATTCAGAACAAGCATTCTGCACACACTTTATTGACCTTGTATATTTGCTTTAAAGAGCACCTAGATATATCAGGACACAAGAGAGTGTTCATGACATCTTAAAGTTTCTTCCATATTTTGATACTAAAGACAATTGACTTGGAGGATGTGGTGATAGAGAGGGATGTAGCACCTGGCAAGCCCAGGAATTTTTTTCTTTTGACCTTTTGTAATTAATTTACCCTAGGAATATGACACTCCCCCTCCTGACTAGGCCCCCATTTTGACCACTATTTTACCACCCAGGATTCTTCCCTTTACCTAGAATATCATCTCTGCCCTCCCCAACTTTGTCCTCTTGACAATCTGACATTTCTTCCTCAGTATTCATTCAAGGATTTCCTTCCTTCTCTGGAGAGACTTTTCTGTCTCTGCCTACAGTGAGGACTGGACTCCCATATTACTTTATAGAAATCCCCCAATATATCTTGTATCTGTTAGCTATTTACTTGGCTATATAAATAGAAAACTCTCGGATTAACAGTGGCTTAAACAAGATAGAAACTTATTTCTCATGTTAAAAATAAAACAAACAAATGAGGAATAAGCAGTCCAGAGTTTGTAAAGCTGATTCATGTTATCATCAGAGACCAACTGTCTTTCTAACCATTCTAGCACCCAACTTCCATGTTTAAGTTCACTTCATGTTTCTAGATAGCTGCTGGAGTTTCAGGCCAGAAAAAAAGAGTAAAGGCAACTGCGAAAAAAAGCAGTCCTTCCTGCTAAGTTGGCTTCCTTTAAGCAATCCTCTTGGAAAATCCATATGTCTCCATTTACATCTCCCCAGACCATACCTAGCAGCAGAGCAAGTTGAGAAATAGACCTGGTTGTTCTTGATGATCATGTGCCCAGATATAAACTGGGATTAATTTCTAAGGAGAACCAGGAAAGCAGATGTCGGGGTAGGTAACTGTAGCCTCTGACACACACCCCATATTATGAACTATAATTACTTGTTTCTCTATCTGTCTTCCCTCTACATTATAAGCTTCTTGAGGTCCAGGATTTATTTTATTATCTCTAAGTCCACAGCACCTTATAGAGTGACCAGTATAAAAATAGGAACTTGCCTGTTTCATTCATCACATCATCAGGAACAGATATACTGGAATGAAAAAATACAGGAATATATGAGGTACATCATTCCAATGTAAAAGTATGCCTAATTATATAAAACCAATTCAATTTGACAAGCATTTATTAAGTACTGTCTATTTTTGAGACTCTAAAAGAAAATAAGATCTGGCTTTAAGAAAAAGGTTCTGCACTTACCTTATAAAGATTTCATAAAAGTAACAGAAATTTAATAAAGCCAGGGTGCTGTTAGAGAATCCAAACAAACATGAAAACTCTAGGAAGAACTTTACCTTGCCAGTATCTGAGAACCAATGTCAAGTTGCCTCTTTCTCTCCATTCTCTGAAACAGGAGGGAAAAGCTACATGATTCACGTGCCACTGACATATTTAAAGGAAAAAAAAATCTTCTAGCTTTAAGTCCATTAAATTAGTCACCATCAAATTGCCAACCACATTGTCAGTTCATAGCAAGTTTCAATCAATAGGTTCTTATTGATCAGTGAATGTCTTTCAATGGACATCTCCTGGGTTTGGGTTTCCACTTAAATTTCACCACTGGTGAGTCAGAAACCCAACTCAGTCTGGTGACTGGATTTATAACTGTCAACCAGAAGACATCTCTACTGGTTAAATACAAACTTCTTAACAAAATGCAAGGGCAGCACAAATTGATTAACAAGCACCAACCAAACCAATTTGGCATGAACCTCCTTCGAATATAACCAAATCTAAATTCTGCAAATTATCTTGATGACTCATTTTACAGGAAAATGTGTTGTAATCCCAGAGCTCTCTGAGAACTAAATACTCAGAATTCTCCTTAAACAATTTTCCCTAAGATTGACTCAGTTGAAAGTGACTGCAAAAATGTTATTAAGTTGTTTGACAAGTTATTTTACATTGACACTATGAAAATTCTACTTTGTAAGATGTTTTCACTACTTGAATAATTTTTTAAGAGTGTTAATGGTTTTGAAAATGTACCATGCAAAAAAATAAGGACAGTCTTTTTCAAATTTTCATTACCAAATTTGAGATCCCGTGAAATGGAACCCAATATGACTCTTGCTTAAAATGTCCATATTTACTGTGTATTTTATCCTGGGAATGAGGCCTAGTCCAGAAACATTTTGAGCTCATCGGATATGTAAATTGTTTTTCAAACACTTTGGGGTTACCACAAAACCTAAATTGCTTTTAGCCAACCAAACACTTTTTTCCTTTGGTTTCAAAATCCAGTTTTTTGGTTTTTGTTGTATTTTTTTTTCCTTTTTTTAAAGAAAATCTAGCTCAGATGTTACTGATTCACTTGCACTTAAATAATTAAAATGCTATTTTGTAAAAACTGATGGGTGTGCAAGAAAGCTCTTGTATCTCTTGTCTAAGCCTCTTTAAGTCTGTTTTCTGAAAAATAAGAAGTCTTGCTTTGCAAGAGTAAACCAACTGCAATGGCACATTTGGGTTGAAAGTCTGATTTCAGTGTAAATTCAAAGCCATTATTTGAAGAAGGGTGAATCATGCTGAGGCATCTCCTCTGTCCTTTCCATCTCCAAAGACTTTGCTATAAACCTGCTTCTGAGTCCAGGTACATTCCCAACTCAGGTCACTGATAGGAGGAGTCAAAGACCCATAGGGCTTTATCATGAACACATCTGGAAGATTTTGAGGCTTATAATATTTCTCTCTAAAGACAATCTTGTGGGGCACCTAGCTGGCTCAGTCAGAGGACATGCAACTCTTGATCTCGGGGTCATGAGTTCTCACCCCATGCTGGGTGTAAAGATTGCCTAAAAATAAAATCTTAAAGACAACCTCACTCTAGTTGATGTCTAAGCATCAGCAAGATTGTTTTTCAAGCCTGGATCTATTACTGTAGACTCAGTAATAGAAATCCCCCAATATATCTTGTATATATTGCACATGCGTATTCCCAGGAGTCTACAGTTCTCTCAGGATTTAGCTTTGGGGGGTTTTGGGGGTGAAGGAAGGGATTACGCCCATCAGAATCTTCTGAAAAGTAATAAAAGGATATTCTGGATCATTTGGAAGACAATATTGGAACAAATAAGGTTGTACACACATGCTTTTGTTTGAGATCTCTTTCTGATTACACCAATTAATTCTATTTCAACCACCCCCTGTTAATGAGTAAGGCACTGATAATCTCTTCTGCCCTCCACCTTCCAATCCCACACTCTCATTGTGTGGATTCACTGGAATAAACATGGAATGAGAACCTTACCCACTAGAAGCACTCCATAAAAAGTAGGTAATATTACTTTACAGACTTTCATACAACACATGAACACTCAACAGAGTATAATTGTTACCACTTTTTAAAGTGAACCCATTAAAAATAGTCTGTATCAAGTTATTGCAGTGAAGTGCAACATAATAAGCCCAGATCAATATCTGTTTCCTGTGCTGCATTAGCAGGTAGTAAGAATGCCTCCCCTTGATCTTTCGACTATGGAATTCAAAAGGTATCCTGTGGCCCTTAGCAAATTCTCACCTCCATCCAGACATACAGCTGGTTTAAGAGAAATCCAAACCTCCAGCTGCTGGAAGTGAACATTCTTGGTGTTCATGTGGAAGGAGTATCACAACACACGTGCCATAATCCAGAATACTTCATGGTAATGAAAGGTTTTCTTAGGTTTCGGAAGTTGATAATGTGAGCTTCCCTGGCTTCAAGGAAAAAAGTAATTCTCCATCCCTGTGAAATAGCCCCACTCTGACTTTAGCTGAACACCTCAGCTTCAAAAAAAGTCTGAGGATTTTGTCATTAGTATACTATGAGAGCCCCGTTGACAGAGGGCAACTGGACACAGGCAAGAAATAGCCATTAATTAGAATTTCACAGTTAATGTAATTATACAAATATGTAATTTGCACCTACTGCTCAGTCATTGTCCTCAATGCCATTAGAGACAGAAAACAATAAGACCAAATTCACTATCTGTCTTCAAGTTTAATGGGTTTGAAAAAGAAAAAAATCAGATTACATAGGAATACAAATACTTAATAATGCAAAGAAGAATATAAAAAAGATTATGAGTGATACATGAAACAGTTCAAGGTAACATTAAAAAATGGAGGCATAGGGAAGAGATGACATTTAAAAATGTGTTTAGAAATAGTAGTATTTGGGCACCTGGATGGCTCAGCCGTTAAGCGGCTGCCTTCAGCTCAGGTCATGATCCCAGGGTCCCGGGATCGAGGCCCACATCGGGCTCCCTGCTCAGCAGGAAGCCTGTTTCTTCTTCTCCCGCTTCCCCCTGCCCTGCTTGTGTTCCGTCTCTCTCTGTCAAATAAATAAGTAAAATTAAAAAAAAAAAAAAAAAGACTAGCAAAATTTGTTAAAAAACAAAAAATAGTAGTATTTAACAGGTAACTGTGAAGGATAATACCATAATACTTAATCCTTATTAAGGATTCAGGAAGAATCTTTGTCTTCCCATATCTCAGTGCCTGGAGCATAATAAACACTGATTAAGTTGAAGTAAGTAATGGAGTAACTAATAAAGTGTTTAAACTCAATTGATATTTGGACGATGACAATAAAAGATGATGAATCATTGAATGAGTCAATGAGTATGACCCTCCAAATTAAGTCATTTTGGAGCAAGATTATACCATCTACCCTCATCATTCACCAGATAGAAAAACTGAAATCCAGAGAGCTGACAGGTGGGACTGACTTAGCTCATAGGGCTAGGTGGTAGCAGAGTCAAGATTGGAACCCATGGGTTTTGAATGTCGTGATCTTTCCACTCTTTCCAGCAAGCATGATTATTTATTATTTGCATTCAAATGCATTTCTGCTACATAATCTCTAAGCAGATTTTAATGTTTCTCTCTGGCAGAATGGAATTTACCTGTGTCAGTCCCTTTATACCCACAGTTTCAACCAAGTTGCTTTCTCCACGTAACCGTGGCAATAACAGCTACTCCTTACAGAAAGCCAGATCCACTCAAGAAGGCTGCATAAGCGGTTGTGGGTCTTGCTGGGTAAGGAAGGCCTGACAGAGAGGCTGCTCAGTTCCAGGGCACTGCCCCACCCCCAACACAGCCACAGCAGCAAGAGCACAGAGACCAAGTAATGGGGGAGCAGAGACCAAGCTTGGGGGGTCACTGAAAGGATTGTTTTGTTTTATTGTGTTTTGTTACATTTTTCACAAGTGATAACCACATTTCAAAACAAGAATAGGACTTCTGGTAGATTTCCTCAAAGGCAACTACTGAGAGATTTACCAAAGCCATTGCCCCAGGGGTTGGTTTAGATAAACAAGGGCACAGGGAAGCCATGAAGTCTAAACTTTTCCCTCTGGCCTATGCCAGTGTTTTAGCTGCCAATATGTAGACATGCATTCTGCTTCCAAAAATATAAAGTGATTACCCTCTTGCTACCCAAATCGACCCCTAGCCACTCCACAGACCATCACAAAGAGATGATGAAGGGCGCACTTTGTGGTGTTGTTTTTGGAAAACTCTTGTTCAAAAAACTCTTGAGGGTATGCTGTCATGACGGAGCTGGCTGCTGTGGCCTGGCTTTGGCCACCTAATGGAGCCCCTGGAAGTGGCTCTCCTACCAGGGACACATGGCTCCCATTAGTCAAGAACCCACTGGTTTTGTGACCTGCAAGTTCTCTTTCATTGCTGCATGTATCTGATGCCTCTCTAGGCTGGACATAAAGGTAAAAAAGAAAAATTGGAAAACTGGGTAGCTATTAAAGAGAAAGAACATCCTAGGTTACTATCATAAAGGACATAGAAATGTCATCTTTCTTCTGAAAGCATAGTAAATACAGGGAGAACAGCAAACCCATTTCGTACCATTCTTCTTCAATATTCACAGAAGTTCACAGCCTCCCTTCTATTTTGGATGGCCAGGTCATCCCAGTTTACTTGGGACTTCCCTGGTTTTAGTACTGAAAGTCCCTCACAGGCCACATAGAAGAAAGGAGTATCAGGCCACCCTCTACTCCTGCATGCCTCATTCAACATTCTCCAAAGAATGAAGATTATCTTCCTCAAGACCATGCAGGTTAGAGAATGAGTATAATACCAGGGGTCCTAGTTAATAACCTATTTTGAAAAATTTTGATAATTGAGCACTTGATATGACTCATGCAATAAATTCTTAAATATCTGATTCTTCACTTTTCATCACTACTTTCACATTTCCAAAGTTAATTTTCTTCTGAACTAGTGATACCAGTGAAATGCTACCTATTCCAATACCCATTACCTAGTAAAAAAATTAATTTTGCACTTGCAATGAACAGATTATAATCTGTGCAGAAACTTTTCTGTTGGCTCACAACCCTATGTCCTGTATGGCTCAGTACAACAAATAGAAAACATTCAATAAATGCCTACTGAAAGAATGAGTGAGTGCATAAATTAATGCACAAAAGAAATGCTTTTGATGTCCTTACGGAATATATATTTATGAGAAGACTTGAGGAAAAGTGGCCTAAGCAATATGGAATATTTTTTTAATCATCATAACACATTTTTAAATATTTATTTATTTTAATTAACATATAATGTCTTATTTGCTCCAGGGCTACCGGTCTGTGAATCGTCAGGCTTACACACTTCACAGCACTCACCATAGCACATACCTTCCCCAATGTCCATAACCCAACCACCCTCTCCCTACCCCTTCCCCCCGCAATCTTCAGTGTATTTTGTGAGATTGAGTCTCTTATGGTTTGTCTCCCTCTCGATCCCATCTTGTTTCATTTATTATCATAACACATTTTTAAAGGGTATGTTATAAGTGCTGGAAGCCCACACAAAGCAATTTACACATGCAATGAAATCCTTATCAAAATACCACCAGCATTTTTTTTATGGAACTGGAACAAACAATTCTAAAATTTGTATTGAACCAGAAAAGACCCCAAATAGCCAAAGTAATGTTGGGGTGGTGGAAGTTCGAGGCATCACAATTCCAGACGGAATTACAAAGCTGTCATCATCATGACAGTATGATACTGGCACAAAAACAGACACGTGGATCAATGGAACACAAACAGAGAACCCAGAAATAGATTCTCAACTCTATGGTCAACTAATCTTTGACAAAGCAGGAAAGAATATCTAATGGAAAAAAGACAGTGTCTTCCACGAATGGTGTTGGGGAAAATTGGACAGCCACATGCAGAAGAATGAAACTGAAACACTTTCTTACACCATACACAAAAATAAATTCAAAATGGATGAAAGGCAGGATGTGAGACAGGAATACGAGACAAGAATCTATCAAAATGTGAGACACATTGGTCATGATTTATACCCAACTAATGAGAACTAGGGCCTTATGAGCCTCCACACTCTACTCACCTGCCAAGTGAGATCTGGGCACTCTCGCAGATCCTACTTGCTAGATTGCTGGCATGAAGCTACCTGGAAAAGAAGCAACTGCTTTAGAGTCTGTTCACCTTTGATGATAGGTATTCATTTAGCTATCAACTAATTATATTTCTGGGCACTGGTACAGTAAAAGTAAATTGAACAAGGCAGGTTTTTCTCTTTTCAATTCAATGAAACTGCTTTCCAGGGATCTAAAATGTTGCCACCCAGAATCATTCTGTTAATCATGAATCAAAAATATATTTCACAGATGTTCATTGCAACATTATTTAACATCAGTCAGAAAAAACAGAATGGAAACAATCTAACTATTCAACAATATAGAATTGGTTAGACCTCATCATGCAGTCATTAAAAAAAATACAGTTGTAGAAGAATATTCAGTACATAAGAGTTGTTCAAGATTATATCAAGTGAAAAGAAGCAATTTTTACAAAACTGCATTTTTGAATATTACCAATTTGAGGCAGAACATATAGAGTTAAAAATACATCACATAAAAGCATTATTTAGAAAATATAAATTTAAAAAGCATTAGAAATAATATCATCATGAAAATGTTAATAGCAATTATCTTCCAGAATTATTGGTGATTTTAAAAAATCTTCTTACTTTTGCTTCCCTTTCTTTTCTGAAATAAGTGTGTATTATTTTTGTTATAAGAAAAAAACTTTGTGGGGTGCCCGGGTGGCTCAGTGGGTTAAGTGTTTGACTCTTGATCTCAGTTCAGGCCTTGATCTCAAAGTCGTGAGCTCAAGCCGCACACTGGGCTCCGCACTGGGCATGGAGCCTACTTAAATACAAACAAATGGGGAAAAAAACTTTTTTAAAAGGTTTTATTTATTTATTTGACAGTGAGAGAGAGTGATCACAAGTAGGCAGAGAGCCAGGCAGAGAGAGAGGGGGAAGCAGGCTCCCTGCCTAGCAGAGATCCCGATGTAGGGCTCGATCCCAAGACCCTGAGATCATGACCTGAGCTGAAGGCAGAGGCTTAACCCACTGAGCCACCCAGGTGCCCTGGAAAAAAACTTTTTTAATAAGAAAACAATTCAAGAAAGAAAAACTAAACTCAGTATGGTTTACCAAAAGAAAGAATATAATCCCCGGAATCAGATACCCATGACAGTCATGATTCTCCCACAACAGACTGGTAAAAGGGTCACTGAAGTGGGAGAGATAGGTATATTAACAGACTAGCAAGCATACGATATAATTCTGACACCAGGCATTCGTGATTTTCCATTGAGAGCCACTTCCAGGTTATTAACTAGTTAACTATTAACTAACTCCCAATAGAAGTTGAGAAAGATTAAGAAACTTGACCAAAGTCACAGGAACCCTTAAGGTCAAACCCAAATCCACCCGAATCCAAGTTTGCTCTCTTTCCACTTGTGAACACAATGGTTTGAGAAAAGGGTATCTGGGCCCAGCCTACTTAGATTCAAAGCTCCACACTGCCATTTTTGAGCCATATGACTCATGCATTTTTTAACTCCCATGCTTCAGGATTTCACATAACATTTTTGTGAGGTTTGAAGGAATTAACATGTGCAGAGCAGTTAGAGCAATGCCTAACACAAACCAAATACCACACAAATATTAGCTAATGTTACTACTATACAGGTGACCTAGTCAGTGCTAACTGATCTAGAGGGGAGCACTTGACTCAGGGTAGGCCAGTGACTACCTTTCCTAGATTCAGGAACCAGGAAGGTTGCATTGATTGGGAGGGTCTCACAGATTCTATCTTCCCTGGATCATAGGCACACATCTTAAAAGAGTTTGCATATTCCATGATCAGACCATTGTCTGGCAAATCCACTGAGTCTGTGGATTTAAGTCCCCTTGCCACTGCTGACCTATGAAATATGAGTCAGGTCTATCCATGTGAATTCCAAACACATTTTCCAAGAAGTCAAGTGGGAAACTGTTGGATCAGTTGATTTTATTATACCTTTCATCTAATTCGGGACAAGTCCCTAGAGACCCCACCCCGACTACCACCCCCTCCACCAGTTGATGGAGGCTGGCTTTCCCTTCACATCTGGAGCCCAATGGATGTTTGTTTCAGGGCACAGGAGAAGGATATTGGTATCTCGAAGACCCCAGGTATATCCCAGAGCGGCTTTTCCCCAAGCCAGTTTCCTAGAACACCACTTGTGAGACATGTTCATATCTGTTGTTGTATGGGAAAAAAAAAAAAAAAAAAGCTCTGTGGCCAAATAAATTTGGAAAACATTGCATTAAACAAGATTATAGAGTTTCTGAGGATCATTAACATGCTAATAAAGAGTGTGAGTCTCTAAAAGGGGGATATGATATGCAATGTTTCATCACTATATACCCTTTGCTTACATATTCAAGGACCTGTATGTCATGGGACATTTTAGGAAATGCTACTCTGGCTCTGTAACCACAGATCCTCATTGAAGGGCAAAATTGACAAATTTCGTGGCTATGCAAATATCTTGTTTGGAGGATGGTTAATTAAAGGAAGAGTAGGTAAATCCTTCACCAAAAGGATGGAGAAAAGAATAAAGAAATTTGAGCAGAGGGTTGCCGGGGGGAGGGGGTTGGGGAGAAGGGGGTGGGATTATGGACATTGGGGAGGGTATGTGATTTGGTGAGTGCTGTGAAGTGTGTAAACCTGGTGATTCACAGACCTGGGGATAAAAATATATGTTTATAAAAAATATATGTTTATAAAAAATAAAAAATTAAAAAAAAAAAATGAAGATAGAAACAAAAGCAGACATTCCAAACAGAAGATGAGAAGAGAATGGGACGGTATATCAATTTTCCGTGGCTGCCGTAGCAAGGAATCACAAATTTAATGGCTTAAAACAACACATATGTATTCTTTTACAACTCTGGAGGTCAAAATTCCAAAAGGAGTTTTAAGGGGCTAAAATCAAAGTCTTACCAGGGCTATTACCTTCTGGAAACTCTAAGGGAGAATTTGTTCATTGCCTCTTCTACTTTCCAGAAATGGCCATGATTTATGGCCCCATCACTCCAATCTCTGGTTCTACAGCTACACTGCCTTCTTCTGTCTCTTACCTTCCTGCCTTCTTTTTATAAGGACCCTTGTGATTATGATGGACCACCTAGACAATCTAGCAAAATATTCCCCTTTCAAGATCCTTAATTTAATCACCTCTGCAAAGCAGTTTCTGCCAAGTAAAGTAACAGATTCATATGTTTGGGGGCCTATTCTGGATATATTTGGGAGGCCAGTATTTAGCCTACTACAAAAAGGGAGAGGCTAGAAGTGGTGGTGGTGGGGGGGTAGGGAATGGATCAGTAAATCATGGTAAGTCAAGGTGGCTTAGTGTAGTCACCAGCAACAGCCAAGATTTCTCCCTGCTACTTCCACTAGTTCACCACTCTCTTTATAACAGAATGGATTAATGCTCCCCACAGGTACGTTTCAGTGCAGAATGCAAATCAATCCCTCTGTGTGTTAAACAGGCAGGGCCAAAAGCTTCACCCAAACTGCAGGAGACAACTAAATTTTCTTTCGATCTGGGTTTTAGAAACAAAACTACAAAATAGACATGTGTAGGAAAGAGGAGAGTTAAGTCAGGGCTTTAAAATCGGAGTTGCAGTTTCTCTTATTCACCAGTTGTTATGCCTATATTTATGCATAGCATTTTATATTTTATTTATTTATTTGTCAGAAAGAGAGAGAGAGAACAAGCAGAGAGAGCAGCAGACAGGGAGAAATAGGCTCCCGCTGAGCAAGGAACCTGATGAGTTGTTATGCCTATATTTATGCATAGCATTTTATATTTTATTTATTTATTTGTCAGAAAGAGAGAGAGAGAACAAGCAGAGAGAGCAGCAGACAGGGAGAAATAGGCTCCCGCTGAGCAAGGAACCTGATGGGGGACTCAATCCGAGAACCCAGGGATGATGACCTGAGTTGGAGGCAGATGCTTAACTGACTGAGCCACCCAGCAGTCCCTATGCATAGATTTTTTTTAAAAAAAGATTTTATTTATATATTTGGCAGAGAGAAAGAGAGAGATCACAAGTAGGCATAGAGGCAGGCAAAGAAAGAGGGGGAAGCGGGCTCCTTGCTGAGCAGACAGCTCGATGCGGGACTTGATCCCAGGACCCCAAGATCACAACCTGAGCTGAAGGTAAAGGCTTAATCCACTGAGCCACCCAGGTGCCCCCAAAATTTTAAAGCAAATATATTTTATTCTGTTAAGTACAAACCCTGTACACACAAACTATATAGTGGGATTGAACTGCTTATGTGTCAAATGATATGGATAAAATATCCAGAGTTATTTTATATCTTACACAAATCTTTTAAGGCACAGAGTACCCAAAGTCCACTGGTGTAAGAGCCTTACGCATGTCCTGCCAGAAAACTCATGGATGCACTTAATCAGCCAGTCAGTTGGCAGTTAGTAGAGGGTAACCAGCAATTACCCTCTACTATCTCCAATTACCTAAGCAAGAATGGGCAACATTTTGATTGAATAAACACTACCCTCATTCTCACAAAGTTACATCCTTGCCCAGAAAGGAAGGGATGCTCCAGGTCTTATTTATAAAGATCTCCACACAGGACATAAGGTCATGGAGATAAACATACAGAAACATTTATGTGTGACAGCATTGTTTTTCCTCAAATTATATTTAAGATCTCTTAAAAATACAATCCCTGCAGTTAATGTAAGTGTCAATGTGAGAAGAGCTAAGCTATCAATTTTCACTTTGCCAACTTCCCAAGGAGAAACAAAGATTTTTTTTTTTTTTAATGTGTGCAGGAATTCCCAACTTCAGTCAAGACTGGGATTTCACTATTTTTATTTTTATAGCAGCAGTGTTTTGCCCATAGGGGGAAAAACAAAGGAACTGGGAAAAGAGACAATTTGCCATCGACCAAAAGACAGGACTAGGAATGAGGGGTAGAAATCACAACAAATTTTCAATTCTCATCCTGAGGGATTTGGTCAATTATTGGGTCAAATCCATATAAAGATGTCAAATAATGCTAATACAGGGACCTTGAAAAATCACCTTTTGTTTTTGTGGAAAAAAGGAGAGAGGAAATTGAGGTGAAACTGCAAAAACGTTCATTTTTTCATGAAACCAGCAAAAGAGAAGGTCCTCTTGAGCCGCCAGTGCAAATGTTTTTACAAAGTTCAACTGCCAAGTGTCCTTTGATGCCTGCCAGTTTTCATAATTGAAAGATACCTTTTTAAATGAACTTGCTGGTTTTCTCTTGGGTGAGAGGAGCCTTCCCATATGTGTATGGTTCTTTAAGGACTTCACTGAAGATCTGGGATGCTGGAAGGCATATGGCCACAAGAACATAATACTCAATGGCACTATTTTGGACCAAACAGATGGGTTAAGACTTTATTCTACAAATGAGATGATGAAATGCAAATCAGAAATCTCTGAGCAGGGCTGTACAATCAGTTTCCACAGGAGAATGTTCCCGGGCTGCTACTAATAAAAACAAATCTCATCTTCTTATTGAAAACTTTGCAGAAAACCTGAACGGGGAGAATAACCAAATAAATAGAGGGAAGGCGAACACTAATGTCTATAAGAAAACTATTATTTTTGTAGAAGGAAAGTCTGCATAAAGACACCAAAAGCGTGTTTTCATTGCACTCCATCAAGACATTTAATAAAACTGCCATTCCTAACACACTACTAGCTACTTTCGAATTGTTTTCACAGTTACTCAGCAGGAAACTAACATTTGAACCCACCAATCTTTTGAGTTGCAAATTCAATTTTAAACTTTTTATTCAAAAGACCTCAAGAATATCTATCACTCCAGGCAGAGGGATGATAATAACATTAAGCTTTATGAATTATTACTTTCCGATCAAGGGTGACAGACTTGCTTATATGAACAGGGTGAGACTTTTCATAGGCAGCAGAGTTCCATCCAAGTTCTCCCTGATTCTATTTGCCAAAGAAAGGAAAAGGATATTACATTTTAAAATAAAATCCCTCCAAATAAAATCCTACCGAAGCTCAATGTCTGAGAGATCTTGTGGTGCCTTTATGTTGTAAATGCTGAGGTTTTATATTACTTATATGAGCTTTGGTCTCCAATAGAGCCGGCAGACAAACCCCCAGAATGCTGAAACAGCTGTAGTACTGTATCTGAGTCATTTGGGCCAAAACAGGCATGGGGACATGAAACAGAAGTGTTCCCTCAGTTCACTGCAACTCTGTGCTTTTCATTTCCACTTCCAGACAAAGAACTAGTAATGGCTTCTCATCTCAGGAAAACTCAGTGAGGCATACAAGTTGGATCTTAAGGCTGATACTTGTTAATATTTTTAAAGGGTCACTTCAAAGAAAACCTTCAGGTTCTTAGAACTCAGTCCAGTTCCTTAGAGGCTTTGACTGTATTATCATTACAAAGAATGACTCTCACAGATACCCAGTCAGTCAGTTCCAGTCAACAAGACCTGTAACTTTAATAAGAAAACCAAACAAGGATGGTTACAAATTCTTTACATTAAACTGCATTAGTCCACATTCCCATTAATTTGGTCAGTTATGGGACTGGCCCGAAGTTTGCTAAGTAAATTCAAGGATGTAAAGAAGTATAATTTAAATAGCTTAAGACAAATCTCTTCTTAAAGCCCTTTTAAAATAATCTAGAAGTATTTCTTCGACTATAAGTAACTGACATGCTAATTATAAATAATGCTTTAAGAGTGACAGGATAATTATAAATAACACTCATCTGTATGTCTTCCAAGACCTTCTAGGAGGAAGTGTTCTCTTCCCTTACATAGTTTAAGTTGCTCAGTGTCTGAGAAGGTGGTAAACCCTTTAGCTTTAAATATCATTTGTTAAAGCATGTGTCTCACAAATTCAGGTTGTTTTGCCCCCATTTGTCTGAACTACTACATTTTTACTTCAATTCCTTAGTGCACCTTTGTTCCTAGATCATGAACTCACTGCAGGATTTTAGGCAAGTTACTTAACCTCTCTTAGCCTCAGATTATTCCTCCAGGGAAATAATAGTACCTATTTGACCAATGGGTTAATAGATATAAAATGTTTAGAGAGTCCATGGAACAAAATAGGTACTCATTAAATAACAGCTATTATTTATATCAGTTGTAGTCATAGAGATAGATGATGGAGGGCTCAGTTGCCATTTTTAGATACCAATTTAAAATTTCTCAGATTTGAGGGCCAAAACCCTATAACAATTAAAGTGACTTAGACAAAAGCCCAAGAGGGAATTCATAAACCACTTCAAGGGAGGAAGAGAAGCTCAGGAACCATTCAATAGGCATCATATCCAAATAATCCATCCCGGTAACTAGTAAAGCAGGTCCTTTCAGACCAAGGAAACTGGGTAAACACAGGCTGGGTATCAGCAAGAGAAGCCACTTGAGTGAGGACATCCACACGCAGAGACTTAGACTAATTATTGAGATTACATTCATTCCACCACGTCCCAGTCCACCTTCTTCTCTGTAAGCTAAGTGTCCTATAAATGAAGTTCAGCATATTAACTTTAATGTGATTGCTTAGAGAGGCTTGTATTCCCCCTCACCTCAATTTTCTGGAAATTTCCATTTTCTTTTTCTTTTTTTCTTTCTTTCTTTCTTTTTTTGTTTCAAATTGATCAAAATGTAATAACAATTTTATAGTTAAAAAATGCACTGGAAATAAAACAAGACATAATAAATACTCTGGAAGTCAAGAGTTCCTACAACAAAAACCCCATGTGATGAAACCCCCATCTTTGCTGCTCTTTTTGACTGCTGTTCATTTCCAATCTTCATCATAAACCTATTTTCATTTCACAGATCTGGAAGGGGCAATTTTTCCTCAAAAAAATGTTCTGCCTTCCTGAATACTCTGCAAAGAGTTCAACAAAATCCAAACCACTTGGAACAAAGTTGAATGAGCGGTATCATCATTATGTACCTTTTGCAAAAAGATACTTGCTAAGTTATTAAAGGGAGAATAACAGATTATTACACATATATTGGTATAAATAAGGCTCAAAAATCTCAGGTTCCACTGTTTCCAACAAATGTTAGGACTGTGAAGGGTGCTTTATTCAAATAACAATAACAAATAACCTACACTGTGGGCTCTTAAAAAAAAATTAGGAAAGGCTCACTGCTTTAAAACCTGGGGATAAAAATATATGTTTATAAAAAATAAAAAATTATATTAAAAAAAAAAAAAGAAGGACGTAGAAAAGCGAAATGGTTCTTCTTTGTAAGTCTACATTCCCTTTCCCCATTTTCTGTGTGCTTTCTGAGACCACAGATTTGGGGGCTGACAGCATGTATCAGCCTTTAAAAAAAATTTTAATAAAATTTAAATGAAGTTAAAAAAAAAATTAAAATCTGGAGTATACAAAAACCAATGCCACCTTTAATGTAACATGCTTCCTAGCCACAGTAGCATTTTCAGGGGAGGTCAAGAACTATGGCTAAAGTCTAAGAAACAACCAAAACAACAACAAAAAACAAAAACAAAACCAAAAACACTGAAATAATTTTCTGCATCACCAACCCCAGTGTACCAGGTCACTGCCTTCTGAGGCAGGCTGACCTGGGTAATGGACATTAAGGAGGACACATGATGTAATGAGCACTGGGTATATAGAAGACTAATGAATCACCTAACTCCACCTCTGAAACCAGTAATATATTTTATGTTAACTACTTGATTTTAAATAAAAACATAAAAAAATCCCGCCCCCCAAGACAATGACAAATTTGGAGGCAAAAGATCTAAAATACTCTGTTGCCCAACAAAATCCAAAAAATCCCTTGTTTTGCTCTTAAACAACCTAGAAAACTTGAACTCTGTTTTACATCCCCAAATAAGAGCAGTATCTCCTGGAAGTATCAGTGCCTGGAGCTTGCAACCATCAACTCATACTCCTGGTCCATTAGTCCTAATCCTGAAGCTATAATTCCTTTGTTAGAGAAAGGGGGGAAAGATCCGTTTCAGGACAAAGCTATTCGAGACAATAGGAAGGTGTGTCTTCAGTGGGAGAACTTCCGGCTGTCAGAGGACTTCTTGCTAATGTGTTTGAAGATTTTGGACTTCTCTACTTTTTTGGCTTTCCAGTAGTGGAAGCCACCACCGCCTCCTCTCTTTTTAAGCTTGCCGTCATTGCTGTTCATGTTCAGATCAACAAAAAGAGGCACCTTGAAACCAAACAAAAGAGCAACCTGAGGCAAATTTAAGTTATTAACATTGAAGATCTGTTTCAGAGAGTGGGAATCATATGCTCGAATGTAGGACTTATACCCTTCCTGGGATAACTTATGAAGGATAGTTCTTTTCAATCAATTTTTCAAGCTGAGACTGAATGTCAGAAATTTTGGACCAGGAAAACTGAAATTCACTTAATGGAACCTTGGATTGCTTCAAGTAACGAAGGAAACCCAATTCTTCAGGGTGTAAAATGAGCAAGGCATGCCCTCTCCCGTTTAGGCCTCTGGCTGTTCTTCCCACATGATGAATATATTCCTTGGGGTCATCTGGAGGGTCATACTGAACAATCTAGTCAACTTCAGGAATATCCAGCCCTCTCACTGCCACGTCAGTACATAATAATATCCCTGAATCTGCATTGCAGAACTGGAAGAATGTGGTTGTATGCTTATTTTGCTTCTGCCTTCCATGAATGGCCAAGACAGGCAAATCAATGTAGTTCAGCAACTCATAGTGGTATTTCACGGACTTATAGGATGAAAAGAAGACCATCAGTTTCTTCTTCCAGTTCTTCTTAAGTAATGTAAAGAGGAGGAGTCTCTTTTCTGAAGGACAAACAACATAGCCCTGCTCAGGACCATCCATTGTTGCATTAGCTTTATCGTCATCAACACCAACATACAATGGCTCCTTTTTCAAAGAAATCCTTGCCACGTCCTCAACTTTTTGAGTCTGTGTGGCAGAAAAGAGCATGGTTTGCCTGCATGTTGGCAGAAGTTTAATAATTTGTTTTAATTCCTCTTCAAACCCAACATCCAAGATACGATCAGCCTCATCAATAACCAGACACTGCAAATTGTATACATAAACTCTGGGGTATTCTGCATGTGGTCTAGAAGGCGGCCTGGGGTGACCACGATGATGTTGATCCCATTATCGAGTTTCTGTGCTTCAGCAGACCTGTTGCTGCTGCCCATTAACAAGCCGTATGTGTGAACATGGTGCGTCATTAACTCCTTAAGAACACCGAACGTCTGCACGGCCAGCTCCCTAGCAGGTGAGAGGGTAAGAACTCCAGTTCCGTTCCTGGGCATGAACTTTAACTTGAAATGAGTTCAACTGCAGGGTTGAGAAATGCCAGTGTTTTGCCACTGCCTGTTTTTGCGGCTGCTAGAAGATCCCTGCCTTCCAGAAGCGGTCTGATACTTTTATGCTGTATTTCAGTCATGTCTGTAAAACCCATTTCTTTTATTGCCCTGAGAGTGTTCTCACTGACAAGATCAGTAAGAGAAGCAAATGAAGTATCCTCAAAAGCACCTGTCAGTCCTAGGGGTAGGCTGGGCACTTCACTGTCCTCTTCCTGATCATCTGGCTTCTCCACACTGTTTTCTGTCCCTTCAGGAACTTGGGTCCCTTCTTCAGAGTCCCCTTTGTCTTCAGTTTTCACTTTTTTGGTATCAGGCCCAGTATCATCCACAATTTTTCTCTTTTTCTTTTTCTTCTTTTTTGGTTCTGAATTGGGAGACTGTGTTGCTGCTTTTCTATTGCTTTTTATGGTAGATTTCTTTTCTTTTCTTTTTTAATTTAACTTGTACAGTTTTCATTGTTTCTTTAGTTCTCGCTCCATTCTGGGCTTCTGAGGAGCCCAGATTCACAGACTGTTTCAGGGATTTTTTTTAACCTTCCCACCTCCTACTGCTTCTGCAGACATATGTCCATTTTGCCTTTCTTTCTTTCTTTCTTTCTTTCTTTCTTTCTTTCTTTCTTTCTTTTTTTAAGATTTTATTTATTTCTTTGGCAGAGACAGGTCACAAGTTGGCAGAGAGGCAGGCAGAGAGAGAGAAGGAAGCAGGCTCTCTGCGGAGCGGAGAGCCTAATGTGGGGCTTGATCCCAGGACCCTGGGATCATGACCTGAGCCGAAGGCAGAGGATTAACCCACTGAGCCACCCAGGGGCCCCCCATTTTGCGTTTCTGATAAGCTCACATCCAAGGCTCCCTGGAGCTTTAAGTGCTGGCGCAATTTCAAGTTCCGTTTCTCGATCTTCTTGCGCGGGAGTTTCGTGGGTAGATGGGACATGCTACTGGTAAAGCGCCTCTACTGCAGCGCCACAACTCGGCTACCAGGTAGGAAACCTCCATTTTCTGAATCCTCCAAGGCAGCTTTGCAGCCAGAGAATCAGAGAGCTTGCTGGGGACTTAACCTACAAGAATGTCAGGTTCCAGTGGCAAAGAAGGAGCTTGTAGTTGCTCTTCTATGCAAAGCCTTTTTCACATGGAAAAAGAAAGCTTTGGTGGTGGTACTAGAAATGTGTGGCTCCAACTCAAAGGATCAGTGAGTGTCTTCGACCCTTTTGTGTACCCATAAACACGCTCTTTGATTCCCATTCAACTCAACAAATCTTTACTGAGCTCTTTCTATAATCAAAGTACTGTGTTGCATTCTGTGGAGGAAAGAGTTATAAGATACGGTGTGTCCTCCATTTACATCTACCATTTGTAGGACCTGTTTCTATTTGCAGCTCCAAGCCTGTGGTTGTGTCTCTAACTTTTACCTAGAAAGAAACAGCCCAACACAACACAGATCTCTGCTTTATGCCTTTCCTTGCTTAGGAGGAGCTGTATTATGTGGATTTCCTTTTGTGATAAAGATATTTACCTGTCTCTTGAAGGCTTTATATCTTATAAGTGAATCCATTCAAGCCTCATTCAAACCAGAGTATCTGGTCAAAGAGGAAGTTAATTTTCACTCCACCAGAACGAATGGGGATCATCTCTGAAATATGACATAATGTAATTCCCCTTTTATAGAAGTTCCTTTCTTTCTTGGCTCTACCCCTTGCTGGGAGAGATCTTGAATGAGCTGCCTAACCCCCTGCACCTAGCTCCCTCATCTGTAACATGGGATAGTCCTAGCCCCTACCTCATAGGACTGTTGTGAGGCTTAAATGACAAAAGATAGAATCTTCATGGAACAATTCCTGGTACATAGTAAGCAACTAATAAAGGTTGGCCATCATTATCATTTTTAAATTACAGTAGTACCAACTGTAGTATTATCCTGTTAGTACGTCAGTAGACTCTTTAAAGGAGTATCCCAGAAGAGTGAAATAGTTCAGTATATTTCGCAGTAGCTCCTTAGTTGCCGGAATGCCACTAAAACATCGACCATACCATGTGCCTAAGAGAATAAAAGGACTGAACCGGAGTATGGAAGCTTCCATATTAGCCCCAGTTCTCCCATGCATTTGCTGGCTAGCTTTGGGCAAGTTAATTTGTAGGACTGCCAAGTAAAATGCAGTAAAATGTAGGATACCTAATTAAAAGTGAATTTCAGATAAATAACGAATTTGTAGTATAAGTATGTCTCATGCAAATGCTAAATAGTTACTCTTATTTTTGTGAAATTCAATTTGAACTGGGTATCCTGCCTTTAAATTGGATTTAACCTCTCTGAACTTCAACATCTGCGTAAATCAAATTTCTGCATTTGATTAGGCCACTGTTTCCCTAACCTTGCAGAACACTATTTCTAGGGCATGGTTTTTTTGTTTTTTTTTTTGTTTTTTTTTTTTGTTTTTTTTTGTTTTTTAAAGATTTTATTTATTTATTTATTTGACAGAGAGAAATTACAAGTAAGCAGAGAGGCAGGCAGAGAGAGGAGCAAGCAGGCTCCCTGCTGAGCAGAGAGCCCGATGCGGGACTCGATCGCAGGACCCTGAGATCATGACCTGAGCCGAAGGCAGCGGCTTAACCCACTGAGCCACCCAGGCGCCCTAGGGCATGGTTTTTAACTTAAAAAGAAGAAGAAGAAGAAGAAGAAGAAGAAGAAGAAGAAGAAGAAGAAGAAGTCGTCATTCTCCAATTAATTTGGGCAATGCAGAGGCTGTAACTTCATTTCAAAACTTGCAAAATAGTATATTGAAGTATATGAAAACTCTAGCAGTAAATAAACCTGTTTAACTTTGTTCAACCATCATTTCCCTAAGGCAGTTATTCACAGAATAGTTCGTTAGCACCACTTAATACATCTAGCACACCTTTTGGGACATGACAGTGCAGGTGATACCTAAGGATCCTTCTGGCCCTAAACAGTTATGCCAGACTCCAAAACTGAAGGCCCAGAAATTATATAGTCTAAAGTGCCTCTGCCCTGAAGCAAATATAAGCGTTAACAACCTACTGAGGATAAAATGCTACCTATCCATTCAGCCCAAGTTTTTAAGTGGAACTCAGTACCTTGTCATGGTCAGAGCAGGTAATACCACCAGCAACTGAGAGAAAAGATCTCTTTTTTAGAAAATAAGGACTTTAAAAAACTTCCTAAAAGTTTTGTCATAAAATCAACATCCCATGACCTACTGCCACATACACCTTCAGTAGTTCTTCTATTGAACTGCTGACCATTTTTTTTTTTAAGTGTGGAGTTAAATAGTATTAAGTATATTTATACTGTTGCATGACAGATCTCTAGAATGTTTTTTTCTTTCAAGAGTGAAACTCTATACTCACTAAACACTAATTCTCCTTCCCCTCTCCTCCACCCTTCACAACCACCTTTCTACTTTTTAATTTAAATGATTGTGACTATTTTAAATACTTCATATTAGTATAATCATACAGTATTTGCCCTTTTGTAATTGGTCTGTTTCACTAAGCATAACATCCTCAGGTTTATAGATCTTACAGAATAACAGAATTTCCTTCTTTTTAAAGACTGCATAATGCTCCATTGCATGTATATACAACATTTTCCTTATCCATCCACCTTTCAGTGGACATGTGAATTGCTTCTAGCCCGTAGCCATAGTGAATAATGCTGCCATGAAAACAGATGTGCAAATATCTCTTCAAGATCCTGCTTTGAATTCTTTTGTATATATACCCAGAAGTGGGATTGCTGAATCATTAGGTGATTCTATTTTTAATTTTTTGGAGGAACCTCAATACTGTTTTACATAGTGGCTATACAATTTTGTATTCCCTCCAAGGGTGCAGAAGTGTCCCCATTTTTCCATATCCTTGCCAACATGTTATTTTCTGTTCAGGCCATCCTACCAGGTAGAAAGTAATATCTCATTGTGGTTTTGATTTGTATTTCTTTTATGATTGGTGCTGTTGAGTATCTTTTCATATAATTGTTGGCTAAGAGTCATAATCTTTTCTACTCCATTTATTCAGCTCCAGAACCACCACTCCAGGATGCCATTACCACCCCCTAGGGCCATGTTGTTTTGTTTCACCCTTATTTTGTGCAGAAGTGAAGTGATGTAAAATGTATCAAATACAGACACCTACATATTACTGAGCATTTTTGACTGCAGGGTCTAAGTGACAATGCATTCAGTTAGTACTGTTTAGGGAATGACTAAGGCCTCAGATGACTCTGCTTTCACCACTTTTGCCAAGAAAGTTAAACCGAACTCTGTCCTTGTTAAAACAACAGAAGTTGGGTGCTTGGGTGGCTCAGTTATTAAGTGGCTGCATTTGACTCAGGTCATGATCCCAGGGTCCTGGGATCCAGGTCCACATCAGGTTCCCTGCTATGCAGGGAAGCCTGATTCTCCCTCTCTCACGACCCCCTGCTTGTGTTCTCTCTCTCTCTCTCTCTCTCTCTCTCTCTCTCTGTCTCTCTCTGTCAAATAAATAAATAAAATCTTTAAATAAATAAATAAATCTTTAAATAAATAAATAAATAAATAAAGCAGAAGTTTAGGGGCACCTGGGTGGCTCAGTCAGTTAAGTGTCTGCCTTTGGCTCAGGTCATGATCCTAAGGTCCTGGGACCGAGTACCACATTGGGCTCCTTGCTCAGTGGAGAGCCTGCATCTTCCTCTGCCTGCTGCTCCCCTTGCCTGTGCGCTCTCTCTCTCCCCCTTACCTTCTCTGACAAATAAATTAACAAAATCTTTAAAAGAAGAAGGAGGAAGAAGAGGAGGAGGAGAAATTTAAAAAACTGTGACCCATTTAGGCATGCTTAAGAGAAGTTTTGAGAATTCTCAAAAAAATATTTATTAAACATCTAGAATGTATGGTGCCATCAACAAAAAACAGGAAAGTAAAGACCTCCCAAAATCCTCTCCTATATCAAAGCCATGAGAAAACTGGAAAAATTGTCAGAATTAACTTTTTTAGAACTTTAGGAATGAACCTGAGCTTACAGTGACCTAAGGAATCTTTGTCCATAACAGGGTTGAACCTCAGTAAGTACAGAGAGCTTTGTGACTTTTTTACTCATCCTCTTCCCATTATTCTCCCTCTCAATCTTCCTCGGATACATAGTAGCCTTGAAAACTAATAGCCCACAGTCCTGTTGAAACAGCAGCATTGTAGCCACTGGAAAGGGCAGAAAGTGGCTAGAGTTTCCTCAAACATTCACTTCCAGAGAATTGAAACTATTTGTCTAGGAATACCCTGGAAAACTCCACTCACAAGACTGCCTTTATTTGATCTGACTCACAGGTCACCTAAACAAACAGACTTTTTCTTAGGGCTATTTGTTAACAACAATTAGAGGTAAATAATGAATATTGCAGCTGCCTGAAGTAGTAGAAAACAGTTGTTGCAAACCATAGACTAAACATAAAATTTTAAAGGAAAAGTTGATATGTCCATAGATAACTTTGAAAACCTCCAACTTATTCCTGGAAATCTAGAAAGCCAGATGCATATGTGGAGTCCTGCACAAGCCCATGACTGTGCACATGCTCAGAGATTATCAGAGATGTTCCTAACTTCTCACCTCTGACTAAACTTGTGGCTCTGTAATAAGAAGGAAATAATGGCTAACGCAGAGTTCTCAAGTTCCTGGCTGAGTGTTTAAGATGTCATCCACCATGTGCACAGAGTCCCTCAGCAAATACTGGGAGACTTCCTGGTTAAAAATCTCTTTCTGATTGTTAACTGAACAGAGAAGAGACTTCAGTGGTTACACACAACAAAAACTACAGACTTTGTAAAATTTGTCCAGAAAAGTTACAAAACCAAACCCTATGAGGGAGAAGAATCTGATTTCCAGTGAACATACTATATTTTACAAAATATCCTATTTTCAACAAAATATTACAAGACAGGGGCACCTGAGTGGCTCCATTATGTGGGCGTCTGCCTTCAGTTCAGGTCATGATCCCAGGATCCTGGGACTGAGTTCCACATCAGGCTTCCTGCTAGTGGGGAGCCTGCTAACCTCTCTCCCGATCCTCCACTTGTGCATGTTATCTCTTTTTCTCTCTCCCTCTATCAAATAAATAAATATAATCTTAGAAAACAAAATTACAAGACATGTAAAAAATTTTTTGAAAAAAAATAGAGCTGACACACAAGGGGAAAAAATAACCAAGAGAAAGTGTTCCTGAGGACAACCAGTAATTGGACATAGTAGTCATAGACTTTAAATCAGCTATTTTAAATATGGGGAAATAACTAAGGAAATCATGTCTACAAAATTAAAGGTAAGTATGAGAATGGTGTCACAACAAATAGAGAATATCAATGAAGAGATAACAATTATAAAAATAAACTAAATAGAAATTCTGGAACTGAAAAATATAATATTAAAATGAAAAATTCACCAGGGGGATAGCTCAATACCAATTCTGAGCAAGCAGAAGAAAGAATCAGTGAACCCTAAGATAGGTCTATTGAGATTTTCCAGTCTCCATAATAGAAATAAAACAGAATTAAGAAGAAAAGGTCAGACTCAGAGATCATCAAGCATACCAACATATGCATAAATTAAATCCCATATGCAGGGTTGGGAGGGAAGGAATAAAAAGACTATCTGAGACATAATTTCCCATATTTGATTTAAAAAAAAAAAACCTTCATATTCAAGAAGCTCACAAACTCCAAGTAGGATAAAGGGGAAAAAAAACAAAGAAACACTTAGTCACATCATAATAAAACTGGTAAACCATAAATAGAGAATCTTGAAAGCAATAAGGGAGAAGCATTTCATCAGATACAATGGATTCTCTATTGGAGGACATTCTAATCTTATCAGATTAGTAACTGATTTCAGAAACCATGAAAGCCAGAAGCAGTGGAATTATACATACAAAGTGTTATGGGGGAGAAAGTTTATTATCCAAGAATTCTATATCCAGCAAAACCATCCTTCAAAATATGAAGGGAAAATTAGGATATTTCTAATAAACAACTGAGATTATTTGTTACTAGCAGAGCCCTCGTAGAAGCAACACTAAAGAGAGTCCTTCAAACTAAAATAAAAGGCTAGCTTATAACTGAAATTCACATGAAGAAAATAGATGGCATTGGTAGAGGTAACTAAATACACAAGACAATAGAAATGCATTTTTTTCTTTATAACTCTCTTTTTTCTCCTAAATCATTTTTAGAAGTTTATTAAGTAATAATTATAAATCTATGTTGATGAGCATACATATGTAAATGTATGTCAAATTTTTTGACAATAGAGACACAAAAGAAGGCAATAAGGAATAGAGCTATATAGGGGAGCAAAGTTTTGATATACTATTAAATTTAAGTTGGTATTAATCTGAACAAGATTGTTACAAATTAAGGTGCTAATTGTAATCCCCTATGTAACTGCTATAAAAATAACAAAGAATTGCAGAAGTAATTTTTAATTTTAAAAAATTTTAATTTTTTTAATTTATTTTTTCTAAATAAATAGAAAATATTTATTAAGCACACAAAAAAACAGTAATGGAAGAATAGAGGAACAATAAAGAAGACAAGAAACATAAAATGCAAACATCAATTGACAGATGTAAATCATACCTTATCAGTAATTACATTAAATAAAAATGAGTAAACCTTCAAATTAAAAGATGATATGGGCATAATGGACAAAAAATGACCTAATTCAATGTTGTGTAGATTCAAAGACACAAAAGACTGAAAGTAAAAGGATGGAAAAAGATATGCCACACAAATGGTAAACCAAAGAGGGCAGGACTATTTATACTAATAACAGAAAAAATAGATTTTAAGACAAAAATTGTCTTAACAAACACCAATCCATAAAGTAAATACAGCATGTATAAACATGTATACACCTAAAAACAGAGTACCAGAATACATGAACCAAAAATAAAATTGAAGGAATAAATGGATAATTCAACAATAATAGTTGGAGGTTTTAATACACACTTTCAATAATATATAGAACAACTAGACATAAGAGTACAGCAGGAAATACAAATTTGAACACTATAATCCAAGTAAAACTCCACACAACAACAGTAGAATACACATTCTTCTGAAGTACAAATAGAAGGTTTTTTCAGGATATACCATATGTTAGGCCGTAAAACACATCTCACTAAATTTACAAGGATTGAAATCCCATCAATATGTTTTTCAATCATAATAAAATGAAATTTGACATCAATGATTATAAGATATTTGGGAAATTCACAAATATATGGAAACTGGGCACCATGTTTTTAAGTATTAAATGAGTCAAAGAAGAAATCACAGAAGAAGTGATTTCTTCTGTGAAGAAGAAGAAGTAAGAAAATACTTGGACATGAATTTTTTAAAAAATATATCAAAGCTTATATGATGCAGCTAAAGTAGCACTAAAAGGGAAATTTATAGTCATAAATATCTATTACGAAAAAAAGATCTCAAATCAATAAACTAATCTTATACTTTAAGAAATTTGAAAAATTAAAAAAATAACACCCTCCAAAAAAGGAAGAAAGAAATAATATATATTTGAGTGGAAATGAAATAGAAAAGGAAAAAATGGAGAAAATCAATGAAACTAAAAGTTGTTTCTTTGAAAAGATCAACAAAATTGATGAGCCTTTAGCTTAGACTTACCACAGAAAAAGAGAGGACTCCAATTTCAAAATCAAGAATGAAAAAGAAACCTTATGAAAATAAAATAAATGCTTGTTTATTTGTATAATTTGCCAACAAATTAAACACAAATTATTTTGTTCTAAGAAGACACAAACTAGTGAAACTGATTCAGAAAGAAATAAAAATAGAAAAAAGAGAAAACAAAACTAACCTAAAGAAGTAAAGAAATTGAGTTAGTAATGAAAAAACTTTCTATAAAAGTAAAGCCCAGCACAAGATAGCTTCAGTGGCAAGTTCTACCAAAACTTTAAAGAAAAATTAACACCAACCCTTCACAGACTCTTCCAAAGAAAACACAAAAGAGAAGATAATGTTTCCTAACTCATTCCATGAAATCAGTGTTACCTTGACACCAACACCAGACATAACAAAAAAACAATAGAGCAATATCTCCAATGAATATATATGTAAAAATTCTCAACAGAATACTGACACAATCAACTCAGCAATATAAAAAGAAAAGTGATTATACAAAGCAACTAACTGAAGTGCAAGATTGGTTCAACGTACCATAATCAATCAATGTCATCCTCCACTTTAATAGAAAGACAAAACAAAATAAAAATCACATGATCAATTGACACATAAAAAGCATTTGAACAAATCCACGATTAAAAAAAAAAAATCATGTTCAAATACTCAACAAACCGTGCGGGAAAGGAACTTCCTCAACTTGATACACAGCATCGAAGAAAAGCCCACAGTGAACATCAGACTTAATGCTGAAAGCCTGAAAGCTTTCCTAAAAGATCAGGAAAGGGACATTTCTAGACAGTTCTAGAAAACTTTCTGGACATTTCAAGATTATATTGGATGTTCTCACCAGGGTAATTAGTGAAGAAAAGGAAATAAAAGGCATCCAGAGGTGGAAGGAAGAAGTAAATCTATCTCCATTTGCTGATGACATGATTTTGTAAACAGAAAATTCTAAGGAATCCACAAATATTTATTAGAGCTAATAAACCAGTTCAGCAAGTTTCCAGGATATAAGACCAATTGAGAAACATCAATTGTATTTTCCTATATTCTAGCAATGAACAATTGGGAAATGGAATTAAGAAAATTTCATTTACAACAGCATCAAAGAGAATAAAATTCTTAGAATAAATTTTAAAAAATAAGTGTAAGACTTGTATGCTGACAAACACAAAACACCATTGAAAGTAATTAAAGAAGATATAAATAACTAGAAAGATAGCCAGTGTTCATGCACTGGAAAATTTAAAACAATTAAGATAGCAATATTCTCTGAATTAATCTACAGATTTCAAAGTCCCTATTTCTATGAAAATCCCAAAAGTTTTATTTCCAAAAATTGACAAACTAATACTAAAGTTCATATGGACCTTCAAGGGACTCAGAATAACTAAAATAACCAGAAAAAGAAAAACAAAGTTGGAAGACTCATATTTCCCAATTTGAAAGCCTTGTACTGAAGCCAGTGAGCACATGAAAAGATATTCAACATCATTAGTCATTAGAGAAATGCAGATCTAAACCATAACATAACACTTCACACCCACTAGGATAGCTTTAATCAAAAAGACAGTATATATGTATTGGTGAGGGTAAGGACA
The DNA here is from genome assembly GCF_030435805.1 of Mustela lutreola. Classification (NCBI taxonomy): domain Eukaryota; kingdom Metazoa; phylum Chordata; class Mammalia; order Carnivora; family Mustelidae; genus Mustela; species Mustela lutreola. The sequence goes on along the minus strand of NC_081302.1, from coordinate 61,947,458 downwards.
AACTGGAAGCCTCATACAATGCTAGTGGAAATATAAAATGACAGTCAATTTAAAAAGAGTTGACAGTTCCTCAAAAAGTTAAGTACAGGGGCACCTGTGTGGTTCAGTCAGTTAAGCCTCTGACTCTTCTTTTTGGCTCAGGTCATGATCTCAGAGTCATGAGACTGAACCCTCTCCAGCTCTGCACTGAGCATGAAGTCTGCTTAAGATTATCTCCCTCCCTCTCCTTCTGCCCTTCCCCCATACCCCTTTCCCCCACACTGCTCATGCACATGCATGCACATGCTCCCTTGCTGTCCAAAAAAAAAAAAAAAAAAAAAGTTAAGTACAGAGTAAATATGACTCAGCAATTCCATATCCAGGTATATACCCAAGAGCACCAAAAACACATGTCCACAAAAATTTTTATGTGAATATTCATAGCAGAATTAATTATGATAGCAAAAAGTGGAAACAATTCAAATGTCTGTTATTAATGAGTAGATAAATGAAATGTGAAATATTCGAACAATGGAATATTGTTCAGTCATAAAAGGAATGAAGTTCTGTTAATCTTCTTCACATTTTAAAATATCTGGATCATGGGGGGAAGTCAAGATGGTGGAGAAGTAGCAGGCTGAGACTACATCAGATAGCAGGAGATCAGCTAGATAGCTTATCTAATTGCAAACACCTACAAATCCAATGGGAGATCGAAGAGAAAAAGAACAGCAATTCTAGAAACAGAAAATCAACCACTTCTGAAAGGTACGGCTGGCACAGAAGTGAATCCAAAGCGACGGGAAGATAGACCACGGTGGGAGGGGCCAACTCCTGGCAAGCGGCGGAGCAACAGGGCACTAAATCAGGACTTTTAAAAGTCTGTTCCCCTGAGGGACATTGCTCCAGAGGCTAAACTGGGGTGAAGCCCACATGGGGTCAGCATGGCCTCCAGGTCCCGCAGGGTCACAGAAGGATCCAGGGTGTCTGAGTGTCACAGAGCTTGCAGGTATTAGAATGGGGAAGCCAGCTACAGAGACAGAGGAGTGAGCTCTCCGCTCAGGGTTACCTTGAACCAGTTGCAGGCTCGGTGAGCTCAGAGTGCAGCCGGAAGCCAGGGAAACTGGAGTAATTGGACACTATTCTCTGAGGGCGCACTGAGGAGTGGGCCCCGGAGCTCTTGGCTCCTCCAGGCCAGAGACTCAGAGGCCGCCATTTTCATTCCTGTCCTCCGGAACTCTACGGAAAGCATTCAGGGAACAAAAGCTCCTGAAAGTGAACCCGAGCTGATTATTCAGCCTGGCCCTTGGTAAGGGCAGTGCAATTCCTCCTGGGACAAAGACACTTGAGAATCACTACACCAGGCTCCTCCCCCAGAAGATCAATAAGAAATCCAGCCAGGACCAAGGTCACCTACCAAGAAATACAGGTTCAATACCAAGGAGAGCAGTGGAATTCCAGAGGAGGAGAAAGCAAAGTGCAGAACTCATAGCTTTCTCCCCATGATTCTTTAGTCATGCAGTTAATTTAATTTTTTTTCAATTTTTTTTTACTTATTCTGCTAATTTTTTTAACTTTTACCCTTTTCTTTTTTAACGTTTTTTAACTAGTTTATCTAATGTATATATATTTTTTTCTTTATTTGTTTTCTTTTTTTAATTGTTTCTTTTTTTTTTTTTTTCCTGAACCTCTCTTTATCCCCTGTCTCCCCCCCATGATTTGGGATCTCTTCTGATTTGGTTAAAGCATATTTTCCTGGGGTCTTTGCCACCCTTTTAGTATTTTACTTACTCCTTCATATACTCTTATCTGGACAAAATGACAAGGTGGGAAAATTTACCACAAAAAAAAGAACAAGAGGCAGTATCAAAGGCTAGGGACCTAATCAATACAGACGTTGGTAATATGTCAGATCTAGAGTTCAGAATGACAATTCTCAAGGTTCTAGCCAGGCTTGACAAAGGCATGGAAGATATTAGAGAAACCCTCTCGGGAGATATAAAAGCCCTTTCTGGAAAAGTAAAAGAACTAAAATCTAACCAAGTTGAAATAAAAAAACCTATTAATGATATGTAATCAAAAATGGAGGCTCTCACTGCTAGGATAAATGAGGCAGAAGAAAGAATTAGAGATATAGAAGACCAAATGACAGAGAGTAAAGAAGCTGAGCAAAAGAGGGACAAACAGCTACTGGACCACGAGGGGATAATTTGAGAGATAAGTGACACCATAAGAAGAAACAACAGTAGAATAATTGGGATTCCAGAAGAAGAAGAAAGAGAGAGGGGAGCAGAAGGTATATTGGAGAGAATTATTGGAGAGAATTTCCCCAATATCGCAAAGGGAACAAGCATCAAAATCCAAGAGGTGCAGAGAACCCCCCTCAAAATCAATAAGAATAGGCCCACAACCCGTCACCTAATAGTAAAATTTACAAGTCTTAGTGACAAAGAGAAAATCCTGAGAGCAGCCCGGGAAAAGAAGTCTATAACGTACAATGGTAAAAATATTAGACTGGCAGCAGACTTATCCACAGAGACCTGGCAGGCCAGAAAGAGCTGGCATGATATATTCAGAACACTAAACAAGAAAAACATGCATCCAAGAATACTATATCCAGCTAGGATATCATTGAAAATAGAAGGAGAGATTAAAAGCTTCTAGGACAAACAAAAACTGAAAGAATTTGCAAACACCAAACCAGCTCTACAGGAAATATTGAAAGGGATCCTCTAAGCAGAGAGAGCCTAAAAGTAGTAGATCAGAAAGGAATGGAGACAATATACAGTAACAGTTACATTACAGGCAATACAATGTCACTAAATTCATATCTCTCAATAGTTTCCCTGAATGTTAATGGGCTAAATGCCCCAATCAAAAGACACAAGGTATCAGAATGGATAAAAAAACAAAACCCATCTATATGTTGCCTACCAGAAACTCATTTTAAACCCAAAGACACCTCCAGTTTTAAAGTGGGGGGTGGAAAAGAATTTACCATGCTAATGGACATCAGAAGAAAGCAGGAGTGGCAATCCTTATATCAGATCAATTAGATTTTAAGCCAAAGACTATAATAAGAGATGAGGAAGGACACTATATCATACTCAAAGGGTCTGTCCAACAAGAAGATTTAACAATTTTAAATATCTATGCCCCCAACGTGGGAGCAGCCAACTATATAAACCAATTAATAACAAAATCAAAGAAACACATCAACAATAATACAATAATAGTAGGGGACTTTAACACTCCCCTCACTGAAATGGACAGATCATCCAAGCAAAAGATCAGCAAAGAAATAAAGGCCTTAAACGACACACTGGACCAGATGGACATCACAGATATATTCAGAACATTTCATCCCAAAGCAACAGAATACACATTCTTCTCTAGTGCACATGGAACATTCTCCAGAATAGATCACATCCTCGGTCCTAAATCAGGCCTCAACGGGTATCAAAAGATTGGGATTGTTCCCTGCATATTTTCAGACCACAATGCTCTAAAGCTAGAACTCAATCACAAGAGGAAATTTGGAAAGAACCCAAATACATGGAGACTAAACAGCATCCTTCTAAAGAATGAATGGGTCAACCAGGTAATTAAAGAAGAATTGAAAAAATTAATGGAAACAAATGATAATGAAAACACAATGATTCAAAATCTGTGGGACACAACAAAGGCAGCCCTGAGAGGAAAATATATAGCGGTTCAAGCCTTTCTCAAGAAACAAGAAAGGTCTCAGGTACACAACCTAACCGTACACCTAACAGAGTTGGAGAAAGAACAAGAAAGAAACCCTAAACCCAGCAGAAGAGAAATCATAAAGAACAGAGCAGAAATCAATGAAATAGAAACCAAAAAAACAATAGAACAAATCAACAAAACTAGGAGCTGGCTCTTTGAAAGAATTAACAAGATTGATAAACCCCTGGCCAGACTTATCAAAAAGAAAAGAGGAAGGACCCAAATAAATAAAATCATGAATGAAAGAGGAGAGATCACACTAATACCAAAGAGATACAGACAATTATAAGAACATGCTATGAGAAACTCTATGCCAACAAATTTGACAATATGGAAGAAATGGATGCATTCCTAGAGACATATAAACTACCACAACTGAACCAGGAAGAAAGAGAAAACTTGAACAGACCCATAACCAGTAAAGAGATTGAAACAATCATCAAAAATCTCCAAACAAACAAAAGCCCAGGGCCAGATGGCTTCCCGGGGGAATTCTACCAAACATTTAAAGAAGAACTAATTCCTATTCTCCTGAAACTGTTCCAAAAAATAGAAATGGAAGGAAAACTTCCAAACTCATTTTATGAGGCCAGCATCACCTTGATTCCAAAACCAGACAAGGATCCCATCAAAAAAGAGAGCTATAGACCAATATCCTTGATGAACACAGATGCGAAAATTCTCACCAAAATACTAGCCAATAGGATCCAACAGTACATTAAAAGGATTATTCACCACGACCAAGTGGGATTTATTCCAGGGCTGCAAGGTTGGTTCAACATCCACAAATCAACCAATGTGATACAACACATTAATAAAAGAAAGAACAAGAACCATGTGATACTCTCAATAGATGCTGAAAAAGCATTTGACAAAGTACAGCATCCCTTCCTAATCAAAACTCTTCAAAGTGTAGGAATAGAGGGCACATACCTCAATATTATCAAAGCCATCTATGAAAAACCCACCGCAAATATAATTCTCAATGGAGAAAAACTGAAAGCTTTTCCGCTAAGGTCAGGAACACGGCAGGGATGTCCATTATCACCACTGCTATTCAACATAGGACTAGAAATCCTATCCTCAGCAATCAGACAACAAAAGGAAATTAAAGGCATCCAAATCGGCAAAGAAGAAGTGAAACTAACACTCTTCACAGATGATAGGATACTATATGTGGAAAACCAAGAAGACTCCACTCCAAAACTGTTAGAACTTATACAGGAATTCAGTAAAGTGTCAGGATATAAAATCAATGCACAGAAATCAGTTGCATTTCTCTACACCAACAGCAAGACAGAAGAAAGAGAAATTAAGGAGTCAATCCCATTTACAATTGCACCCAAAACCATAAGATACCTAGGAATAAACCTAACCAAAGAGGCACAGAATCTATACTCAGAAAACTATAAAGTACTCATGAAAGAAATTGAGGAAGACACAAAGAAATGGAAAAATGTTCCATGCTCATGGATTCGAAGAACAAATATTGTGAAAATGTCTATGCTACCTAAAACAATCAACATATTTAATGCAATTCCTATCAAAATACCATCCATTTTTTTTCAAAGAAATGGAATAAATAGTCCTAAAATTTATATGGAACCAGAAAAGACCTCAAATAGCCAAAGGAATATTGAAAAAGCCAAAGTTGGTGGCATCACAATTCTGGATTTCAAGCTCTATTATAAAGCTGTCATCATCAATACAGAATGGTACTAGCACAAAAACAGACACATAGATCAATGGAACAGAATAGAGAGCCCAGAAATAGACCCTCAACACTATGGTCAACTAATCTTCGACAAAGCAGGAAAGAATGTCCAATGGAAAAAAGACAGCCTCTTCAATAAATGGTGTTGGGAAAATTAGACAGCCACATGCAGAAAAATGAAATTGGACCATTTCCTTACACCACACACGAAAATAGACTTAACATGGATGAAGGACCTCAATGTGAGAAAGGAATCCATCAAAATCCTTGAGGAGAACACAGGCAGCAACCTCTTCGGTGTCAGCCGCAGCAACATCTTCCTAGGAACATCACCAAAGGCAAGGGATGCAAGGGCAAAAATGAACTATTGGGATTTTATCAAGATCAGAAGCTTTTGCACAGCAAAGGAAACAGTTAACAAAACCAAAAGACAACTGACAGAATGGGAGAAGTTATTTGCAAACAACATATCAGATAAAGGGCTAGTGTCCAAAATCTATAAAGAACAAACTCAACACTCAAAGAACAAATAATCCAATCAGGATATGGGCAGAAGACGTGAACAGATATTTCTGCAAAGAAGACATCCAGATGGCCAACAGACACATGAAAAAGTGCTCCATATCACTCGGCATCAGGGAAATACAAATCAAAACCACAATGAGATACCACCTCACACCAGTCAGAATGGCTAAAATCAACAAGTCAGGAAATGACAGATGCTGGCGAGGATGCGGAGAAAGGGGAACCCTCCTACACTGTTGGTGGGAATGCAAGCTGGTGCAACCACTCTGGAAAACAGCATGGAGGTTCCTCAAAAAGTTGAAAATAGAGCTACCCTATGACCCAGCAATTGCACTACTGGGTATTTACCCTAAAGATACAAACATAGTGATCCGAAGGGGCACATGCACCCAAATTTTTATAGCAGCAATATCTACAATAGCAAACTATGGAAAGAACCTAGATGTCCATCAACAGATGAATGGATCAAGAAGATGTGGTATATATACACAATGGAATACTATGCAGCCATCAAAAGAAATGAAATCTTGCCATTTGCAACAACGTGGATGGAACTGGAGGGTATCATGCTTAGCAAAATAAGTCAATTGGAGAAAGACAACTACCATATGATCTCCCTGATATGAGGAAGTGGAGATGCAACATGGGGGAGTTAAGGGGGTAGGAGAAGAGCAAATGAAACAGGATGGGACTGGGAGGGAGACAAACCATAAGTGACTCTTAATCTCACAAAACAAACTGAGGGTTGCTAGGGGGAGAGGGGTTGGGAGAAGGGGGTTGGGGTTATGGACATTGGGGAAGGTATGTGCTATGGTGAGTGCTGTGAAGTGTATAAACCTGGCGATTCACAGACCTGTACCCCTAGGGATAAAAATATATTATATGTTTATAAAAGATTTTAAAAATTTTTTTAAAAACCAAAAAAAAATAAAATAAAATCTTTTTTCTTTCCAAAAAAAAAAAAGATCTGGATCACAAAGAAAAGTGATGAAAATAACTAAAACTGGAAAAAAAATGAAGTTCTGATACATGTTACAACAGGGATTATAACCTTGAAAACATTATGCTAAGTGAAAGAAACCAGACAGAAAAGACCACATATAGTATGATTCCATTTAAATGAAATATCCAAATAGGCAAATCCATAGGCACAGAAAGTAACTTAGTGTTTACCAGGCACTGGACAAGGGGATGATGGGAAGTCATTGGTAATGGTTATGAGGTTTCTTTAGGAATGGTGGAAATGTTAGAGAATTAGATATTAAACAGTTGAACCATTTTGTGAATATACTAAACACACATATACACGCACACATTGAATTTTACACTTCAAATCAATGACTCATGTATGTGAATTACATCACAATTTTTACAAAAAGACTAGAACTTGACACATCATTCCAAGAGTTTGCTCCTAAGACAAGTAACAGGTAGAGAGCAGATCAAGATCAAGAACAGAACTTTTTGGAAGATGAGGAAAATCAGAAATAAGCAGTAGGAGGCTGACCCGCCATAATTTTTTAGGTGAGCAGCAGGGGGAGCCCTTGATAGCAAAGAAAATTACAAAAATAATATTTATGTTTCTAATCATAAAGTTAATACATTCTTTCAGCAGAAAATCTGGGGAAGTACCAAATAAAGATAATTTTTTAAATCACCATTAATTCCACTATCCTGAGAGACACTAACACTTTATTTGTGCAAATCCTTCCAGTCTTTTTTCTGTTTGTACTTCTGTATATATACATATATATAACCAAACGCATTTTTTTAATAGAAGGTAAAAGCATATTGCATGTGTAGCTTTGAATCCTATTTATTTCACTTTACATTAATTTTTTACATTTTTCTGGTCTTAAATATTTTTGAAAACATAATTCTTATTGCCTAGAGATGAATTATAATAAAATAAACCTACTTTTGAATTTTTTTTCTGTTATAACACTGCAGTAAACATCCTTGTACCTAGATCTTTAAACTCCTTGAAAATTTTCTAAGGAGAGATTCCTAGAAGAGGAATTATCATGTAAAATATTACCCATGGCTTTAAGTCTTTGGATATACACTGCCACATTTCCAACCAGAAAAATTCAAATATCTTTACATTTCCCCTGAACAGTGTATAATACGTTTTTTCCTGAAGTTTCTTCTAAATATGTAATCATCTGTTTCATTGTTTAAAACATTTGCCAATTTAATAGACAGAGTTGGGGTCTTCCTTTAATTAATTATTTTTAAATAGTTATAATTTACATATGGTAGAATTCCTCCTTTTTAGGACATAGTTCTATGAATTTTGACAAACATATACAATCAAATAACCGCCACCTCAAACAAGACCGGTTATTTCTAATATTGAGAAATTATGTGCTTCTTGAAATCAGTCTCCTTATTCTTACTCTCAACCCCTGGGCACCTCTGAACGTTTTCTGTCCCTATATGTTCTCCATAGCATTTTTATTTCTCAAGCTTCCAAATGGAACTAAAGCCAGCCATTAGCAACTAGCAACTAGCTGCTGCTGTTTCTAATGTCCTCCGCTGCTCCTTCAAAAGCCATGTTTTCTTTGCTGACAACCAACAGATCAGTCTCCATGTCAGCAAACCTGAACTCCAGCTCCAGACACAGGGAAATTCCTCCCGTGAAACTTGGCCTGACTTCAGTCGGGCGGACATGCCCAGGCAAGCCTGACAAGGTAGAGGAGCCAGCAGGAAGGGCGGCCCCCATGGCATGGAGTACCAATGACACACGTATGTGCATGTGTGTGGGGGGGTATGCACACACACAGGCATCGCAGAGTCCCAACATATTTTTACAGGTTTTATACATCTCCAGTGTCAGTAACACACTGGAGAGGAGATAAGCCAGCAAATTCTGAGAAATGATCCTCTCTGAACCTTTCCTCTCTACTCTGACTGCTGAATAGTGTGAGCGTGTGGTCTGCGGGCAAGGACTGGAAGGTCTGGGGAGGGATGGCCCCTACTGAGTCAAAATGCAACATCAACACCTTGGGGGAGATCCAAGGCCTGAGAACAAATTTCAGAAACATATAAGGCGCCAAAGAAATGTGCCTTTAAGCATAAGGTCTGGAGCAGCTAGGAAGGTTTCTCATTTTCATCATTTCTTTTTTTTTTTTTTTTTTTTTAAATTTTTTATTTTTTATAAACATATATTTTTTATATACATATATTTTTATCCCCAGGTCTGTGAATCACCAGGTTTACACACTTCACAGCACTCACCAAATCACATACCCTCCCCAATGTCCATAATCCCACCCCCTTCTCCCCAACCCCCTCCCCCCGGCAACCCTCAGTTTGTTTTGTGAGATTAAGAGTCATTTATGGTTTGTCTCCCTCCCAATCCCATCTTGTTTCATTTATTCTTCTACCCACTTAAGCCTCCATGTTGCATCACCACTTCCTCATATCAGGGAGATCATATGATAGTTGTCTTTCTCTGCTTGACTTATTTCGCTAAGCATGATACGCTCTAGTTCCATCCACGTTGTTGCAAATGGCAAGATTTCATTTCTTTTGATGGCTGCATAGTATTCCATTGTGTATATATACCACATCTTCTTGATCCATTCATCTGTTGATGGACATCTAGGTTCTTTCCATAGTTTGGCTATTGTGGACATTGCTGCTATAAACATTCGGGTGCATGTGTCCCTTTGGATCACTACATTTGTATCTTTAGGGTAAATACCCAGTAGTGCAATTGCTGGGTCATAGGGCAGTTCTATTTTCAACATTTTGAGGAACCTCCATGCTGTTTTCCAGAGTGGCTGCACCAGCTTGCATTCCCACCAACAGTGTAGGAGGGTTCCCCTTTCTCCGCATCCTCGCCAGCATCTGTCATTTCCTGACTTGTTGATTTTAGCCATTCTGACTGGTGTGAGGTGATATCGCATTGTGGTTTTGATTTGTATTTCCCTGATGCCGAGTGATATGGAGCACTTTTTCATGTGTCTGTTCGCCATCTGGATGTCTTCTTTGCAGAAATGTCTGTTCATGTCTTCTGCCCATTTCTTGATTGGATTATTTGTTCTTTGGGTGTTGAGTTTGCTAAGTTCTTCATTTTCATCATTTCTTTTAACATCCATGTTCTCCCGTGATCCCTCTCTTCCCGCTGCCACACATACATGGCGTGGGCCACTTTCCTGGTTCGCTTAAATACTGTTGTAAAGAAACCTATCTGTGGTTTTATGTTACCCCGTCGGAGTGCTGTCTGTGAATACAGAACATAAAAGGGGATAAATTGCCTAACTTAATCTACCCTTGAGGCTTGCCACATTGAAAAGATAGAGCACGGAACTCGGGTCTGCCCTGGAACAGCTGGAAGACCAAGAGATTGCAGTGTTTAAGGAAAACTCTGAGTCTCACCCGATGCAGAAAACTCTCCGAACTACCGCTGTACCTATATAGAACATTTTATCTTTGTCAAGGCCCCTCAACATGTATGATTAATAACGAGTCCTGGAAGAACATTTGTAGCTCTTATCAATTCTTATCCTGGAGACAAGTGAGAAAGAAGGTGGGAGAACAGGGCATTTGGTCAGCTTAAATTCAAACCCACAGACACGCAGACTTCATAATCCGCCTTGGTCTGGAGTGGATCACTAAAGGCTACTACCTCAAGCACAAAATACCTGAACTGCATGTCACACAAAGAAGTTGCCTTATTTATCTCATGAGTTTTGTTTTGTTTTGTTTTGTTTTGTTTCTCTTACTATGCCCTGGTTACTGGTTTATCAATTAGACATTTATTTAGCAGTCCACATAGAGCGGGGCACGACATCTTTTTGGTTTTTTGTTTTTTGTTTTTTTTAAAAACCTGCATAAGGAAAAGTTAAAATGGAGAACCTTCTTACTGGCTAACTTGGTCCTTCATTGAGAAAGGCTCCTGCCACTTCACTTAGTCCAGCTTTCCCGAAGTGGGTGCCATGAGGGCTCCTGGTTTGCCAATCACTAATTTAAATGGTGTTTCACTGCATCTACACCAGGTCTGTCTCTCTGCCTCTCTACACACAGGTCTGCTGTTTGTGGCTGGCACTGTGGACTCACTTGAATCTGTGGCTCGACCTACAGGAACAAATTGCAGCGCTGGAAGGAAACGATGGACATTTTCATCACCAGCCTTCTCACAGGTACCTACTAAGCCCTGGGCTACAAATGTTCACCAGTAGGAGAAAGGCTCTGGTTCACGGTGCCATGAGATTCCAGTGATGCCTTGGGCATCGCCTGCCAGTCCCCAGCCATCTCCCATGTGCAATGTGCCAGCCTGGTGATGCTGAGTCGACATCATGATGAATAACCAAGTCTCTTCCCACGAGAGTTCTGGAGCCGTCCGTACTCTGTCTTCTCCTGGGCTCCAGCTTAGTATGGTCTAGGTGAGGGAGTCAGGGCGAGCAGACCAGGGGCTGCTGCTGGTTGATAATGGTAATGAGTCAAATGCGGCATTTGCTTCATAGTGGCTCCCCTCTACACATCCTCCAAATCATCAGACCTCCCCATACACAGAAGCAGACGTGCACTAAGATCAGCTACTTTCTGGAGAAAACGAGGAGATAATAACAAATATCAAAATGTACGTTAAAGTAACATTTGTCCCTCTATCAGGCCTTGCGCTAAGTACTTTACACTCATTATTTCACACAATCCTCCCAAGAACCCTATACAGACTGATGTTGCTGCTGCCCCATTTTGTAAGTGGGAAAACTGAGGCACAGAGGTTAAGAAACATACTCAGAGGAGCACATACTCAGTAAGTGACTGCATCGGAGTCCACGCCTAGTGTTGACCCCCAAGCCCATGCTCCGAACCAGAGTCCCTCTGCACCCTTTTCCAGTCTAGGAGCTCCATAAAGCATTCTGAGTACGAGAATAGTCACATGAGGTCGTGTGGAGTTTTGACGAGGAGACTCCAAGGGAGAGCCCAGCTCAGCAGGGACAGAGAACGTGGGTGTATCCCTCATGGCCTGCTGGGACCTCGTCTAGGTCCATTTGTTTTTATAACCACAGGTACTGCACAGTCATTTAAAAACATGTGCTGGCCAGGGCGGAACGTCTGATGGCAGCCACCGGCCGGGCGCTGGCAGCATTCACGGAGGGAGCAGATCGGGTGAATGTGGGTCAGCCCTTCCAGTGCAGAAGGGAAGGGAACATTAATTTTTAGTGAGAACGATGAGGAAAGCAGTTCTACAATGTTTTTTACAGAAATAGAAACCAGTGTAATAGAAGCCGGCACTCTACTACTTTAGAAAAAGAGCAGCGCAACAGGCAGGCAAGCCCTTAGCAGTGACCGCCAAGCTCGGAAACCGGTCAGATTTAGTTTGTTCCCCTAAAGAGGTGCAGACCCAAGCCACCAAAGGAAGGTAAGTGATAACACACAGGGCTGCAAGTCTGGGCCCCGGTCACCGCAGCAGACACGGCTGTGTCTCACAACTGCCACACAACTCCTAGGTCATGGCTCACAGGGCACATAGAAACAGTTCCTCCTCCGCCCTGGTCCCTGCCAACAAAGACCAAGCCAGCTGCAGGCAATCACCAGGCAACCGGCTTCTAACCCGGCCTCCAGAAACCAGTAAGTAGAGATAATGCTTGATTTTACTGTAAAGCCCTCCTGATTCTCCAGGGACCTGTCCCAGAGGGAGGACAAGGCTTTATGAGAAGCAGAGTCTGTCTCTCTGGCCCTAGAGTGTGTGCCCAGAGCTGGGGAGCCAGGCCTCTATGCTGAGCGACTGCTGCACCTAGTGGTGCACTGTGCAGACTTCCTCAGCATCTGGAACTTTCTACTCGCCTGACCCCGTTATTACTGGCTCCTGCTTGATTTTAGGGACATTAACCTGCCATATGGGCCTTCTGGGGCCTTGCTGGTCAACTTGAGCTTACAGCCTTAGAAGAATGCTTTGTGGGTTTGCCTTTCTCATGTTTTTTTTCTTTCTCTTTTTTTTTTTTTTTTTTTTTTTTTGCCATTTTCTTTCCCTCCTTCCCCAGACTTCCCTCCACCTGGCTGGAGCACAGGATTTTAGCTTTTCTTAGGATCACTTTACCAGCTGGCCAGCCATGACCTGAGAATATGTGGTAAGAGCCTGCTTGCAGGTCACAGATTCAGATCTGGGAAAAGTGCCCAGGCTGTCCCCTCTCACTATCAACAGGTCTTGCTCATTTCTTTTCTTTAAGAAGCAGCAACACTTCTGTACAATCACAAGGGTGGAAACCAAAGCCCAACTTATTTTATTTATTTATTTATTTGACAGAGAGAGAGAGAGAGATCACAAGTAAGCAGAGAGGTATGCAGAGAGAGGGGGGAAGCAGGCTTTCTGCAGAGCAGAGAGTCCAATGCGGGGCTCGATCCCAGGACCCTCAGATCATGACCTGAGCTGAAGGCAGAGGCTTTAACCCACTGAGCCACCCAGGCTCCCAGCCCGACTTATTTGAAGCACACTTCTCTGTATGGTTGCTTGTCCTTGCTGCCCAGCCTGTGAACTCCAGCTCCACTCTGTGCTTTTAAACATAACTAGTGCTGGCCCCCCACCCCCACCTACAGCTAGAAGATGCTTACCAGGACAAGTGGATTCAAGCACAAATTACACACGTGCTTGAACACACGAGTGAGCACATGCGTGCTCTTCACCAGTTCCCGTGGCTGGCTTCTGTGGCCAGCTGCACTACTACACAGGGACCTGCTGTAAGCAACAAGGAGAAGGTTTTATGAAAAGGGTCATGTTCTACCATGGAAAACTTGCTCTTACGGATTATTTCTACTGCAGAAAGAATTAGGGATATGGTTGAAACGTGTTTTGGCTCAGAATCAAAAAGCAAAGTTTTATGTCCTTTTAGCTTCAAGCTTCTTAAAGATCTTTCTTGCACAATCACACCTTGTAGAACTTTGGTGAGGCTCATATCGCATGAGGAAATGTGTGAGAGATTGCTTTGTAAACTGGAAAACACCACTAATAAAAGAAGCCATTGTTGTCGTGCCTTTGTTCTGAGGCAGGAGAACCAAGGCCTAGAGAAGAAAAGTAAGAGTTAGAAATTACCCCGTCTCAGCTGCTGGGAGACTAAGTTGGGCCCCTGTGGGTCCTTCCCTGGTGTTTGTCCTGGAACATGCCGCTGGAAGGGGTGGGGACTCAGGCCATGCTGCTCTCATTAGTGATAAAACGGCCAATTCACAATCAGCTGTGCTAGAACTCAGCCCACAGTATTTGCCTGAAGCCTGACTCTCATGGCTAGCCCTCCACTCATTGGAGACAGAGAGCAGTGTTAAGACCATGGACCATGGGACCAGGCTGCTGCTTGGGGGGCAGTTTATCTCTGTGTCCCCCTAACTTGGTAACTTGAAGCAAGTGACATGACTGACCTATCTGTGCTTAGTTTACTCAAACATAAAATGGCAATAAAAACACTTACCCATTTCCTACAGTTTTAAAAATAAAAGGAATAATACATGATAAGTACTTTGGATATTTTCTGATGTGTAGTAAGCTCAGTGTAACTATTAGTCCTTTCCAATAAAATATTCTATTCTAATGAGGGCGCCTGGGTGACTCAGTCGGTTAAGCATCTGCCTTCAGTTCAGGTCATGATCCCAGGGTCCTGGGATCAAGTCCCACGTTGAGCTCTCTGCTCAGTGGGAGTCTGCTTCTCCCTCTCCCTGCTGTTCCTGCTGCTTGTACTCTCTCTCTCTCTCTCTCACTCAAATAAATAAATAAAGTCTAAAAAAATAAAATAAAATAAAAAATGAAGTGCGTGTGTGAGCGCCTGAGTGATGCAGCCGATTAAGCATCCAACTCTCGATTTTGGCTCGGGTCATGATGTCAGGATCATGAGATTGAGCCCTGAGTCGGGCTCTGTGCGCATGGAATCTGGTTGAGATTCTCTCTCTCCCTCTGCCCCTCATCCACTCATGTGCTCACACACATGCTCTCTCTCTCTCAAAATAAGTGCATAAAAATCTTTTTTAAAAATGTTCTAAATTGTGGGAAGAGATGGAAAGAGGCGGATTTTCTTTTAGGCATCATGGAGAATGGAGTTTGATGTGGCTTCAGGAAATCCAATCTCCCCTCAACCTCTAGTATACAGTGTTGGGACATGCCTAGATGGCTTAGACAATGGGCTCCAGTGGAACTAAAATGATAAGCATGTGCATGTGGATGCCTGGAGATGGAATGATGACTTCTCCTCCCCCTGGGGGAGCTTAAGACTAGATGTAGACAGTTGTGACTAAATCCAGCCTCCTCTGCCAACTGCTGGATGACTATAGACCCTTGGCTTACCTCCCAGGGCCTCACTTCCTAGACTTTGCAGTGGGAGAGCAGTAGTACCAAGGTCATGGGATTTTTGTTTGGAGCAGTAGTGCACATAGTAAGTAGACTAGTGCACATAGTCAATTCACAATAGATTTTGGCTCTTCTCATTATTATACCACCATTCACCACTCCGTGCCTTTGTGATTCAGAGTTTCGAGAAATTACATAAATTACTCTTTGGGGGTCAAAGTAGAAGAGCACAAGAGCCAGATAACTGTAACCTGACATCCTATTTTCTGTTGACGATAAGGACAGGAAATGCCACATCATCATAACCAGGCTGTTCATTCATACAGTGTGACCATATCTGTAATCACCGATTCATGTCAAACGCTTTGTGAATTACAGTGAGTTGTTCATGAAAGGCCAATCCCCCTTAGACATCCCTTAAGTTTCCTTGACAAACCAACCTAGTAGACATGGGGGAGACTCATCTTTGTTTTCAACATCAGGTCTGGAGGATACGAGGGACCAAACCAATGTCTACTGATTCTAGTCACTGTAAAGTGCCACTTTCAGTTTTGCTGCGGTTTGGCCCACCTTCGTCTTTGAGAATTGCTCATCAGAATATTTGAGCAAACTCACAAATGACAAGAACTGAAAATGCCAAGTGATTTTAATTTTTTAAAATAGCTCCATGGGGCTGGTGACCTTAGTCAGGTTGGCCATCAAGTTTTGGATCTGGCAAGAAAAGTCATAAAGTGAGTCAAACGAACAATGTGGAAAGGATGAGACAGCATTTTTGTTTGTTTGTTTGTTTTTTGTTTTTTGCTTTTTGTTTTTTCTTCTAGCTTCTTTAGCATCAGGGCTGCCCCAGCAGACAGGGTATTTGATTTTGGCATGCTGTGAGGGTCCCTGGAGAATGCTGGAAAGCAGAATGGGCTGCCAGAGGCAAAAGGCTGGTATCAGTAAAGTTTGCACAAGATTTAATAGTACTGGAACATACCCGCCCATTCCACTTCTCCAGTCTGATAATCCAGGACAATTAAGGGAAAGAGCCGAGATTTTGGTGGCTTTTAGCATTTTTAAAGTTTCATCTGGGCAAACACAGAAATGTCCATCAATGTTATCCAGACCTTACCACTGTTTATTTTTGAGACTCCAAGATTAAACTCAAGACTGGCCTAGCACAGCAGATATTTTTGCCTTTGCCTGAGAGAAGACAAAAACGTGAGAAGAAAGAGGGTCTCTGGAGAGGCTGGATTTCTTTGAGTATCCTCTGAAGATTGTCAAGCATCAGACAACAGGACCTAAACCCTGACATTCTAAACCAAGCTATTTCCTTCACAATGACATGTTAATGTAAAGAGGGCAAACGTTTTATGCCTTATTAAGAGAATTATTCAAGCCCAGGAAATAGGAGGGTTAAATGACTTACTTTCCTAAACATACTGCAACGAGAAAGAAGATTTTAGATATCACGCAAAAAATGTAGCAAAATGTGCTGAGTTGGCCCATTCCATTCCATTGAATTGTTCTGCAATTATGGTCATCCCCAATGCCCCAGAAAAATAAAGTACATGATGAAACTCCCATCTAAGGATATCAACTGCTATGGTACTAAATAAACGACACATCCCATTTTAAAGCCATCTAAAAGTATATCAGAAGAGGCTGTGCTGAACAGGGACTATAATTTTAACATCATTTGCTGTACACTTTAACTTGAAGCGAAATGTTGCAAAGTTAAATCAATTTTATTTGATCTCACGGGGGAATTTACACTCTTTCATTTGGGATGGATGGACCCCTTGGCACAGTGTAGAATTTATTAAGACTCCTGTCCCACAGGAACAGTTAACTCTTTGATCCTAGCACACTCCCTCCTCCTAGAAGAGTTATTTAAAAGTTACACGTCCCCGCAAGCCCAGCAGGCACAGACACACAATTCCCCTTTCTCTCTTTTTCTGTCTCTCCTTCCCTGAAGTTTCTTAAGCAGTCCCTTCAGTTCTAGTTTTCTTTTTCTAAATTTAAAAATGTGGCTTCTGGCTATAAAAGTCTCCCCCACCTTTAGCAGCCCCCCATCCCCTGGGGCTGTTATTGGCATGATGTGTAAATTAACTGGAGTCACTTAGAGCCCTCAGTTAGCTTTTAGTCAAACATTAGCAGCAATGTTTACTCTTGTGTAATCTTCAGTTGTTACTTAATTTAATGCCCGTCAGCATTTTTTTTTTTTTTAAACATGTTCAGCAAACCCTTGGCACAGACTGTTGGGTTTCTTTCCTCTTCCCTTCCTCCACCATGACCCAAAAATCAAGCTCAACTGAATCTGAGCAAAGGCTTTCTAATATTTTTAATTAGCTAATGCCGCTTGCTCTCTTCTGAAGGAAATAAGAGTTTGCTTTCTATAGCAATCCAACTACATTCTACTCAGAAGCCCTTGCTTTGCAACCCCCATCCCACCTTACATCAAAGAGGGTGAACTATAAATTGTATAGTTTTTGTTTCTTGTTCCTCTGGCAGTTATTTGTGAGTGATGTAAGATGGGAAGCATCCTCAAACTCACATTTGGAAAAGGATGGTGTGGCCCCCTGAGAAAAGTCCATTGAAAACTAACTTTGAAGGTCTGCCCAGTGGTGAGCTAAAAGCTGAACATATCACATCATAATTCATGCACAACTTTGTATCTTTTGAACCTTCTTCCTTAGCTGCCACCACCTCTAAAGTAAATAAATAGAACCCTGGCCATTCTATGGTGTTCTGAAGTGCTCTTCTCCTAATGTGAAATCCATCTCTGTCCAGCAGGAGAACGTCTCTAAGGCTATCATAAAGGCAGAAGGAAATACTGACTTCACGTGGAAAAGGGAGGCTCAGCTTCAGGAGGGAAGCACATTATTAAGGGAAAAAGAATGTAGGGAAAAAATTACTAGACTACCTTTAAAAGATGCAAAGAGCAGCTCCTTCCTATGTTGCTGCTCTCCGTTTCCATGCGTTCTGTACCAGAAAAGGCCTTCTTCGGTCCAGAGGCTCTTGTTAGTAATATCATGCTCTATAAAAAATCTGGGTCTTAGTGCCAAGAAGATAATGTTACCTGGAAAGCCTCCTGCTTGTTTGGGAAATGTGATCAAAAGAATGCATACACCTAAAAAGGAAAAAAGGACCCTGAGTCAGCCAATTGGGACCCTGAGTCCCAATTCCATATCCCATCCTTTCTCCCCTTTCCCCCCAAACCTTGACTTTCACGTGTCATTGTGTCTCAGCTGTAGCTCTGTTTCTTGGTGATTAGAAATCAGGAATCTCTTCCTTACACCACAAGGAAAGGTCCAATTGCTAAAAATCCTAAATGTGGGGGGAGATCCCTACTAAGTCTCACAAACAGCCCTCTAAGAAGAACCTTGAGGATACATGGGACAGGAAGAAAAAGAAACGTAGAGAAACTGGTGCCTGAGGCTTTATCCAATGGCTGCAGATGATCAAACGCCAAAGGATGCACTTTTGCTCTCTCAGATAGGAAGGGAATTCCTGGACTGGATCCACGTAGAGTACATTGCTGGATTTCTAGGAAAGCATCACCGAAGGGCTGAATTATTTGCTATTAACTCAAGCTGCAGCTGTCCTGGGGGTCGACATATCTGTCTGAACTCATGTTACAAGTGCACACTGGGGGCCCATGGTTGGGGGCTGGTGTCACTGTGGGTGATCTCCAAAGCAGCCTGGGAGACACAGGCATCCCTGTTACTGACCACCAGCTCCCTACCCTCCCTCATGCCTACCTCTGGGACATCAACTACCAGGCTCCCAAATGCAGCTGTGGAGCTACACAAATGATGAAACTTCTATAATTTTCTTGAATCACCTGGAACGTGTCCATAGCACAGGGCTACATACTGACAAGGGCTCTTAAGGCTTAAGAACTCACTCCCAGATAGCAGCTCCTCTACACAAGGAAACTCGCCCCCATCCCTAGGGTGTCCCAAAAAGGAGCACTGCTATAGACTCAGCTCCTACCTTTGCTATGCCCACTGCTAAGTGACCCCTCCGCCCCCTTTGGCACACAAGGTCTGTGCTTCCATTTGCTTTTCAGCACTTTTTTCAACTCCCTCTTCAGTTTCTCTTTCTGGTGTCCCCTTAATCCAACTTGTTCATTTAATAATGAATCGCTCAGTTCTCATGGAGTGGTGTGTGCCTTTACAGCTCCTCAGAGGAGATCACTTGACAAATATAAAATGGAAATTTTTTAGACAAATGTTCCATTTAATTTGAGGTGTCAGCCATAATGATCAACAACAATAAATCCGTTTCTTTTCCGTTAGCTAATCGCATGTGCGTATGTGTGTGTATGTGTGTGTGTGTGTGTGTGTGTGCGTGCTGTGTGACACTCTCTTCCTCTCTTTCTGCAGCATGGCCACTTGCACATTTGTTCACTGCCCCGCTTTCTAGGCTCCCCCAGGTCTGCTGCTCTAGTCAATGAGAAATCAAACAAATTGGCTGAGTTAAGCCATTTCCACCAGTTCATGAAGGGAAAGCTTTGGGCACATTCCCAAAAGGCCGGGCATGTGAGTCAGGGAGGCTGACTTGCAAACCTCCCCCCACACTCAGGGTTTACTCTGTTTATTCTGTCAACCCTGTTTATTCTTTCAACTCTGGTTTCTCAGCAGAATAACTCATCACACTACACCCAGATTGTGGGGACACATAGGAAATATCCAGAAAGAACCAGAGAGAGCACAATCCTGCTGATTCATTCACTAAGCCATTTGTTAGCAAGCTGGTTTGGGGTTTCTCTTTTCCACAATATTTCAACACTTATGGAATTAAAACTGCCAGCTGTTCTCATCTTTAAACAAAATACCCTGAATAATTGGGAATTTAAAATAAGTTTCACTGTTAAAGTCTCTTTCAGAAACATGTCCGACCAACGTAATCAGTTAATGAAGTAACTTGGAAACCCAGACCATGCAAAAGAGACGTGTAAAACGTGAAGAACAGAGTCAGTCAGCACTTGGGAAACACTCGACAATGCACACCTGGTTTCCTAAGGTTTAAAATGTATAATCAAATGACACGTAAGTTCTGAGATATCATGGCCCCGAATGAGAATTTACAAGAGGCTATCAAAAAAACAAATGATGTGGTGCAGCAGGGAGGCTGTGGAATCAAGCAGAACTGGATTCCAATCCATTTCTGTGCTTTGCTGTACAACCTGGAACAAATGGCACGTCTTTACTAACCTCAGTGCTCTCATCTCTAAAGTGGGAATCACAAGAGTCATCCCCCAATTCAGTGGGTCGGTGTGGGGATTCAAATTAGGAAATGTATGTAAAACACTCAACTCACCACAGTTTCTAGGTCATAGTAAGCACTTCCTAAATGAAAACTACTACGCACTCCTGTCTCACAGTTAATGTCTTTTAAAAAATCGTAAATTTAATTTTCGAACTTAGGAAATAATGAAGACATCACTGGGAAAGTATCTGACTCCCAAACCAAATAATGGGGCAACTTGGAAATCCAGACCACTTGGAACAGATTTGTTAAAGTGCCAGCGACAGGAATCCTACCCAGGTGATGATCAGTAAACATTTATTGATACTGACCATGTTTTCTTCAGGTTTAAAATAAAACATCTGGAAGATTTACAGGATCACTTGGGGTTCTTCCTGAAATATTACGATATCAATGTAAGAATTCAAAACACCACAACTCTGGGGCACCTGGGTGGCTCAGTTGGTTAAGTGTCTGCCTTCAGCTCAGGTCATGATTCCGGGTTCCTGGGATTGAGCCTCACATCACGCTCCTTGCTTGACAGGGAGCCTGCCTCTCCCTTTTTCTCTGCCCCCACCCCTGGCTCACATTCTCTCTCTCTCTTTCTCAAATAAATAAATAAAATATTAAAAAAAATAAAAATAAAACAACCACAAAAAACAACAATAACAACAACAAATGTTGTTGTTCTAATTTTGTTCAAAGATTGAAATCGTCCTAAACACAAGTATTGCATGTAAAGCAGAGGTTCATAAAATTGTAAAACCAGGATTAAGAAAGATTTTCCAGAAATAGGTGGTAGCCTCATCAACTTCAGTGGAGAAATTTCTTCATCTGTCACCCCATTGACGAAACAGGGAAAAAATCACATGCCAGGGAGGTATCTTTGTAGTCCTAGGGTGAGACCACCAACCTTTCCATTTAGCCAAATTTAGTTCCATTTAGAATGAAACACTGGCTGACTAAAGAATTCAGAGACAAATTCAAACAGATCATTACACAGAGGGGAGCTCCCACACATAGAGAAAACTGAAGAAGGCAATAGTTTAAAATTTTTCTTTAAATTTTTCAAAGAGGAGTTTGCAGTGTGGCAATGATTAACCTGTATGGGAGACTTTTAACAGAGTTGACTGAAGCATTGAAATACTCACTGAAAATACATAATTTGCTTTTCTAATCTTCCTTCAATTTTAGTCTAGAAATTACCATTTATCTTAGTATTCTCTCTGACATGGGGCAAAAGAAGCAACAAAATTTATAGAATTCAATAAAGCCCTGAATAGTTCATACTGCTCTCTCATCTAGGTATCAGATATTAGAAAGGAAGGCAACTAAGATATCACTTCCATCCTTGAGAGGAACTCCCTGACCTTTGGGGAAATGCTCTTAAATTGAGCCAGTTGCTTTTCACTAAATGTCATATAAATTGATTTCTAGAGTTCTTAAAATTCCATGCTCTGTGCTGTAGCTGTGCAGTGCAATAATACACACACACACACACCTAGGTAGAAAGAAAAAGGGGTTGAGTGTGTCTCTGGCTCGCTTTCTACAGTCACTTACACTTTGCCAAAACAGAGCAGAGTCATATAGTAAACCCTTAGCAAGAAAGGGGGCACATCTCCAAATTAGGGAGGTTTGGCTGCAGGTGGCTATGGAAATGCAGAGTTTAAGGAAACTTAGCTTTTTGTTTATTTTATTATCTTTCCTGAAACCTGTGAGCTTAGCCAGCCTTCCCACCCCGACTTTTGGGAAACACACCTTGAGGCCTCCCCAGCCTCCTGGCTCATGCTGCAGAGTTAAGTTGTGATGCACAGATATCTAGTAGTTCTGATTCAGTCTAAGTGTCAACATATAGATGTACCTTGCCCTCGTGTTAGATTAAAATGCTTGGACACACTTACAGGCTCAAGTGTTGTTGTATTGTTGACTAGTTTTCTTGAAAGAAAGAAAGAGAGAGAGAGAGAAAAAAAAGGAGAAGAAGAAGAGGAAAGAGAGAAAAGAAGAGATGGGAAGAGAAGGGAAGGGAAGGGAAGCCATTTTCTACCTAATCCTGGTATAGGGCTCATGCCTACTCTGCTGACACAATCAGGCTTCTCTATAGCTTGGCAAAAAAACTTCACTGAAATGAAAGAATGTTGTGATTTACACTGGCTGTTCTGGCCATTTCTGGATAGAAAATGTAACTTTTTTTAAGTTATAAATATGGCTCCCATATAAACATAACATGAGCCTGTGGCAAGGATTTAATTCATTAATGTGAGAACAAGCAAAATGGTGAATCCAGTGCAAAGAGAATTTGAGGAACTGAATATATAACAGAACTAGAGAACACATATCCAAGTAAGATTGCTAGGGTTGCCTGGGTTGCTTAGTTGGTTAAGCGTCTGCCTTCAGCTCAGGTTGTGATCCCAGAGCCCTGGGATCAAACCCCATACCGGGCTCCCTGCTAGGTGGGGCATCTGCTTCTTCCTCTGTCTCTCCCCTGGCTTGTTCACTCTCTCTCTCTCAAATAAATAAATAAAATCTTAAAAAACAAATAAATTTGCTAGATTATATAGAACATTGCTTAAGGTCACACACAGCAATAAAAGTGCAACCTTTTGGGTCATCTTTTCTACTAAATTGAAATCATTTGCATTGCATGGCTACTGAACAGAATTCTACCAATAAACATGTCACTTCCTAGAGTCTGAGCTTTAGTCAATAGCAAATAGTTTGTCAAATAAGGTGTATTCCCTCAGAGAATCAGTTAGTCCTTGGATGGGCCTGTTAGAAAATGTACCAGTAAGGCCATAAAAGAACATTCAGCCCTCCTTTTGCCTTTTTCAAGTAGATACTTCCTTAACATCAGTCAAGTACTTTTCGAGGAAAAGACGTCTCAGATAGTAAGACAACTAAGGCTTTGGGAAAGATTGTTGTGAAATATTCATAGAAAAGCACTGCCATTCAAACTGCTGAATCCTAAAAAATACAGAGTTGGGTCCATTGAGGCATGAATAGAATAAAATACAGCATATACACATAATGAATTATTCAGCCTTTAAAAGGAAGGAAATTCTGACACATGGTACCACACAGATGAACCTCGAGGACATTGTGCTCATTGAAATAAGTCAGTCACAAAAGATAAATAATTTATGATTCCACTTGTATGCATTATCTAGAATAGTCAAATTCATAGAAATCGAAAGAATGGTGGTTCTGAGGGGCTCGAAAACAGGGGGTGGGGAGTTGTCATGTAATAGTAGTAGAGTTTTAGTTTTGTGAGATGGAGAAGTTCTGGAGATTGTTTATACAAAAATGTGAATGTACATTACTCAACTATATACTTAGAAATGGTTAAGGTGGGAAATTTTATAAGTGGTTTTTCACCACAACAAAAAAATAATTTTTAAAAATTCCAGAGTTGATGTCACCCGAAAAGATACATGTTAGAAGGCCAGGGAGTGACTCTCACCAGAGTGAGACCAAAAGGTGGAGCATAGGTGGAGCATTATGACTTAACCTATGACACAAATGAAATAATTGCAAAGAAGCCAACCCAGCTATACTGGATTTCAGTCCACATCAGGGAAACAAGTAATGGAGCCAAGTCGGCTGTCTGAGCAGCTCATCCTGTCATGCCTGGGAAATCCAACAAGAGTGTGGGATCAGTTGTTCTGGCCCCAGCCTAAAGTAAAGAAGCCCCAAAGCTACAAAAGACTATCTGACTATCTGTCCTGTCTTTCCTTTCCTTTCCTTTTTTTTTTTTTATGGATTTGTCCTTCATTTAAAATCTCACTTCTTTTTTTCCTCCACCTTTTAAAAAATGTATTCAAAATGGCTCATAGACTTTAATGTAAAATACAAAACTATGAAACTTTTAGAAGACAACATACAAGAAAATCTATGCCATTTTCAGTTCCGCAATAAGTTATTTTTTTGTTTTTTGTTTGTATGTTTTCATATTCCCCTTTTTTCAGTTTTAATGAGATATAATATGCAAATAAAATTTATGTATATCTGAGGTGTACAACTTGATGTTTCCATAATCCAACTCATTCCCATCCCATCACCTCACATTGTGACCATTTTCTTTGTGTGTGTGTATGTGTGTGTGTGTGAGAGAGAGATAACACCTGACTTTTGCCCTCTTAGCAAATTTCAAGTAATAATACAGCGTTATTGGTGCGCCTGGGTAGCTCAGCGGGTTAAAGCCTCTGCCTTCGGCTCGGGTCATGATCCCAGGGTCCTGGGATCGAGCCCCACATTGGGGCTCTCTGCTCCGCAGGGAGTCTGTTTCCTCCTCTCTCTTTCTGCCTCTGTGCCTTCTTGTGATTTTTGTCTGTCAAGTAAATAAATTTAAAAAAATATATATCTTAAAAAAAAATACAGCATTATTAACTATAGCTGCCATGCTGTACATTAGCTCTCCAGAACTTACTGAGTCTGCATTACTGAAAATTTTGAATAAATACTAAGAGGACTTCCTCCCACCACTGGCACTATTTTTAACTTTCCTTACAGCCCCTCCCCCTTAAGAGTTAAATGAGAAAAATTTCAACCTAATGCTCACTAAACATTGGGAACTAGCTCTCTGATGATTACATTTGCATCTCTTCTCAACTGCCCACACACTTTTTGTCAGATCCTTGTAAAACTAAGCCTCTTGCAAAAAGTATGAAACAAGGGCACCTGAGTGGCTTAGTGGGTTAAAGCCTCTGCCTTTAGCTCAGGTCATGGTCCCAGGGTTCTGGGATCGAGCCCCTATCAGGCTTTCTGCTCAGCAGGGAGACTGCTTCCTCCTCTCTCTCTGTCTGCCTTTCTACCTACTTGTGATCTCTCTCTGTCAAATAAATAAAAAAAAATCTTTTTTTTTAAAAAGTATGAAACAAATTATTTTTCTTGTGACTTCCTTGGAGCTGGTCTACACACTCCAGCAGAATGTGAAAGCCCTCATGTAAGAAGCTTTGCCACATACATACTACGTATTTTTATTCCCTCATAAACTTGATTTATCTTCTCAATAGAGTAATTTTGTCTCTACTTTTTTCTTTCTTTTTCCCTGACCAATAGATACTTTCTTTAATTCTTATGGTAGATTGACATGATGCCATGGAATGACAACAAAGATAGAATATGAAACCCAACTGTATTTGAAAATCTAAGTTCATCCTCAAGACAGAGGATACAACTGAGGCTGCCTCCAGTGGGCAGTGTCCTTCAATGCCTTATATAATGCTCATAGCCAGAGTATTTTACCACCTGCTCACTGAGTTTTCAGCGTTATAAAAATTAAGAAAATTCATTCACGTGAAAAAACATTTAACTAGCCCTAATGCTCAGCACTAAACTAAGAACAAAACCCAACAACGTCTACAAACACTTTTTTTCCCATTATACTTTTCACTGTTTAAATGAGCATTTCCATGGAACAAACTGCTGTCAAAAACCAATGCTCCTTAGAGTTAAAAAAAAAAAAAAAATCACTCTCTTGAACTTATAGGCACTCCTTGGGATGACTTATTTCACCATAAACTAATTCAGTGAGAATTAGGGAGATTGTACATCGAGGCATCCCTTCCAAAACCTAAACAAATCTCACACACACACACACACACACATGACAACAGGTAAAAAAGGAGGCATGTACCTTACTAAGGCTGGCTGTTTACTAACTTTTATTTTGTTTGTTTTTGTTTCTGTTTTCATAAAGCCTGGCTTTTAAACAGTAGGTGTAACCCAACTCAACCTACCCCCAAATTCTCGTCTTTCCAGTTCAGACTACCTCTTGCCATGGTAGTCTGACTCCAGATGGTCAGTCAAGAAAATAATTATGGGAAGCTCAGAGAGTTCTATAACATGTATAAATAGTTCACTAACAAGTTAACTACTGGAGGAAGCAGATAGAATTAAATACAAAAAATTAATTTTGAGAGAGACAAAAACATGGCAGAAAGAAGGCAAGCCACAAGAAAGGGAAAAGAGAGGAGAAGGGAGCCAGGAGACCAAAAGGGAGTTATACTCTAAAGCAGTAACAATCTAAAACTGTGGGTGCTGTAAAACAAATACTTGGCCTGAGTTCTTTCTCCTCTCCTGCCAGATTATGCCAACTCACAGCATCTTACAAACTCTTCCAATTTTTATGGTTCTCTTTAAGTGAAGTTGCTCATCAGCTCAAAGGTAAATGGCAACTATTTCACAGAAAATAAACTTGGGGTATTTTTATGTGATCATTGCTCCAAGACAGCAAAGGAAGAAAAAAAAAATTCAGCACACTGACCATTTTTAAGTTTTGATCCCAGCCAAACCTCAAACCAAATGTGAGTCTGAGATGGGTCACCTCAGACCCCTTTTGATTTCCTCCACACCAGAACATAATCATTTGACACCTCTAAGAGTCAGAAGTCTAGAAGTAAGAGTTGGCACAGCTTGGCTGGCTGTCTAGAAGTCTTGACATTGCCCAGGGTCCCATCCAGGAGCTCAGAGGTCAGTATAAAGATTTTATTTAAACATTATTTTTTAATTCTATGTGTTGCAACTATGTTGAAGAAAAGTTTTTCAAAACCACACAATACCCTGGAGCATAAAATCCCTTATGGGATACCTGAAAATAAGTTTTGGAATAATGCAAATGTTTAAAGTAGCCCGAAGTGAAACTTCAATATTTAATCAGCCCAGCTGCCTGTGACGCTGGTGTCGGGGCTGAGGGAGGAAGTAGTGGTTTCTCTTTGAAGCCTGGCTGCCACCAGGCCAGGAGCAGCCAAGTTAGGGGGATGGTGTATGTGGAAGCTGCCTCCCCAGGCCACATGGTCTTCTCTAGTATGGTGGAGACAAGTGAGTTACCCTCTTGCTTCTTTCCTGAAGGCAGAAAAGAAGCAGGAAAACATGAAACACAAAAGGATGAGTTGGAAAATGTAGGGCTCTAAACTGAAACATTTTTGTGGTAGTTAAATTGTAAAGGAACCAAGACTGCCTGGAGCAGCAGGACGTATGTTGCACACTGAGCAAACAGAGGTGGTTGAAAGTGGGTCTTTTATTTCCTGCTCTGATAAAAAGAAATCGAGGTCCAAGAAAAAAAAGAGAAGATGACCAAGTGGGACGAGTTCTCCAATGGTTTATTGCATTTTGCATCTTTGGTAATGAACTACCAGTGAACCCAGAAAGTACCCTATAATGTCCCTTCTCTTCTAGGCAGTCTACAGCCACGTGGTTTTTGTCCAACTCTGTGGTCTATGGTGTGATTACAAAAGAGAACCTCCTCCCCCTCCCCCATGCTGTTTCTCAGCTGAAGATTGGCTTCCTATGTCACTAAGAAGGCAGAAGAGGAACTTCCATAAATACCCACCTCTCTGCTTCCAGACCATCACTTCCCTCTGGTTCCTCTGTATGACTATTCACTCCCTCATGCTGTGGATTCCTCCAAGCCCCACTTCACCACCAGCAACTACCCTGTTTATCTGTTCTCCTTTATAACAAAACTACTTGAAAACATTATTTATACCAGGGCTGTACAGTAGAAATACAATGATCCATATCTGCAATTTTGATTTTTCTAATAGCCGCATTAAATCCTCTTACTAAAAATAAACAAGTGATGTGAACTTTAATAATATATTTTACTTAACCCAACATATCCAAAATGATATCTTGTAAACATGTGATTATTTTAAAATTACTGAGATATTTTACATTCCTTTTGTAATTCTAATCTGATGTGTATATTACCCTTACAGCATATTTCAATTCACCGTAGCCTCATTTCAAATGCTCAATAGCACCCAGTGTGTAGTGGCCCATACTGGACAGTGCAGCTGGGTGCTGTTCCGATTTCTACCCCCATCCTCTCTTGAACTCATTCCATTCAGGCCTTTGTCCTCACCATTCCAATAAAATCGCTTTTGTCAAAGTCCCCAGTAATCTCCATTATGCTCTATCTAGAGGTCAGTTCTCAGCCCATATCTTACTTGACCTGCCAGCAACATTGGGCCCAGTCAATCACTCTTTCCTGCCTGATAAACTCCCTTCACTTTGCTTCCAGGACACTGCACTGTCCTCGTTTTCCTCTTGCCTCACTGGTTGCTGCCCTCCATCTCTTTTTGTTAGTTTATTCTCTTCACTCTGTCCTCTAAATAATGTCCCAGTGGAAGGTCCCAGGGCTTAGTCCTTCATCTTGTTCATGTTTCCAGGTACTCTGACCCCTTGGTGGTCCCATTCGCCTATTTGTTGACAGGTCTCTAGCCTGTATCTCTTCTGAGCTCTAGCCTGCTCCAGAATCTTCATTTGGACTTGTCCATCTCCATTTGGATGCATATCAAACTTAACTCACCCAATATTGATCTCCTGATCTCTCCCTCCTGAACCTTCTTTTTCTGCTGTCTGTCCCATCTCAGTATATAGAATTTCTTTAGTCCAGTGTTAATGACAAAAGCCCTGGATGAATCTTAGCTTCTTTCTTGGTCATACCCTTCATCCAGTCCTTCAACAATCCTCTCACCTATATCTTTAAAACATATCCCAAATATAACTATTGCGTTCCACCTTGTCTGTTTTGCCTCTCATAGTAAATGACTGGTACCTACTAAGGTAGTCAGTACTAAGTGGGTGCCCACTTCTTGAACCCATGAGAAACAGAAGGAGGCTGGTATTCATAATGGCTTATTCCCAGCTGCAGCTGGTGTTACAGACACTACAGCAATACCACACATCTGAGGGCAGGAACAAGATAGGCTCAGAGTTGTCCCTGGGTAAGAAAGGAGACACAAAATAGAATGGCTGAATAGTGATCACTTGCAGCATAACCAGATGTTCCTGCATTTTGCCACTCCTCACCCACCCAAAGCCACCAACCTTGTATACTAATCGTTACCCTGAAACCTTCAAGAATCACCATCACTCTCTCTTGCTTGGGTTTCTCTGACTGTAAAGGCCCTGACACCAGTTCCATATGCCATCTTCCCTTCTCCTTCACCATGGTACAAGAGAGGGAGAACCTTGGAAGTCTCCTATTTTAATATTTATAAACCAGCTTTGTGCTCTAATAGTTTTTCTATGTCGTTGAATCTAAAATTTGTAAATCAGGGAGAAGAAATCACAAAGTAGGAGACCAGCAGATTTTACATATTAAAATGAAAATTTTCCATATACATAAAAAAAGAATATTTAAAAACAGGGGTGGAGTGCCTGGGCAAAGAGAGTTGAGCATCCAAATTTTGATTTTGGCTTGGGTCATGGTCTCAGGTTGGTGAGATCAAGCCCTGCATCCGACTTCACACTCAGCTCGGAGTCTGCTTTAGACTCTCTCTCCCTCTGCCCCCCCCATGCACTTGTTCTCTCCTTCTCTCTCTCTCTTCCTCTTTAAAATAAACAAATAGGTAAATCTTTTAAAAATATATTAAAAATTACTCCACAAACTGTGAAAAAATGTCATAGACCCTAAGCTAAATGATTAATATTTTTTTTAAAGATTTATAATTCATTTATTTGACAGAGTGAGATCACAAGTAGTCAGAGAGGCAGGTAGAGAGAGGGGGGAAGCAGGCTCCCTGCCGAGCAGAGAGCCTGATGTGGAGCGGATCCCAGGACCCTGGGATCATGACCTGAGCCAAAGGCAGAGGCTTAACCCACTGAGCCACCCAGGTGCCCCTAAATGATTACTATTTGAACAATGCAATAAGATAGGAAACGGAAATAAATATGCAAATAATACAAACAGTCCTTGAGAGCCAAGACAAGTTGTTAGCAAACGTTGCAAATGTATTTGGTCATCCCTAAGGAAACAGTTCAAAAAATGATAAAACTTGTTTTCAAAAGGTTTAATAGCAAACATTTTTCCAATAATGATAGAATAATTAAATAGTGATATGTAGACTTTGTATTATAGAATCATTAGAATGATGTATTGCAAAAATTTATGATTATATGAAAAATTCTTACATGAAGAGTGGAATATTACATTATATGTATATATATATATCTATAGAATTTTACAAATTGTAAGTAATAATTATATATTGAAAAGATTGGAAGAAAAGTTGCCAAAATATTAGTATCTTTGAATAGTGACACCTCAGATATTATTGGTCCTTCAACAATCCATACAAACAATTAGGTTTGTATGGATCTGTAAACACAAATCGTTTTTTTGTTAATTTAATAACATCGTTTTACTGTCTTAGTAGAATCTAAATTATTTGCAAGTATGTTTCTAAAAAATGTGACACAGAATGCTGGTAAACAAATAAGCAATCACAGCTCCTTGTTGTCTTCATGAAATAAAAAGGAATTTAAAAGAATATGTCCCCATCCCTCTCTGTTCCCCAAGGGACAAAACAAAACAAGGCTTTGGATCCCTGAGGCCTTTCCTCTTCTCAAAGAGATAGCTGAAACACAGAATCTCCTTGAAATTCCAGAAGGAATTTCAGCAATCAAATTTTCATGAAGATATGGGTCAGAGACTTAAAGAGTAGAGAGACTGATATGACCCCTTGATCCAAAGAGCCAATATAAAACAAAACAAACTAATGTTACTTTTTAAACGTTGAATACCCAGTCCATATTACAAATGTCCAAGTTATTTTCAAAATATCTTTTAACATTTTATTCATTCCAGTCAGATCTAAATAATATCTATTTATTAGATCCAGCTATATTCTCTTAAATCTAAATGCAAAATATTTAAAAATGACATAAATTCCCAATTACAGAAGAATGTTTAAAAACATGTCATAGCTATGAAAAGAAATAATATATAATCGATTAAAAAAATCATTGTTTTAAAGCCTATTTACTGATATGGGAAAATGTTCTTGAGATGAAATTAAATGACAGAATAAAAGCCAACATCTTTGTTCCAGAGGATAAGTTCTTAAACATGGGATTTCTGTGTCAAAGTGATGTATTTAATCTGAGCGACAGTGTGTAAGAGAATTGATTTCCCCTCATTCTCACCAGCACTGGAGATTACAAGTTTTTAAACAACTTGATGAACAATAAATTATATCAGCCCATTTAAATCTGGATTTTTAACACTAAGTTATACTCCTGAAACTAATACTGCGCTATATGTTAACTAATTTAATTAAAACTTGAGAAAAAAAATGAAAATTAAAAAAATTTGGATTTTAAGTTGAGGTGAAAATAAAAATTCTACATATATTTATTGGTCATTTTTATTTCTTCTTTGATGAAATATTTGTTTCCAGATTTTATCTACTCTGCCTTCTTTTTCTATATAAAAAATCATTTTATGGAAATACAGAAGATTTTTATATGTTAAGAATAGTAATTTCTTATGTTACCAATACTTTCCTTCTCTGTTTGCATTTTAATGACAAAAATGTTAAAGTTAATGTAATATCTTTTGAAAAATTGAAGTTTTAAATCTTTATATAATCAAATACATCTTTCTTTTGCTTCAGGTATTTCCTCTCTCTGAGCTTACTCTTAAAAAGTGTTTTTAAATTTCTTCTAATACTTTTATAAGTTTACATTTTATATCTTGGTCTTTAGTTTATTTACAATGTGGTTTTGTATTTGTTAGGCAAGGAAATCTAACAATATTTTCTTCTAAAATATCAATATCTTAATATATATTTCTTAATAATACATCAGTATTTGATTTGATCTGATTTGAAATGCCTTAGTTTGTTCTTAGGCTCTTCTCTATTCCACTGATTTACTTGTCTTTTCCTCTGTAAGTACCTTGTGATCCTTAGTATAGTAGCTTTAGAGTTTGCTGAAATATCTGGGCAAATATCTTTTTGCTATTCTTTTTCAAAAATTTATAGGCAAATCTTACACATTTTCTCTTCCATAAAGTTTTATAATAAACTATAGAGTTCCTTAAAAATCCTCATTTATGCTCAATTAAAAAGCATTATATTAATGTGTACATTTGAGAACTGACAAAATCACATGAAAATGATGCTCTCTGCCATGAAGTTTACAATAACAAATTTAAGTAATCTAAAGTTATTATAATCAACAGAGGAATGGTTAAATAAATTATGGTATATCCACATATGGTAACTATTCTGCAAAGAAGACCCTCCAATGAATCAAAGCCTCTAGGATTCATTTTCTTGTCCAGGCCCTTCCCACACTAAATCAAGGCTGGCAGGGGTGTCTGATAAAATGTGGCAAAAGTGATGCAAAACTGTTCTTAAAAAACTTGAGTATTCCATCTTGATAACTGGGAACAATGCTCTGGGAGAAGCCAGCTGCCATGTAAGAAGTTGAGATACTATGAGATCTTTCTGCTTGGAGACATCCTAGGGACCTACATGAAGAGGCCATGTGGAGGCAACAAATTGCCCAACTAGTCTCCGCTCTTCCAATTACCCTAGCTGAGGCACCAAAACCATGTAAATGAAGAAGTCAGCTTAGATATTCAGCTCACTCAAACCTTGGATTCCAGCCCCAGTCACCATCAGACTATAACTTCATGAGTAACTTCAAATGAGAGCCACACAGCATATCTTGAAACAGTAAGGCACAAAATAATTGTTTTAAGTCACTAAGTTTTGGAGTGGAGGTTTTGCAGTCACAGATAGCCACAATAGGAGTTGGTGCCTGGAACTAGAGTGCTACCATAATAAAATCCAAAACAGGTGACCTTGAATCAGACATTGGCCAGAAGGTCCTGAGAGGCTGTAAATTAAGGCCAGAAAGACAGTGAGGATAATGCTATTGAAGGATGAAAGAAAGGACTAGTGTTATGTTGTGGTGAGAAGTTTGGCAATATGTCACTGACAATAATGTAGAAAACAAAAAGAATTCTTAATGAATTGGTGAACTTGGCTAGAAAATTCTAGGCAGAACATTGAAGCTGCCAAAGAGTTTCTTTTAGCTACATGTGATAAGGTACAGGTAAAAAGAGATGAGTTAGGAACAAAACTGCTCCATTTTTTAATAGAATTTAAAGAAAATTAAAGATATCTAGCATAATCTACCTGTCCAGCAAAAGAGTCTCAAAGTAAGAAATGGTTTCAGGATAAAAATTAAAGATGTAGCTGTAAAACATTTTGTGAAATGCAACACACATGCATATTTTATGTATGCACATTTAATAAACATACATAAAACATGTATGTGTGTTATGTTTATATACATATATGATAGGTTTGAATTTTTAATTTTATTTAATTTCTAAGATATTTATGAATGTTACTTTTATCTAATTAAATGAGCCCAAATAAGATTCATAGGTATGAGTACCTTATACAGGTAATGTGTATTGTTAAGAGAATAGGATTCAGAGAAACATCACCAGCTTTGACCAAAAGGAACAAAGACAGTTAAAATGAAAAGAGATTCTGAACACCTACAAATGCAACAGGAGATTGAAGAAAAGAGCAGAAATTCTAAGAAGGTTCTGAATGATAGGAGGGGCAGAAAAGTGAATCTGAAGCGTGGGGAAGATAGACTGCAGGGGGAGCGGCCGGTTCTCAGCAAGCAGCGGAGCAGTGGGGCACAAAATCAAAACTTTTAGAAGTCTGCTCCACTGAGGAATATTGCTCCAAAGGCTGAGCAGGGGTGGAGCCCTTGCAACGAGTGTGGTCTCAGGACCCACAGAAAGGGTCACAGAAAGATGGGGGTGTCTGAGTGTGGCAGAGCTCCCACATATTGGAGTGGGGAAGCTGACTACAGAGACAGAGCTGAGGAGTGAGCTCTCAGCTTGGGGTTACCTTAATCATGATCCATAGCACAATTGGACCACTGCTCTTTGAGCAGGGATCCCACAAGTGAGATCCAGGGAGACTCACTTTCCTCCTCTGGAGGCGGGAATATTTTGGCTTTGGTGACTCCAAATGGGACTGTGCACCAGAGACAGAAACACTTGGTCACTGACTGGGTGAGCCCACAGCATGGCTGGAGACCAGGGAGACAGGACTGATTGACTACTTTTCTCTGAGGGCACACTGAGGAGTAGGGTCCTGAGCTCTCAGCTCCTACAGGTTGGAGATTGGGAGGCTGCCATTTTCATTCCCATTCTCTAGAGCTCTACGGAAAGCATTCAGGGAACAAAAGCTCCCAAGACTGAATCCAAGCAGATTACATAGCCTGGCTCCCGGCAAGGGTGGTGCAATTCCGCCTCAGGCAAAGACATTTGAGAATCACTACAACAGACCCCTCCCCCAGAATATCGGCAAGAATATCCAGCCAAGACCAAGCTCACCAATCAAGTAGGACAGCGGAACTCCAGAAATAGGGAAAAGCAATGCATGGAATTCATGGTTTTCTCCCCATGATCCTTTAGTCTTGCAAACTTAAATTTAATTTTTTAATTTTATTTTTTATTCGATTTTTTAATCTTTCCTCTTTCCTCTTTTAAAGTTCTTTAGTTTATCTTAACAATACCTTTCCTTAAAAAAAATGTATTTTTAAACCTTCATTATTATAGTCATATCTTATCCTTCATTATATTTAACCTTATTTTTTTATACATATAGGGTGGTTTTTTTTTCTGAAAAATTTTGGGATATAATCTCTTCTAATAGATCAAAATATACCCTAAATCTAGCACAGAGCTTTGTTCTTGTCTCCAGCCTGAGCACATTCTCTCCCCACTTTTTTTTCTCCTTTTTTTTCCCCAACCAACTTATCTTATCAATTCCTTTCTTAGAATTTTTTTTTAATTTTCACATCTACAGTCATATTTCATCCCTTCATCATATGTACCCTTATTTTTGTATATATATGGGTTTTTCTTTCCTTAAAATTTTGGGAGGTAGTTTCTTCTAAGGGACCAAAATACACCCCAAATCAAGTGGGTGGCTCTGTTCTATTCACCAGTCCTATATATATATTTTTAAATTTCTTTATACCTCCTTTATTCTCCCC
Source organism: Mustela lutreola (assembly GCF_030435805.1). Lineage (NCBI taxonomy): Eukaryota > Metazoa > Chordata > Mammalia > Carnivora > Mustelidae > Mustela > Mustela lutreola. The sequence goes on along the minus strand of NC_081302.1, from coordinate 61,912,149 downwards.
CCTGGCTTGGGGTCTCTACTGATTTGGTTAGCATACATTTTTCTGGGGTCTTTGTCACCCTTTTAGTATTTTATTCTCTTATTCATATATTCTAATCTGGATAAAATGACAAGGCAGGAAAAACTCACCACACAAAAAAAGAAAGAACAAGAGGCAGTACTGATGGCTAGGGATGTAATCAATACGGAAATTGGTAATATGTCAGAACGACAGTTACTAAGGTGCTAGCTGGGCTCAAAAAAGGCATGAAAGATATTAGAGAATCCCTTTCTTGAGAAATAAAGAACTAAAATCTAATCAAGTTGAAATTTAAAAAGCTATTAATGACATGCAATAAAAAATGGAGCTCTTACTACTAGGATAAATGGGGCAGAAGAGACAATTAGTGATATAGAAGACCAAATGACAGAGAATAAAGAAGCTGAGCAAAAGAGAGATAACGATTACTGGATCATAAGGGGAGAATTCAAGAGATAAGTGATCCATAAGATGAAACAATATTAGAATAATTGGGATCCCAGAAGAAGAAGACAGGAGAGAAGGGCAGAAGTATATTGGAGCATATTATAGTAGAGAATTTCCCTATATGGAAAAGGGAATGAGTATCAAAATCCAGGAGGCACAGAGAAACCCCCTCAAAATCAATAAAAATAACACCCCATCATCTTTTAAGATTTCTTTTTATTTCTTTGACAGAGATCACAAGTAGACAGAGAGGCAGATGGGGGGGGGGGGGCAGAGCAGGCTCCCTGCTGAGCAGAAAGCCTGATACATGGCTTGATCCCAGGACCCTGAGATCATGACCTGAGCCAAAGGCAGAGGCTTAACTCACTGAGCCACCCAGACGCCTCCACACCCCATCATCTAATAATAAAACTTACAAGTCTTAGTGACAAAGAGAAAATCCTGAAAGCAGTGCAAGACAAGATGTCTGTAACATACAATGGTAGAAATATTAGATTGGCAGAAGATTTATCCACAGACACCTGGCAGGCCAGAAAGAACTGGCATGATTTATCCAGTGCACTAAATGAGAAAAATATGCAGCCAAGAATACTATATCCTGGTAGGCTGTTATTGAAAATAGAAGGAGAGATAAAAAGCCTCCAGGACAAATGAAAACTATAAGAATTTGCAAACACCAAACCAGCCCTACAGGAAATATTGAAAGGGGTCCTCTAAGCAAAAAGAGAGTCTAAAAGTAGTAGACCAGAAAGGAACAGAGACAATATACGGTAACAGTCACCTTACAGGCAATACAATGGCACTAAATTCATATCTTTCAATAGTTACCCTGAATGTAAATGGGCTCAATGCCCCAATAAAAAGACACAGGGCATCAGAATGGATTAAAAAAACAACACCCATGAAAATGCTGTCTGCAAGAAATTCATTTTAGACCTGAAGACACCTCCAGATTTAAAGTGAGGCAGTGGAAAACAATTTACCATGCGAATGGACATCAAAAGAAAGCTGGGGTGGCAATCCTTCTATCAATAAATTAGATTTTAAGCCATAGACTATGATAGAAGATGAGGAAGACACTGTATCATACTCAAAGGGTCTGTCCAACAAGAAGATCTAACAATTTTAAATATCTATGCCCCTAACATGGGAGCAGCCAACTATATAAACCAATTAATAACAAAATCAAAGAAACACATGGACAATGATACAATAATAATAGGGGATTTTAACACCCCCCTCACTAAAATGGACAGATCATCCAAGCAAAAGATCAACAAGGGAATAAAGGCCTTAAAGGACACACTGGACCAGATGGACATCATAGATATATTCAGAACATTCCAACCCAAATCAACAGAATACACATTTTTGTCTAGTGCACATGGAACATTCTCCAGAATAGATCACATCCTGGGTCACAAATCAGGTCTCAACTGGTACCAAAAGACTGGAATCATTCTCTGCATATTTTCAGACTACAATGCTCTGAAGCTAGAACTCAATCACAAGAGGAAAGTTGGAAAAAAAACTCAAATACATGGAGGCTAAAGAGCATCCTACTAAAGAATGAATTGGTCAACCAGGAAATTAAAGAATTGAAAAAAATTCATGGAAACAAATGATAATGAAAACACAATAGTTCAAAATCTGTGAGACACAGCAAAGGTGGTCCTGAGAGGAA